>NC_141067.1:17968613-18455613 GCF_041138505.1 Cibotium barometz
GATGGTGGTGAGACTTTGCGAGTTGGACCATGGGACTTATACCCTTGTGCTCGCAAAGTTTCACACCATCAAACACTAGATGGGTGGGACGGTGTGTTGTCACCCGCTATTTTTTGCATAGTGCCCAAGGGGTCCCCTATGCAAAAAATGGTGGGTTCAAGTGGCACATCATTATCATACGGCATCGGATGGTCCTGAAACTTTGTGAGGAGATCCATGGGGCTCCTACCCCTTTGACCATTGGATGCCGGATGGGTGGGACGGTGTGTTGCCAACCCACTATTTTTTGTATAGTGCCCAATGGGTCCCCTATGCACAAAATAGCGGGTTTGGGTGGGGTATCACTATCATACAGAGTAAAATGGTGGTGAAACTTTGCGAGCGGTTTCATGGGGCTTCTACACCTCCACTTGAAAAGTATCATTACCATCGGGCTCTGAATGGGCGAAACCGTATGTTGCCACCCGCTATTTTTTGCATAGCGCCCAAGGCGTCCCCTATGCAAGAAATAGCGGATTTGGGTGGGGCATCACTATCATACGATGTTCAATGGTGGTGAAACTTTGCAAGCGAGTCCATGGGGCTCCTAAACCTCTGCTCGCAAAGTTTCACCACCATCAGACATTGGATGGGCAAGACACTGTGTTGCCACCCACTATTGGTTTGCATAGTGTCCAAGGGGTTCATAAAAAAGTGGGTTTTGGTGGGGCATCATTATCATAAGGTGTCCAATGGTGGTAAAATTTTGTGAGTGTCCGATGGGGCTGATACCCCTCCACTCGCAAAGTTTTACCACCATTGGACGTCGAAAGGGCGGGACGATGTGTTGCCACCCGCTATCTTTCGCAGCCCACGCATGCTCCTTTAGCTCATTGTCGCGGATGAGTTCCATTGATGACCCCTTGTATATTACAAGTTCAAACCCCTTCTCATTTGTTGGCATGACTACCTTCTTCCCGTCTCCTTTCAGGACTGTGAATTTGTGCTTCAAGACCTTCACATCATTTTTTAGCTGCTTAATCTCCTTCTCTAGCTGTGTTTCTTTGCTGGCACTTCCCCCATTGCCCTTGGCCTCCTTGCCTTCTCAGCTTGGTGCTGCTACTTCTAAGGATCTGGTTAGTTTCAAGCATGTTAGCTGGGCCGAGTTTGTCCGGAGACTCCTCTGGATTTTTGTCCTATGAGTGGTAAGGGATCATCTGCAGGATGGTGTCGGGGCTTGCATTACTACTGAACAATTCTCTAAATAATCCTCCCCACACCTCCTTTAGATCTTCAATGCCTTGCACTTCCCACTGCTCCATCTTTTCAGCTTCAAGATCGTACACCTTTGGAAATTCATCGGTGTCGAGGACAAACAACCTAGTTTCCGCCTTGACTAGATCAACTCTATCCCTATGTGCCCAGGCCTGCACCTCTTTGATGATTATGATATGCTCTTCTCTTATTAAGGCCACCTGGCCTTTTGTTATGGCTTGGCTCTCCCTGGCCCTATCTGCATGAACTCTTGCTCCCTCCTTGCCATGGCCTCCTTCATCCTCCCCATTTCCTCCCTAAACTCCTTGTTGGCCTTCTGGAGTTGCATCTCTCCTAGGTGGTATGCCTCCATTCTCCTAGGTGGTATGCCTAGGTGGTATGCCTCCATTCTCCTCCTGTGCAGCTCTTCCTACAAGGGTTTTTGTTGACTTTTCTCCATTCTCCTCCTGTGCAGCTATTCCGACAAGGGTTTTTATTGACTTTTCACCATCTCGATCATGGTGTCCTTTTCCTTTACTATAGCCTACAGTTTTGTCATCTCTCTCAAGCCATCCTTCATGCATCTCTACAAATATTTGAGAGCTCCCTGCACCCAATCTATGTCTATGTTTTCCAGAAAGCTCACAACACTAGTAGCAGGGACATCAGGCTACACTTGTACTGCATGCTTGTGTTTGTTGGTTCTTCTTGTTGCTGCTACTTGAGCTGGTGTGTCAGGATAGAATTGCCAATGTTGGCCAAGTCCTCCTTGAGTTGTTTGCCACTTTTGTTTCAGCCACCCTGCTGCTGCCATCCTTGGTCGTCTTTCCTTTTTTGTTGGACTTCTTTTCTCCAAACTTCGAGATTATCTTCTTTCCCGCCAGCGTGCTCTTTTTCTTGTCTGGAAACTTTTCCCTAGGGCTTCTCAACTTCTTCCTCTTTGGGATTTGTCTCTTCTTTTTGTTCTACCACTTCTTTTTGGACCTCCTCCTTCTTTCTAGCTCCTAATTGTGCATTGAACAGAGCAGTCAAGTAAGGGGCCAATCTTTTTTATGGTGTTAGGGTGGTTGATCTTGCCGATTTGATCCTTTAGATAATTTTATAATACTTCATCCCATGCCACTTTGGTTCCTTCCTTTGCCACTTTCACAATTTTGTAAGCTTTTCTCAACATACAGTATGGCTTGTGGGTGAGATTTATCGTCTCCACCATGAAGCGCATTTGCTTCTATTGGTCCTCATCTACAGTGCCTATCATCTTAAATTCCTTAGCCTTCCTCTCCAGCGGGGCAAACTCATTGATTAGGTCATCATCCTTGGTGGGGATAGCTTGACATTAGCCTCCCCTTCAGCCCACAATTGAAATACTTGAGCCACAAAGACGGGGTTGAATGTCCTTTTCTGACTTGATGCGAGCGTTATGGTGTTGGATTTGTGCAACTACTCCAACTTCTCCACTTCCTTGAAGTTGTGTTGGAGCTCCTCCCAAGGCAGCTCTGCAAACTCCTTCAACCCCATCTTCTCTATCCATTGGGCATGCTTTTCTGTTTCCTTGTAGAGGGTGGATGAGAGGAAGTCAAATTCCACCATTTTCTCGGTGTCGGTTGCACTAGGGTTGAGAGACAGTAGGCAAGGGTGGAAGTAGAGCTTAGAGAGTGTGTAGCTTAGAGAACAGGGTAGCAAGAACTTTTTGCACAGTGATTCTCGAATTAGGCTTCCCCGACGGGGAGAGAGAGCCGACTGTTATCATGGTGCACGCCTTCCTTGGGTACGATCAGAACTGCTCGATGTCTCCATGATTTTTCCAAAGCGCTTTCACAATCTAGCCATGAGTTTCTACGGCGCATTTTTCGAGGTCATCAATGGATGGGCTGGGAACAGGTGATGGTGACATGATAAGTGTCCCTTTCCATTTATGCACCCTTTTTTAGGGTGGTAACCTCGTGGGAGCATGTGTACTCCTACTCCATGCTCATGTGTACATGTGTACTCTATGGCTATGTGTGTAGGAGCATGTGTGTTCCCCCCCCCATGATCACGGTGGGACGAGAAGCTTCGATCTTCTCGTTGCCCAGATTCGATGTCAAATGCCTAATCCTGAAGCATTTTTTTATCGAAAGAGAGATTAGTAGCATGCATGATTCTTTCTTGATTTTCTTGATTATAGATTACCCATAATGTTTATCTTTTCTCTCAAAACCCCATGCTAGAAGACCACATGATGCCTGCTAGATTTACTTCTCTAATGGGGATTCAGGAGATCTTTTGTTGTAGCTTGTGGAGTTGCCAAAGAAAGATTGAAAGGGGCAACAGGAGAATAAGACACTGCACCTCTCGAAGAAGCATAAGCCGCACAAGATAAGGGGGTTCTCGTGCTTGGGATTGAGAAAGATTATAAGAACTTCTATGGATGCGGCCGCAGCTCAAAAAGAATGGAACATGACTACTTCAACAAAGCAAAGTTTGACAACTATCGTCTAGCCCATACTCACCACACAAAAAAAAAGGATGATGATGATGCAATGGCAGCATACAGGACGGAAGGGTTTGGATCTAGGGCGGCTCGTGCATATCCAGTGCCACCTTCTCCTTTTGGTGACATTTTCTCAGGGCCTGATTTGTGGGTCAAAGTCTCTCAAGATCCCACTAAAACCCGGGGTTTTATTTTTATTTAGCAGCCATATTTTGTGCAAATATGCACGCAAGGACACTATTCTGTTCTTTATGAAAGAGTATCACAAAGAATTAGAAACATACGAGGCGAGTCTTATTAAATATGATGAAAACAATCAAAGAGCTTTTGGGGAGGGAATAAGAAATGTGTTGCTCACATCGACGCTGCCCCCAATAGAGGAGCCGTGACGAGGAGTTGAAGGAGCGGCAGGTAAATTCAAAGAAGGTGAATGCATCTTAAACGTTGTTGGTGGTATTCATGAGGCTGCATGGTTCATACTCTACTCAGAGCGGCCAGATTCTAGTATGTAGTAGGTCCATGGGGATGCTTCATGCATCCATCTTGAGTCTATTGCGACTTCTATTATATGTATTGATGAGGTGGGTGAAGAACTTTCCACCACCTCCTTTGCTAATGTTATTATATTTATCTGTGATGATGCGGCCATGGCTGGCTGCTCTGCTGCTGATGATGATGCGCATGGTCTACTATATGGGTTCCCTCACCTTACTGTGAATGTAGATGTTGTTTTAGTTGATGTAGCCATGGCCAATGATGCACATGTGCTATTTGATGCTATCCCTCACACAGTTGAGGATGTTGATGATATATTCTTTGATGTAAATGTAGCTATGGATGATCATGCACATGGGCCACTTGACGATGACCCTCATATCAATGAGGATGATACAGTTATTATGGCTCCTTGGACACCTTGGAATAATGCCTTTCCGTCATGCACAAGAGAAATACACATAAGCAAGAGATTTTTTTTATAAAATAAACACTGAAGTTAAGATCAAGCAATCTCGTGTGTGAACAACAAGAACCTTGGTATTGCACCAAGCTCTACTCAGTGTTGGGAGGAGCACACTTGGTCTTGTGCTATTGTGGTGCACTAGTTGCAGGGGCTTAGATCAAATCAAACACTAAAAATGGGGAGAAAAGAAGCACACATATGGCTTTGATGATCCAGATCATTTATACCTACTGCATGGAGTACATGAAACACATCCTTCACCTTCGTTGTGGGAAACTCGGGGGGTGGACAACTTGATGAACTTGAAGGGTAAGTAATGGGATAGTTGTTGAGATATCGAGCTCATCTAGTGAGGCGGTGGACACTGATGACCCGCCTGGGGGATAGGCCCCACACTTACACCACTGGCATGGTTGGTGAGATCTTGGGTGATATGCGGCCAGTGGGATGATAGGCTGTGTGACAGCCATTCTAGAGACTGGCATAGTTATAGCGCCAGCTCATTTAGTCGGGTTCACACTATAGAGAACCCGTGTATGTATTAGTTGAGTACCTTTCATATTATGTGTACTCTTATCTTGTATATGGAGTGTTGAGTGTTGAGTGAAGAAGAAGAAGATTTTCAGCCTCTCACCTTGTGTGTTCTCTATTAGGGTTTTGTGAGTGTGTGTGTGCTTGCAAGAGCTCAAGCTCTCTTCCCCCCTGCATCTTTTCATGGTATCAGAGCTTGGTTCGTGCTAAGGGCTGAGCTGCAAGCAAGAGAACCACAGGAAGCGGTACGAGGGTAAGAGCTTCAACTACTCTTCCCTATTGTGTTGGTGACTACACCCTTGTTGGGAGCTCTACGGGAGGCACCGGCAAACGGTCTCTGATTGAGGAGCTTTCTTCGCGGGAGTAAAGCTATAGAGCAACTATACAATCCTATCGGACTAATATTTTCGAGCCGAAAATACGTTTCGGGCGCGTTTGGACCTCCGTTTTTCAGAAAGCAGGCGATTTCGAGCACTGCGGGTAAGTCATCGATTCTCTGCAGAACCCTGTTTTAAGAACTGCAGGAAGACAGATTGACTGTGCACACACTGTGGGTGCTGCAAAGAGGTCTACAGTTGCCATTGGGTGTATGTATGCACATTGAAGTCACTAGTTGTGACATTTGAGAGTACTACAGTACCACTGTGCAGAAAATACTGCAGGTTGTGCAAAAAAAAACCAGAGTGCAGTTTCTGGTAAAATTGTGTGTTTGGCAAGATGTCTAATGATGGCATAACACAGATTGTGGCTGAGAAGCTAGATAAGAATAACTTCCATGCTTGGAGGTTCAGGTTGACGAATTTCCTGATGGGAAAAGGCTATTGGGACTACATAGAAGGTGAACACGAAGAGGCACCGGAGATACCGGATATAAATCCGACTGCTGCAGATGTGAAAGAGTTTAAAGACTGGAACCAAGGAGCCATGAAGGTTATGTATTGGCTATCCATTAGTATACAGGACACTATGATTGGGCACATTCAGGATGCCAAGTCCTCCAAGGAGGCGTGGGACACCTTGGTAAAGCTCTATGAAACAAATACCAAGGCACGTAAGATACAGTTGAAGAATGAACTTCATACTGTGGAGAAAAAGAGCATGTCTGTGAATGACTATGCGTTGAAGATAAAGGGTATTGTGGAATCCCTTGCATCTATTGGTGTGTCAGTAAATGATGATGACAAGGTGGAAGTCTGTCTACGTGGTCTCGGGCCACAATACAAGGCGTTCAAGACGTCCATTCAGACTCGGGAAAACATTCCCAACTTTACAGATTTGGTGTCTATGTTGATTATCGAAGAGAAGAGCTTGGGTGAAGACCAACAGTCTTCACAAAGCAAAAACAGTTCAGAGCAACAGGCCTTCTACACGAGTTCAGGAAGAGGACGAGGTAGAGGAGGCCGTGGACGCGGTCAAGGAGGTGGCCGAGCAGGTAATCAGAATTATGGCCACCCAGCAGCAGCAGCAGCAACAACAACAGTCCCAGAATCAACAACAACAACAACAACACGTAGGTGGAAGAGGCAAATTCAGAGGCAGGGGGAGTCAAAGAGGCCGTGGAAATTGGCAAAGGCAATATAATGATGCACGTGAATGCTATTATTGTGGTAAGCCTGGACGTGTGCAGGCAAAATGTTATAAGAAGCAGGCTGACATGCAAAATGCGAAAGTGCAGCAAAACAACGATGCATCCTCAAGTAGAAATAATGAGGATAATGAAAGGTTGTTTGTTATGCAGCATGTCGTGAATGCCATGTCTGAAAATGTTGATGCAACACAAAAAGATAATGTATGGTATGTGGATTCAGGCGCTTCGAACCACATGACGAGTCATGGGGAGTGGTTCAAGGAGATGAAAAACCCGGAAAGACCAGGTCTTGTGGAAACAGGGGATGACATTGCTCATCCAATTGCCCACGTTGGAGACGTGCCATTGTCTATGCAGGATGGCAAAGTGAAGTACCTTGCAGATGTACTTCATGTATCGAGCATAACAAAGAATCTGGTTTCAGTTGGCCAGATGATTGAGCAGGGTTTGCAGGTTCGGTTTAACCCTGATGGGTGTTATGTTGAAGATTTCAAAGACAAGTGCAGGTTGGTTGCAAAAGGCAATAGAGTGGGCATAATGTTTACATTAAATGTAGACATGCCTGAAATGAGTGCTGCGATGTTTGCAAATGGTTCAGGAATTGTTACAGACACAGACATTTGGCATAAAAGGATTGGGCATGTAAATGTGCAGAGATTGAAGTCTATGCAGACAAAAGGAATTGTGACAGGGCTGCCAAAGTTTAAAGTGGAAGGTATGCAGAAAATATGTGAAGCATGCCAATTTGGGAAGCAAACAAAGCATGTGTTTCCACGTAACAGATATGTGAGCAGAAATGCACTAGATGTTGTGCATTCAGATGTATGGGGTCCTACGAAAACCATATCTATGGGAGGCTACAGGTATTATGTGACTTTCATTGATGACCACACAAGGAAAGTGTGCGTATATTTCATGAAGGAGAAGAGTGAGGTGTTCACTCACTTTCAGAACTTCAGAGTTTTGGTTGAAAAGCAAACAGGAAAATATGTAAAGTGCCTAAGGTCAGATGGAGGGGGAGAGTACTTCTCCAATGAGTTCTCTGAATTTTTGAAGAAGAATGGTATTCGGAGACAGTTTACATGCAGATACACTCCGCAGCAAAATGGAGTTGCTGAGCGGAAAAACAGGCACATTGCTGAGATTGCGCGAGCATTGATGGAAGAGAAGAATATGTCGCATTGCTATTGGGCTGAGGCTGTTTCTACAACAGTATACATCATGAACAGGACTCCAACTGCAGCCATACATGATGTAACTCCAGAGGAGAGGTTTACTGGCAGAAAACCAGATTTATCTCATCTGAAAGTTTTTGGATGCATTGCATATGTGCATGTGCCAGATGAGCTGAGAACTAAGCTGGATCCAAAAGCTGAAAATTGTGTGTTTATTGGATACTCCCTTGAGCAAAAGGGATACAGGTGTTATAACCCTGCTACACGTGAGTTGAGGGTAAGCAGGGATGTTGTCTTTGATGAGATGAGCTGGTATGCTGCTGAAAAAGAAGCTGTTGGGACTGAAGTGAGTGGAAGTGTGGTTGCACAGAATGCAGGGCAATCACAGTCTTTGAGTGGACCAGGAGAGTCCTCATCTAGTGGGTCTGTTGATAGACCATGGAGTGGCAGGCTGCGTCATAATACCAGCCCTGCAAATGTGATTACTACATCACGTAAAGGAAAAGAGAAAGTGGTTGAGCCCCTTGGTATGCCTGACATTTCTGCAGGGCATTCTCATGTTGATGGAGAGTCTAGTGGCTCAGATATGAGCCTTGATGAGGAGCTTGGGATCCCAACTATGAGAACACCTGGTGTAAAGAAGGCTATGGAAGCCATGAATGAAAAGTTGCGAAGATCAGGGAGAGTGAAGAACCCTGTGCAGAGATTTACATATGATGGTTATGTGGCACATCACTATGCATATATGGCAAAGGTTGTGCAGGTTGTTGAGCCCACATGCATTGATGAGGCTGTTGGAAATGTGTGTTGGGAGAAAGCTATGGATGAGGAGATGGATGCACTATATGGAAATGAGACTTGGGATTTAGTGCAATTGCCTGAAGGCAAGAAAGCCATTGGATGCAAGTGGGTGTACAAAGTTAAACATAACAGTGATGGTAGCATAAACAGGTACAAGGCTAGATTGGTAGCCAAAGGATATGCGCAGACATATGGGATTGATTATGAGGAAACTTTCAGCCCAGTTACCAAGATGGCAACGGTGAGAGTTGTGATAGCAGTGGCTGCGTCAAAGCAATGGTCTTTACATCAGATGAATGTAAAGAATGCATTCTTGCATGGGGATTTGCAAGAAGAGGTGTATATGTTGCAGCCACCTGGATATGAGGATATGGGTCACCCCGAGCATGTTTGCAGGTTGAAGAAAGCCTTGTATGGCTTAAAACAAGCACCAAGAGCATAGTCTAACAAGATTTCTGAATATCTTATCACTATTGGCTTTCATGTAGCCAATGCAGATTTCTCATTGTATGTGAGACATGGTGATAGAGGAGTTGTGCTTGTTGTCATCTATGTAGATGACTTGATCATTACGGGGGACCATAATGCAGAGATCTTTGATGTAAAGATCTTGCTAAGACAGAAGTTTGAGATGAAGGATCTGGGGGAGCTCAGATATTTCTTGGGCATTGAGGTGATTAGGTCACCACATGGTATTGGATTACTGCAGAGACAGTATGGCTTGGACATGTTGTCCAAGTATGGTATGACAGGCTGTAAGCCTATTTTCGTGCCATTGGATCAAAATGGCAAGTTGAGTACAGATTCAGGAGAGATCTTGGAGGATCCTACTATGTATAGGCGCATAGTAGGAAGTTTGATCTACATGACGATCACCAGACCAGATTTGAGCTATGCTGTTGGGTTGGTGAGTCAGTTTATGCAGGTTCCACGGAAACCGCATTTGGATGCAGTGAGACGTATATTGAGGTATGTGAAGTCTACTTTGCATTGTGGACTATTCTATGAGACTGGGACAGAGATATGTGTACATGGGTACACAGATGCTGATTGGGCTGGTAGTATCTCAGATAGAAGATCTACCAGTAGATTCATGTTTTCTCTGGGGAGTGCTGCTATGACTTGGAGCAGCAAGAAGTAGCCTACGGTTGCTCTATCGAGTACAGAGGCCGAGTACAGAGGAGCTGCTATGGCAGCATGTGAGGTAGCTTGGTTGAGAAAGCTACTTACAGATTTGGGTCTATCAGTGGATAGACAAGTTGTCATTTTCTGTGACAACATTAGCAGTATAGAGCTGGCCAGGAACCCAGTCTTTCATGCTCGTACGAAGCACATAGAGGTCCACTACCACTTCGTCAGAGAGAAGGTCTTGGCAGGAGACCTTGACCTTGTTTATGTCAGCACAGAGGATCAGGTAGCTGACATCTTCACCAAAGCATTGGGTACAGAGAAGCTCCGCAGATTCAGGGCTTCGCTTGGTGTACATGAGATGGAGTTGAGCTCGAGGGGGAGTGTTGAGATATCGAGCTCATCTAGTGAGGCGGTGGACACTGATGACCCGCCTGGGGGATAGCCCCCACACTTACACCACTGGCATGGCTGGTGAGATCTTGGGTGATATGCAGCCAGTGGGATGACAGGCTGTGTGACAGCCATTCTAGAGACTGGCATAGTTATAGCGCCAGCTCATTTAGTCGGGTTCACACTATAGAGAACCCGTGTATGTATTGGTTGAGTACCTTTCATATTATGTGTACTCTTATCTTGTATATGGAGTGTTGAGTGTTGAGTGAAGAAGAAGAAGATTTTCAGCCTCTCACCTTGTGTGTTCTCTATTAGGGTTTTGTGAGTGTGTGTGTGTGCTTGCAAGAGCTCAAGCTCTCTTCCCCCCTGCATCTTTTCAATAGTATAATTACATCAATTATTGAAGTATTGTCTTGAAATATGTTATCAATGGAAAAATGATAATAATATTGAAAGAATGAAAGAATGAACCATGAGAGGGTCAAGGAGATGCTTAGTTGGGATACTACTGGGTTTCCTGTAAGATCCAGTGAGAGGCATGAGGTCTGGAGGAAGCCCATGCGAGGTCCCGACCGTGTCACCTATAAATCCTAAAACGAGGCATGAGGGCCAGAGGAAGAGTCTTGCAAACACTGAGGATACTACCGAGATGCCTGTAAGTCCCAAATGAGAAGGCATGAGGTCCAAAGGAAGCCCTGTTGAAGATCCCTACTGAGTCGCCTATAAGCCCTGGATAAAGGCATGAAAGTCAGAGGAGAAAGCTTAGTGTGATACCTATCGAGATGCTTGTAAGACCCAATGAGAAGGCATGAGGTCGGTATAAAAGATTCACTGAGGTATCTACCGAGTTGCTTGTAAGTAAAAGGAACGTAAAAAAAACCAAAACGAAAATATTAAAAGTATAAGCAAATGATGTCATGATTTCTAGAATGCAATTACTTGTTGGGTGTTATAATTTGAAGGCCCAAGGGAGGACTCACCTTGTTGACTTCTAGATATGAAGCTGACTTCCCAGACACATGGAACAGAAGCATGTGGCTACATCGACACACATAAGGTAGAATAACTTGTGGACTTCTGGAGATGAAGCAGACTTCACACACACATGGAACAAAAGAAGGTGGCTATATCGACATAGAAGGTAGCACACTTGAATGCCCATGGACGAGATTCTTCATCAGCATATACTTGTGGACTCTTCATCGGATTGGCACAAGTCATCTTCCCACCATCTCCTTGGTCTACCATCAGCTTTTGTGGTTCTACATGATATATTGTATAACTTGAAATGGCTTGAATTTTACCTTTTCGTAGCCACTTATTCATAGATTTTCATGATGTACTTGGCATTGATAGGAGATAATACACTCCCAACTAAACAAAGAGGGGAAGAGAGGTGTTGATGGGTGTGTACAACCCCTAGCATTTTGGCATTAGCTTGGGTGTGAACACCCCCTAGCAGTAGTAGCATTAGCTTAGGCTAATGAGATGTGGGATTTGGTTTTTACAAGATCTCATATCAAGAAATGGCTACAAGAGGGATAGTGGGGAGTTAGGATCTTGTGGAGGTTATGGTAGCCCAATAGTCACATGGGTAGCCCAATAGTCAAATGGGTATCCCAAGAGTCACATGGTTGGATGGCTATATAAAGGCCCTCTTGTATGCAAATTGGACATGACTATGGTATGTACATGATTCTTGGACACACAATATGTGATACATGGATATGGAATACACTATAATGTTATGTTGTTATAAATGTATCTTTTATCTGGTTCTTGATCAATGCCTCCTACTCCATGCTGATCTGTACATGTGTACTCCATGGGTATGTCTGTAGGAGCATGTGTGTTCCCCCATGTTAGCAAGGTGATGCTAACAGCCTATGTCTATTCACCAGTTTCCTTAAGTTTTGTCCATCCAAACTTGCCAGCTCAAATGTTCCTATTCCCATTTTCCTAACAATTTTGAATGGGCTAGTCCATTTCAATTTTTATTTTCCTCAGTCGGATCACATTGTTGATGAGAAAAGCAAGACTACATCTCCTTCTTCAAAGATCTTGAATTTCATGTTCCTGTCCACCTACAACTTTCTCCTTTTCTGCATGATCTTGGCTATCCATGCGTTGTGCAGTCTCTTTTCATCCAACTTGAGGAGTTGTTCGATCTTGTGCACCTCTGAATATTCCAGCGAGGAGAGCCTTTCTGCCTAGTGGCTATCCTAATGCTTTGTGTTAGGAACTCCATGGGCACCACTGCCTCCAATACATACACCATGTTGAAAGGTGTAAGTCCTATTGCATTCTTATACACCGTCGACAATGCTAACAATGCTGAGTGTAGCTTTGTGTCCCAATTGGTCCTATTCTCATTCATTGTCTTGATCACTATTCTCTTCAAGATTTCATCTATGGATTCTCCTTGCCCATTTTCTTGTGGGTAGTAGATTGTTGACTTTTTTGTAATATCATGTGCTGCTCTATCAGTTTCCTGATCACTTCATTAAGGAAATGGGTCCCTTGGTCACTCATTATCTCAATTGGGAATCCAAATCTTGTCATTATGGTTTCAAAGAGAAACCTCACTCTATTGATGATGCCTTATAGCCTTTTAGGGCCTTGTCCTCTACCCATTTGGTGCTGTAATCTATGGCCACTCGGATGTATTTGTTTTCTATTCTTTGAGCTGCTGGCTTGATTGGGACCACAAAATCTAGACTCCATTTCTAGAGCGGCTCTAGGGGAAACATTGGGGTGTGCAGCATTCTATCTGCATCAATTGGTTTCCCCAGCCTCTAGCACATTTCGCATTCCTTGGGAAACTTGTGCACATCTTTTAATGTAGTCGTCCACCACAATCTTTCCTGGAACACCTTTTGCCTCGTAACTTCTCTAGAAAAGCGCCCACTGCTTTTCCCTTAGTGTGATTCTTCTAGCACAGCCTGTTTTGCTCATGTTTGAGGACACATACTCTCAATATATAATTGATGCTCATCTTGTAGAGTTGTCCATACACCACCATGAATTACTTGCTCGAGAGAGTCAGCTTCTTTCTGTGATCTTTGAACATGTACTTCGAAAAGGACAAGTCAGACAGGAATTACAACATTTTCCCATTCTCTGAGGAAGAGTTGCGCATCCAGGAAATCATCTTCCACCCCCTCTAGTTCTTCTCCTGGCTTGAATCTTGACAGGAATTCAGCTACTACATGCTTGTTCCCAAGTGTGTGCCTTATGTCCAATTTTCCCCCCAGGTCTAGTTTGTTTATTAGGTACAAGAGAGCTTTGTGATGTACATGAAATTTAAACATTTTGCCTAATAGGTAGTGTCTAAACTTCTTAATGGCATAGATCATTCCAAGTGCCTCCTTTTTTGGATTGAAGTAGTTCTTCTCTGGCCTAGAGAACCTCTTACTTGCATGGTAAATTGGTATGTATCACCCCTAATCGTCTTTCCACATAAGAGGACTACCAATGGCAACGCTAGAGGGATCGACAAACATATGAAATACTAGGTCATAGTTCATCGGTGCTGAAGAATGGATTCTACCAACAGTATTCTCTTGAGATTCTAGAATGCCTCCTAACAGGATCCACACCAGACATATTTTGCATCTTTCGTCGTCGCAGACTATACAGGGAGACTTCCACATTTGCAAAGAACCTCATGAACCTACTTTGCCACTTGATTAGCCATAGGAATCTTGTAAGTTCTTTGGCATTCATGGGAGGCTGCATCTTTACAATGATTAAGACCTTGGTCAGATCCAAATCTAGCCCTTCTTTAGACACTATATACCCTACGAGGGATCCACTTGCTACAGCAAAGGAACACTTGGTTGGATTTAGGCTCAGTCTAGCCTTCTTACACTTCTCTAGGCACATTGTGAGGTGTGTTATGTTGTCTTCTTTCTTTCCAAACACACTAAAATCATCCACAAACACCTCATGAAGGTGGTCAAATATTTATAGAATATTTCGTGAACCATCCTTTGGAATGTATTAGGAGCATTTTTTAGCCCGAACATCATTACATTGGAGGCAAATGCCCCCCACTTGATCACAAAAGGCTATTTTCTCTTTATCTTATGGGGCCATTCATACCTGGTTGTACTCGACCGCCGCTGAACCCATCCAAAGGAGTGTGTGCGAATACTGCATCTAGCAAGGAATCTATGAATGGTAGCAAGAGAAGATCCAATATGGTGAAGGCATTCAACTTGCGGTAGTCGATGCAGACCCTCGGCTTCCCATTTTTCTTCCAGGACATGACTATTGGTGAAAGCCATTTTGTCCTGTCCACGAGACATATGAACCCAACTCTGAGTTGCTTTTCAATTTCCTCCTTCACTTGTTTTGCATAGTTGGGGTTCATTCTGTATCTACTTTTCTGGATAGGGATTGCATCCTCGTTCTAGGTTGATCTTGTGCTGGTAGAAGCTAGGATCAATCCCCTTCATGTCTAAGTAATTCTAGGAGAATACATCTTCGTATGACTTTAGCAATTCCACCTCTGATTTCCTGATTCAACTCGGCACTGATTCTTATTGTGTTTGGCTCTTAGTCATCCCCCACATCCACTGCTTCCAATTCGTCTTCCTAGACTCTGATGTTCCTCTTCCTAAGTTGGGATTCTTCTTGCTTGAGGGCTAACATTTCTCTTTTGTGTTAGGCTACGGCCACACTATCCTCAGTGCCATTAAACCCCTCTTCCTGTGACATTTCTTCATTTATTAGCACTTGAGGATGAGCTACCAGGACTTCTGGATCGTATCTTTGTACAATCCTCTCTATATCCACCTCAAATAGCAACAACAGATCTACTTCATGATCTTCTCTTCTTCGTCATCTTCTACCCCTTCCAGGTAGTTTAGGCCCATTGCATGCATCGGTCGGCTGGATAATTTTAGCCTATCCTTTCTTGTGCAAACTAAAATGCAGACTTTCTTTTTACCTCTCATGATTGTAATATTGTCCATATCCTAGTTGTGCTTTATCATTCCACTCCTGAGCCACGGTCTTCCCACCACGAGCATGGGATATGCACCTACTATCTCAGTCATCTTGAGAACTATGAATACAACATTGAACATGCATCCTGCCACTTCTATTTCTTCTCCTAGGATTATTTCAAACTGGTCAGACCCTTCTCTGGTAAGCCATGCAGATCTGGAATGACGCTGGATGCAATGTCAGTAATTCCTAGCTTTTTAGCTAGACTATCTGATATTATATTTACTCCTAACCCTCCACCCTAAATGTCCCTTGTCATTGTCTCTGTTCTGATCTTGATGGTCACTTCCAAAATGGTGTACCTAATGCATTAATCCCCACGTGTATATAAAATATGTCATCGTTACTATTACAAATATTTTGCCTAGCTAAAGCCAAAATAAGACATAAAACAAAGCTATTATAGACCTAAATACTCCATAAAAAACCCTTGATGAGTCTTCGCTAGTGCCATCGTCGTTGTTCACCAATTAACACCATAGTCAGTAACCTTCCATTGTTCCATTTTAGTTACCTAGGCTCATCAAGACATTCCAAGTGTAATAGTTATCACAATAATTGGAAATCCATTAAACAATCCCAGTATAAATTCTTGGCAATGGCCACAACCACAAATAGCCAATAACACTAGCGTCATCAATATAAACATGGAAAAAAACCACAATATCAATCATCTATAATGGAATTACTCTAAATAACACAAGCATAGTAGACAAGACAATATAAACATGGAAAACAACCACAATATCAGTCATCTAGAATGGTATACTACGAATAATACTAGCATAGTAGACAGGATCTAATACCAATAAGTCTAGAGTTGTAAGTATTTATTATGGCATCCATTGTAAGAATAGAGGTCCTAATGTGTGATTATAGAGACTCAAAAGACCAAGAAAAGGAAAAAAATGCACGTAGCCTAATGGCGTCAATTTGTGAACAAACAACCACCAAAGAAGTTTGAGAAGAAGCCCTCACATGTCACATTCATAACCCTAGGCTTTTGTAGGTTTAAAACCCTATATTGAAGCTCCATAGTTCTCAAGATTAAGCACAAAGAAGAGGGAAAAAGAAAAAACATTTTGATTAGTCACACTAATCTTGATTAGTGAAATCTTCCCCCAATTTTGGTCCTACGTTTTTGAAGTTTTGCTACAGCTCCCCTAAAATTAGGTCCACAAACAATAAACCCGTGGCCCCAAAAGCTTAGGAAGTGAACAAAGAAAAGGATATTTAACCATTAAAGGTCACCATAACCATCTTCTTGATCAAGAAAATTAAGAACATCAAGAAAATGCAAAAAAAATCAAGAAAATTCAAAAGGATTTCAAGAAAATTCAAAAGAATTGATCAAAATAAAACTAGATTAGGCTAAAAAACATGGATTAAGAAAAGATTAAGAAAATTAGCCTATGAATATATAAAAAGAAACATATTTACCATTAAGAAAGTGATTATCAAGATTCATTTCAAAAGTTCCTATGAGATTAGCCCCATATTCACTTATATACTAGGCCACCCTTTAACATTACACTTATTAATGTCCATGGGCATGTCGAACCCTTGGCCCCTTTCACATCCCCTTCATCCCTTGGCCTTGGGCCCAAATTATCTTGAGTCCCTTTTTACTTTGTTACACTTCAAATAATATTATCTTCCGTTTGTAGAGCTCATATTAACTAGACCTCAATGGACTAGTTACAAGTTCAGAAGGTATGATAGATATAGTTTTACAAATAGCTATATGTACCATATATCAAGATATTGTTGTGTAAAGTGTAGTTTTGACATAGTTCCAATGATTGATAATAATCCATTTGTTTCACCATATTGAGCCATCTCAGTGATTAATGATAATGCGTATGTTTTGGCATTAAAAAAGTTTAAGATCTTAGCCATATTCAGGTGGACTTTTTTTCATTACCTTATAAAATTTGTATATCCCTTAAGTACTCTTTGAGTAATAATAACATGGCATGTTGTTTTGAGGACTTAAAATAGTTTAGGGTGGTTGCAAGATAAGGGACACCACTTTTCACAATTGGGAACCCTGAAGCTAGCCTGAAAATAGGCATCTTGACAACTTAAAGGTCCAATCTCTCGTAGTTATGTTTGGAATTTAGTGGCATGGTGTTTGGGGCACATTATACATATAGTGGGTGTTCAAATGGCACCCCTGATCAGAAATCCAATTTATTTTAGTGATTGTTTCATTGCACAGAAGTTTTGGCATTTGCATTTTCCAACTTTGTACAGTATACGTCACACATACAATCCTTAGTACTTCCTCCATCCCAAGTCCAATGATCATCCCAATTCGTACATGAGTGTAACACATTGCAAAGAGCTTAACTTAATTTATTGGGATTTTTTTCTATTTAAGTAATTTTTTAAATAGTTTTTCGTTGCTTTATATTGTAAAGCAACGTGTGATTTTTTATTTAAGATCTAGGCAAATGTGAAGCTCATCATTGAAGATCCAATGGTGAGAAGTCGCCATATTGTCAAATTGCGATTTTAGCGGTTGAATTTCTTCCGATCTTTTGTAGAAAATTAACTCAGTCTCTAAGAGGGCTTGCAAAAGTTTAATAATTTAATTATATAAATTTTATACAACCCTCATTGCACTTAAATTTCTTGTGGATCAAAGTGTCATGATGAATTTAACAAAAATAATTGGAGTGAATTTGAGTAAGGGAAACCCATTTTCCAGCCATCTTAATCCATTTTCACTGCTTGGCCGCCCAAAGTCTAAAACAAAGGAACCCTATTAGGCTTGGTGTTTCACCAAGCCTAGAGAGTATGCCATTTGTCAAGTAATTGAGCTATTGGTAACATAGTTGTAGTCCTACATGTACATGTCACATCATATTGGGGAGACTCCACATAAGCATCTTGCCATCTTATCATGCCTTGTCATCATGCCACCTCAACTTAGTCAACAAGGTTGACTACCTAAAGCCTACATGACATGCCACATCAAATGCATACATGGTATTTCCACATAATCAAGAATGTCCATGTCATCTTGTCATCTCAGCACAATCAACTCGGTTAACTTTCTCTACCTACATGGCATGACACATCATATACATGCATGGCATTGCCACCTCACACTTGGGCATGAGGAATGCCCATGTGGAGGCTCTATGTCAACAGAATTTTGGCATGTGGCAAAATGGCCACCACCTCACCATTATATTTCATGATTTAGTTAATACCAAAAAAAAATCTTTAATAAAAAAATTTAGAATAAAATTATGTAGTATAACTTTAAGACTCTCCTCCAAAAAAAGAAAAAATAAATATAATTTTTTTATCAAATAAATATTATTTATTGAATAAAATATATTATTAAAAATTAAATATTTTATTTATTTTTCAATCAATTGACTATTATGATATAAATTCTTACTATATAAAAAATTATGTTTTTTAAAAATCTTATATGTTTAAAGAAATTATAGTATTATTTATTAATCAAATAAATTTTATTTATTTAATAAATAAAAAATAATATTCAACACTTAAAATAATTAATTCATTTATCATTTCTAAAAATTATAATTATATTTTTAAATATTTTTTAGTATTTTATTAAAAATTATCATTATCTATAAAAAAATCTAGATATTATCCATAATCTAATTTAACTAATGAAATGCTAACTAGGTTAGTATATATAGCCCAACTTTTGGAGTCTCCCTCATTCTTAGAGCTTCACCAACTTTGGGGATAGCTCCATTCCAAGCATATATGTTAATCTTGTTCTAATATTACTTTAACCTTAATTATCTTCAAATTTTGCTTAATCTCTTTTTTCCTATTGATTAGCATGGGTTCACAAAGTCGTAGGAGTAGAAAAAGCAACAGGCAATGGGATCCCCTGATCCACCTTGTTCATGAGGAGCAAGCAAGGGTTTGCATGGAAGATAGGAGAAGAAGACATCGTGAGCGCAAAGCAAGGGCTCGAGCATTGCAATGCACGATGGGTTTGATTGATGAGGCATCATCTCCTCCCCCCACCCATTCTCCAGCTCTTCCCCACCATGACCCCACTCCACCTCCTTCTCCTCCTCATTCTCCCACAATTCTTTCTCCACACTATTTTGAGCCCTTTGCCCATGTGATTGTCACTCCACCCTCAAAAAAGTGTCACCCATGAGGTGGTCACTCCTATCTTCAGTGCCTCTCCACCTTTTGGCATGCCCTCCGAGTTTGGCACTTCTCTCTTGATGCCACTCCTCTACCCTCCAGTGCCTCTCCACCAACCTCGAGCGCGGCCCATGAGTTTGCCTCACCTCCCTCTTGGGTGAAACCTATGAGCTCCGCACTCCTCCATCTAGTGTAGCCCATGACCTTGATGCCGCTCCTCAATGTGGTGCACATGCCCTTCCTACTGCTGCGAGCACTTTCTAGATCTGGTGCATGAAACCATGCCAATGCTATGTTCGACAAGTACTTTGTTGACCTCGATATGGCATCACAGACTAGTGTGCTAGATGCGCTGCTATGGTACTCGTGCATGGCATAGTGTACCGCCACTTTCATGATTTGTAGCCCACATCCAAGGAGGTCCGGTGCTCTGGTGTGCTACTAAACTTGAGGCAATCCTACAGCACAGTCAAGCATAAGATGCATCCAGATGGATTGGCTGCTGTAAGACGTGCCCTTACAGTATCCACATGGATTGGCTGTAAGACATGCCCTTACAGCATTTGTTTCCAGCAGTGTCTTACCAGGTATGCATCGCACCACTTCTTGCATACTTTAGATTCGTCATCGAGCACTTCATCAGGGTTTGTGAGGAGACAGAGCTTGGACAACACGATGAAGGGTGCTCTATGGGCTAGTAGTAGTGGGGCCATGCACCTAGATGCAGTTGTTTATTAGACCTTGGGATGAGGACGATGATAGAGAGGTTTTGGGAGGAGCATTGTCGTGCATCACTAGAGTACAAGAAGGCATTACGACATAGGGTTCATCGTGGGGAGTACATAAGGCATGGGGATTGCTTTCTTGAGATGACACAAGCAGAGTTGTACTTTGAGTTCAGGTCTACACACCCTGATATCACCATCAGCCAACGTTCATTTGAGGCTTGCAAGCTTTGGTTTGTGCACTAATCGAGGCATGCTTTTGTAGGTACCATGTTAGATTTTAGCTTTCGTATGATGTCTTTTGTGGCTTGTCTGGCCATCGGGGGGTGGTGCCTTATAGCCCAAGGGACTTCATTCACTCGCTATTATGCCCATGGGGGCCGGAGGATGTCATTTACCATCGTATGTCTTGTGTCATGGGGACTTGTACCTCGTGCAACAGCTTAGCCATGCTTCACTTGTGTGAGGAGGATTCCTTGGTGGCTAAGGTGGTGACATGGCGACAATATGAGTATGTCATGTATGGAAAGTCATGGAGATTACAACTATTGGAGCACCATTCGACACGTGGCGAGTTCATGAGCACATTTACAGATTTAGTCTATGCCTACATACATCATGCTCATGGTGCCAAGTGGCAAGACCATCAGTTTTGTGCCCACCTACAAGAGTTTCCTATTGGTGTAGTTGTCTCTATGGTTGACTTCCCAGAGAATTACACATTCGCACCACAACAGAAGATCCAGGTAGAGTAATACTTTTCTGAGCAGGTATTGCATGAGACATTTCCTCATTCTCAATTTAAGGTCTTCAAGATATTTAATATTAATGTTCTCTATGAATCTAACAATTCCCATTCTCGTGTGCTTCACTAGGTGGCCATCATGGTGCATATTAGTTATCTGCATGCAGAGAGGGTAGTAGATGGCATAGCGAGCACCCTAGAGGAGAGAGTCATCGTTAGAGAGTATCACTTTTACATTTACAGATTTAGTCTATACCTACATACATCATGCTCATGGTGCCAAGAGGCAAGACCATCAGTTTTGTGCCCACCTAGAATAGTTTCCCATTGGTGTAGTTGTCTCTATGGTTGACTTCCCAGAGAATTACACATTGGCACCACAACAGGAGATCCAGGCAGAGTAATACTTTTCTGAGCAGGTATTTCATGAGACATTTCCTCATTCTCAATTTAAGGTCTTCAAGATATTTAATATTAATGTTCTCTATGAATCCAACAATTCCCATTCTTGTGTGCTTAACTAGGTGGCCATCATGGTGCATATTAGTTATCCGCATGCAGAGGGGGTAGTAGATGGCATAGCGAGCACCCCAGAGGAGCGAGTCATCATTAGAGAGTATCACTTTTACATTAGTGAATGATCACTCTCAGCGCCCAATTTGTGCGCCCAATTTGTGCAACATTGCTTCCATCATCATGATGACTTCTTGAGAGAGCATGGAGTCACATGGATAGGGCAGTGGATATAGTCTAATGGATGTAGGGCATAGTTCAAGAGTGCTAGTTTTATTGGCTATATTATTGTCATTGCATGACATGCTACTAGGTGATTTGGAGCTTCTTCAAGATAGGGCATGGAAAGGGGGAGCATGATGGTGCATGTGCATGTGTCAAACGTGCCATCATACGTAACCAGCTCCACCGTGAGATAATAAGAACTATCCTGATGCACAGGATGTAGTGGCTTGGTACAATGCTGATTTGACCACTAGTGTTGCCTCTTCCTTCCCTCAACGAGATGATAGGAATGTCAGTAGGTTCTTGTGGTGTGTTGATAGTAGTGTCCTTGATGGTGATTCTTCAGATTATTGTGCGACATTTGATGGCACATTTAGGCTAAACTCCATTAGGAGCACATCCTATGATAATCCCACCATCTTCACATGGCGCCGTTTATGCTTTTGTAGGCCATGTAAATCGTTGGTGACTACTCACTGTGCAAGATGCGAGAGTGGGCTGATCCTTGGTTGTAGTAGGTGTGTTGAGGCGAGAGTGAGGAGCATTACCCCCCACCACTTTTGATCCTCTCACACTACCTAAGGGGACATATCATGATTCTTTGATAGGTATTTTGATAGTGGGTGATGTTTTGTAGTCATTGCCCAAGAGGGAAATGAGGAGAAGTTGGACTACTACATTTTGAGGTGCACTAGGCCCAATTGCACCCTTGAGTGTGATGTGACTGATAATTATGGATTCTCATCTGATGCCCATAGCATGATATTGGTAGGTCACTACTATGTGTAGGGTCAGATGCGCAAGGGTGGCATTGAGTTTGTGTAGTATGAGTACAGCAAAGAGGCAATCACATACTCTCATCTAGTTCTTGCTGTGAAATGCACACTTCACCAAATTAACAGCAAGAAGGCAGCTGCCCATGGTGGTGGACCTTAGCCCAGCACGATCATGTGAGTATCCCGGAGACCCTCATAGCTAGAGAGTCTACGGATTAATATTGTAGCCTCCTCCCTCTTATTTTTTGTATCTACTACCCTTCATTTTGTACCTTTCTCTTAAATTGTTTCTTCTACCCATATATATTATGAGTTGGCTTTTAAGTTGTGCCCATATATTTTGTATCCTGTGAATGGTTTGGGAGTGAAACTTTGCAATTCAGTGGTGTCCGATGGTGAAACTTTGCAAACGGGTCCAGGGGGCTCTTACCCCTCTTCTTGCAAAGTTACACCACCATTGGATGCCTGATGGTGGATGCCTGATGGGCATGATGGTGTATTGCCAGTCGCTATTTTTTACAGTGCCCAAAGGGTCCCCTATGCAAAAAATAGAGGGTTTGGGTGGAGCATCATTATCATACAGCATCCGATGGTGGTGAAACTTTGTAAGTGAGTCCATGGGGCTGCCACCCTCCATTCGCAAAGTTTCACCATCATCAGATGCTGGATGGGTGGAACAGTGTGTTGCCACCCGCTATTTTTTGTATAGTGCCCAAGGGATCCCCTATGTAAAAAGTAGTGGGTTTGGGTGGGACATCATTATCATACGGTGTCCGATGGTGGTGAATCTTTGTAAGGAGATCCATTGGGGCTCTTACCCCTTGGCTAGCAAAGGCTCACCACCATCAGACACCAGATGGGTAGGACAGTGTGTTGCCACTCGCTATTTTTTTACATACGGACCTCCTATGCAAAAAAATAGTGAGTTTGGGTGGGGCATTATTATCATACCATGTCCGATGGTGGTGAAACTTTGTGAGTGGGTCCATGTGGCTCTACTAATTTTTCACTCTCAAAGTTTAAACACCATCGAACACCCGGATGGCTGGGATGGTGTGTTGCCACCATCGCTATTTTTCGCATAGTACCCCAAGGGGTCCCCTATGCAAAAAACTCAGGGGGGTCACTCATAAATATGTAAGTGTAGCACATGGCTTCAATAAAAGGGATTTTTAAAACCCCCTTTTTACACATTTTTTACATACAGAAGGGTAGCATTTAAAGGGGGTATTCACAGGTTGATGTTAATCCAATTCTAGGATTAACAAGAGCTACCGCCATTATCTTACATCAAGGAGTCACGATAGATACACGAAAGGGTCATACATTCAAGATATGAAGTAATAGTGTCCAAAGCTACAACTTGGACGGGCACCCATAATGGTGTGACAGAGTATTTATGGCAATTCCCACTTCAAGAGCGTGTGGTAACAAGTTAGGATGAAGTCCTAAGTGATGTACTTCATGGATATATTATGGGAGTAGTCATTGTAATAGCATTAGGCCTCTTATGAGCTTAAAGTGCCCGACCGGCCATTGTTTAAGTGAGTGTGAACACTTATGGCCATGTATATAAGTGAATTTCTCTCATAATACAACATACTCTCTGTTATATGCACATTATGTGTGCATATACTAGGAGGCTAACCCACATTAGGATTGTGAGCATGGGAGCATGGGAACAAGCTCTAGTGGAGCATGGGTTAGGACTAACCTTAAGGGTTAAGGGTAGGGTCAGGCATCCAAGGGTCACACATGAAATGGGAGATGGAGAGTCAAGAGTCACTTGAGGGCCCTCCTATATAATACGGTCATGGGGCCGCACACTCAAGGGAGGCTAAGGCTACGTTATCTTAAGGCTAGGTTATGATATGATGTTCTCTTGTATAGAGGATTATATCTACTCACCTACCATTTCACACTATAGCTACATGCTACTGGATCGGAGTCATACCTCTTGATGGTATGGGACATCAAGGTAAAGGTATGATGTACTTCATTATAATTCATGTGTGCATCCCTTGGACTTGGGGGTGGTCAGGTGGATGAGTTTATGCCTGATTTATACATGTTTATGCATAACAATTATCTAGAGAGATCTTAGGGTTTTAACACTCTCCCATTGTGCAATTGAGTCTTGCTCTTGCTAATCCTCTTGCTAATCTCTTTCCCTATTGCATGCTAGTGAGTGTGTGTGAGTAAAGTGAGGTGAAAGGAGGGACGAGGACCCGTAGTGCAACACAGCGGTGTGACAACACTCGTGTGGGAGATGCGGTGGAATTGCTTCTCAAGGAGTTGTAGAGCTTGGAGACCTCAAGGGTTATGAGCTCAGTCATTGGTAAGATCCTCACTCATGACAGTTGCGGTTCACTAGGTAATCTCTTTTTGGATGTGTTTCAAGGAGGGTTAGGGTGAGCCATAACATTTTTGGCGCCGCTGCCCGCGCGAACAGGGATCCATCCCTTGGCTTTTTCCATCATTTTGCCTCTAATCTACGCATAACCCATTGACCATTATCTTGATTAATGGTTTTCCATGAAAAAGATGTGGATTTGATGGTGATTTGTGTGAGATTTGGTGTAGAATAGCTCTCTTTTTTTGTTTTTGAAAAGAATGCTTTTTGCTTAATTTTTAGATTAATTTGTTGTTTTTGTTGTTGTTTTTGTGGTTTTTCATGTTCTTAGGGCTTACACATAGTTGGTATTAGGCTTAGTCAACCACAAATCCAATACTGACAAGATATCTACTGATCTTGTCACTCCAAGCACGAGGTGCTTGCTTCAAACCATATATTGCTTTCTTTAACCTGCCAACAAAAGTAGGATATTCTGGATGTACATATCCTTCTGGCTGTTCCATGTACGCCTCTTCTTGTAGTTCACCATTCAAGAAAGCATTTTTTACATCCATTTGATGTAAAGCCCAACCTTTTTGTGCTGCTAGTGCAATGATAGACCTCACAGTAGCCATCTTAGCCATTGGGCTGAAAGTTTCATCATAATCAAGACCATAAGTTTGTGCATATCCTTTAGCGACCAGCCTTGCTTTATGTCTCTCTAGGCTGCCATCTGACTTACACTTTACCTTATACACCCATTTGCAGCCAATTGCATTCTTTCCTTGCGGTAACTCAGCCAATTCCCATGTATCATTTTTGTCCAAAGCATCCATCTCTTCATCCATGGCTTTCTCCCATACATGCTCTCCAATAGCCTCTGTATAGCATGTAGGTTCCACATGCTTCACCATAGATGTCATGTATGCATAGTGCATAGCAAAATCTCAATATGTCAATATGTCAATTGGATATCTGACTCTCTGGGATCTCCACAATGCATGCGGATCACTCTGTACACCTGTAACTCTAGCATGTGGTGGCACATATCTGTCTTGCCTAGCACCAAGTGTGCGTAAAACAGGTATGCCAAGCTCCTCATCCAAACTCTCTGAACTAGATGACTCATAACCTGTGATTCCAATTCCTTCGACCTTCTTCTTTCCTTTATCCATAGCACTACTCCCAGTGCTCACACTCTCATGCCTCAAACGCCTGACCATGGACGTACACTGCTACTCTCAGCCTCTGCTGTGCTGGCCCAGACATAGTAGTAGAACTAGAACTTGCTTGTGGCAAGTTCACAGGCACATCTGCCTCTCAAGTGACTCAATAACTCCCTCATCTTTTGCTTTGTACCAACTAGCAAGCTCATCAAACACCACATCTCATGAGATGACCACTTGTCTAGTTTGAGGGTTATAACATTTGTATGCCTTTCGATCCTATGCATATCCAACAAATACACATTTCTCTGCCTTAGGATCCAACTTCCTTCTTCTTTTGTTAGGCACGTGTACATACGCTATGCATCCAAAGACTTTGAGATGTCCAATGTCTGGCCTGTAACCTGTAAGCCGCATCTCTGGCGTGCTTCCATGAATGGCTGCTGTAGGTGTTTTGTTCAGTATATACACTGCAGTAGCACATGCTTCTACCCAATAGTAATCTGGCATGCTCTTTTCATTGAGCATTGCCCTTGTCACTTCACATATGACTCTATTCTTTCTCTCAGCCACACCATTCTGCTGAGGTGTATACCTGCAAGTCAACTATCTTCTTATTCCATGCTTCCTCAAGAAATGCTCAAAAGCTTTTGAGGCGTATTCACCACCTCCATCTGTTCTTAAACATTTAATCCAACAGCCATATTGCTTTTCTGCAAGAGCTTTGAAATCCATGAACTTTTCCAACACTTCACTCTTCTCTCTCAGAAAGTATATCCATGTCATCCTGCTGAAATCATCTATGAATGTCACATAGTATAGACTACCTTTGATAGATGGGTTTTGTGCAGGACCCCATACATCACTATGTACGATCTCAAGTGGCCTGCTACTCATATTTCCTTCTCTAGGAAACCTCAACCTTGCCTGCTTTCCAAATTGACAGGCTTCACAAACATGCATATGTCCATCATATTTGAATCTAGGCAATCCACTGACAATGCCTCTTGTTTGCATGGTCTTTAATCTCTGTATATTGACATGTCCAATCCTCTTGTGCCACATATCAATGTCCTGCACAATCCCATTGCTCTTTGAAAACATGGCTGAGCTCAATTCTGGTATGCCTGCATCTAGTTTGAATAACCTTCCTTCCTTTTTACCTTTGGCAATCAATCTGCAGCCATGCTTAAAGTCTTCCACAAAACAGCCATTCTCATTGAATCTTACTTGTAGTCCTTGCTCAACCATTTGGCCTACTGATGCCAAATTCTTTGTAATGGATGGTACATATAGCACTTCTGACATATTCTTCACATTTCCATCATGCATCCTCAAAGGCACATTGCCAACATGTGTTATAAGATGCTGATGAGTATCATCTCCTGTGACCACATAACCATTTGTACCCAATGGTTGCATCTTCTCAAACCACTCACCATGACATGTCATGTGGTTTGAGGCACCCGAATCCATATACCATGACTCATCTCCAGCATTCTGAGAATCCATTGTCCCCATAATGTGCTTCATTGCAAAAAGATGATTTGAACTCCCATCATTGTTACTAGTAGATGCATAATTTCCATGTTGTGGTCTTCCATTCTTGACATCATTCTGCTTTTTGTAACAATCTTTTGCCATATGTCCAAGTTTGCCACAATAGTGACATTCAATCCCATTCAAATTTTGTTGGGGACCTTGCCATCATCCTCTACCACGAGCACTCTCCCCCTATGGGATTGAAATCCACGACCTCCACGTGGTCCAAATGATGACTGTGAATTCTGAAAATTCTGATTTGATTGTGGTTGAGTAGACCTGTCATTCCAACCACGTCCTCCACGGCCTCGAGGGGCAAATCTCCCCCTGCCTTGAGAGCCTCTAGATGAGTAAAAGGCCTGATTTCTTGCATGCTCATCATTGCTCGATGAGGATGCACCACCTGTAATATTCATACCACCAAGTCCAAGCTTTAATTCTTCCACAATGAGCAATGACACAAGCTCATTAAACTCCCAACCTTACTGAGATGGAAGTGTCAAAAGATTTGTATTCTTTGCCTAAACCACATAATGTGAGAGCAACCAAATCATCATCATCCATTGGGGCATGGATTGATGATAGTGAATCTGTATAACCCTTGATTTCCTGAACATACTCATGTATACTCCTATTCCTTCGTGTTACACTCTGAATCTGTTGCTTTAGTTGTATCTTCCTTGCACCAGTGTCTGTCTCATACATTCGGCACAATATATCCCATGCTTCTTTCGGTGTATCTGCATCTTGGATGTGAATAAGCAAGGCATCTGTTACACATATTGAAAAGTAATGCAACACTTTTGAAGACCGCTCTACCCATTGCTTGTGAGCCAGCAACTGAGCATTATTTGGTTGAGGAGGTAGAAATGGCTCCGGGTCTTCATCCGACACGAGACTCCATAAACCTTTGCCTTTCAAAAAACTCTTCATTTGAAACTTCCACACTTGAAAGTTAGTTCTGTCAAGCTTCTCTCCAACAATTTGTATCGGACCATCTCCCATGTTTGCTTACAGATTGTACTCAAAACAATGTACTAAATGTACCCTTAATGTCACACTTGCAAATGCTGTCCAAGACTTCAATCCTTTGTAAAATGCTTCAAATATGTGTTTTGCATACACATTTACCTCCAAACACTCTCCAATGCATGTATCTCAACCATCCAAGGCATTACACTTCAAAAAAGTTTAGTTGAAATTTTCTGGTTTTTTCTCGCCAGAGAACCAGTAAAAAAACCAGTCAAAGAATGATCCTTAATCCTTCAAAAAGTTGTTGAAATCTAAGTTTGAGGTATGCTTTAGCTTCCAAATACTTTTCTCCAAGTGCTCCTAAGAGGAAATGACCAAATTCTTCAAGTTGAGTGAGCTACAATAAAAAATGTGACTCTCTGGTTTGCTTATTTCTGCATATGTCAGTGACCAACAGTCACTCAAAAGCTCATAGATTCTCCAAATCTCCTCCAAATTCAAAACTTTTTGAATCAAAAGTTTAGCAACTCATAGCTCCTTGCTTGTACCAAAGGAATTAGTCCAATTTTATATAGACAAGGATTAATGCCTTGATTAGTGATGCTCTGTTTCTGGACAGAACTTCTGCAAACCTGCAACTCTCTGATAATTGACTTCAATGAGCTCCAAATACATCAAATGAGGTGCAACCAAGCTTAACAATGCCTTTTCTCAACTCCCCAAGCTTTGAATGACATCAAATGGTGTAGTAATGAGTGAATGGCATGATATCTATTGAAACTGTCCAGAATTCTGCTCAGAAATGCGCCGCCTGCTCTAGAGGGATATAGAAGAGGGGCATTTCACATTTGAATTGATAGGGTTCTTAGCAATGACCTAATGCATCATGGGTATTAAGGGCAAGCTCCAATTTTGAGTAGTATTGCCGCATTTGATCCTCCCCACGGGGCATATATTCTCTGTTTTGCAGGAGTTAAAAAAACCAGAATTTTTCTTTCACAAATCTCCTGAAATACATCAATGTTTCATGCAATGGTTTGCTCCAGTGTTGCTAATACATGTGCCCTTTCACAATACATGAGAACCTCTGTGTTTCCTTTGTATTTGCCCCAATACATTTGACAAAATACATTCCTTCATAAGCTTTCCATGAAAGCTTCAAAACCAAAAATTTTCTGCTTGCTTTGGCAACACCAATCTTGCCTGTTACTTGCTTTTTGTTACCTGCAATCCACAGAGGGGGTCTTCTAGCACTTACCCGTGGTCCTTAGCTTTCAGATCTGTATCCAAGGTGAGCTCCACAACTTTCTTTTTCTCCATAGCTTCAATGGAAATCTTCACAGCTTCTTCTTCTTCTTCCCTCTTCTCTCACTCACTCTCACAACACAACTAATGAGCTCTAGGCTCTGATACCATGATAAAAAACAGAAGGAGGGAGCACACACAAGAGAAGCAAACCCTAATCCATATCCATCAATCATAAAGAAGGAGAGAAGCCATGGTCATCATCTCTCTCACACACACAAAAGAGAACACAACATAGTGTTATGTCCACACTACAAAGTAAACCTAATGTACTGTCCACACCACACATGACCACCTGGACGCGGTCATAAACACACCACACGATATCCATCTACCATACTGTCACTCTGTCAGCACCCATGTGCTATCCTCCAGCTGTATACGATCTTGACATTTCAACAAGAACAAAATCTCATGACCCTCGAGCTATGGGATTTGTTAGGTCAACCAACACTCAAGACACATCCTAAAAGGATTACCTTTACACAAGACTTGAACATGCCATGTTTGGGGTACTTTGAACATACAATGTATATTGAAACGAACCCCCTCACTTGCAAGTTTTTTGTGGTTAAGTATGTGTTGGAAGCAGATTTGATCTTACTAGGGCATAAATGGACTATTGCTGCCCAAGCACCACTGTCCTTTACTCTAGTGATAGAGTTGTTATGATGGTCAACGACAAAAAGCTGACAATACCATACTGCCAGGAAGAGGATCCAACTTTAATGGATATCTATGATGCTAAACGCAAAAGGATACAAGTCTCTTCCACAAAAGCCCCTCTACATAATGACCTACCATCTGCATCAACAACCAACTCCGATAAAGCCTCTACTCCTTCAACCCCATTCTCACCTATGAAGTTCGATGTCAAAACCTTGCAATCAACAACTATTCCTTAAGAATTTCCCAGATCCCAACCATCTATCTCTAACAGGGGAACTCAAAGGAAAGACCCCGGAGCCTATGTATTTTCATCGACAAACCTCAACAAAGGAGACAACCACATGCTCAAAGGCCTCGTCATCAATAGCCACTTCACAAGAGACTCTTACCTCATCATCAAAAATGCCAATGAGTCTCAAACCTGCAGCCTCAATGCCAACCAAAGTCAAGGAGGGCCCCAAACCTTCCGCATCAACCCTAAAGAAAACTCCACCAACACTCCCACAATCACGATATCTTAATAGTATCAAAATGTGGGTGGAGAAGCAACTACTTATAGCTCAAGGCCATTATGAAGGTGCCAATCAAATTTGGGTACCTCGACAATCAAAACCTCTTCCTCAACAAAGCACTCAAAAGCTAAGGAAGAAGAAGATTACTCCACAGCATCGTCCACAAAAGCCGATGCGAGTTCCTCAAAGAACTCCACCACCAATGCAACAACTGTGGGTATCAAAAACATTGCTGCAAGCACAAGGGTACTACCTGAGAAATACCAGAGCTTGGGTCCCCAAGCACATCACAAAGTCCCCTAAGTTTGCACAAAGAAGAAACCCTCAGCACTAAGCACATCGACTACCAAATTATAGTGTTTTCTCATAGATGGCTGCCTGTGCATGTACTTCAACAACAAGGATACTATGATGGTAATTCTATCATATGGTTGCCACAATCGAACAATGTGAAGAAAACCTCCTCACCAACTTCAACCCCAACAACTTCACCTATAGTTCGACAATAATGGAGGCTTAAACAACAACAAGCAAATCCCTCAACTACTCTCGTGCATCCAACACCAACACAAGAGGTTGTCTGTTCAAGGAAATAATCACCAGTCTTCCCTACTGCCACAACAACATTTTAGCAACAAATTCAAGAATCAACACGAAGACCTAGGAGCACATCAAGAACAGAATAACAATGCTCTTGTCACCCCTTTGGAAGTAAGAAATTTAAGCATAAGAAGCTGTTGCCTGTAAATCATGACCTAGATGGCCCTATAAAAATTTAAAAAAATAGAGGGTAAAAATTTGTAAACTCAATTCCATCTCATGTAATTACAATTCAAGGAGTTCCATCTCACAGCTTAAGAACCTGCACTTTCACACGACTTAAGAACCTGCACTTTCACACGACTTAACACTAGTTCTATAATTGGACACTAAAGTGTCCTGTGAGGACACTTTAGTGTCCTAAAAAGTTAGCATTTTTCTTGAATTTTTGTGGGCAATCTATTAAGAGTTTTGAAATGCTTAACATCCATAGATATTCCTCAAGACCCAAAAAATCCTTGAGATTTTTTAAATTGTACTTTTCTTAGCTTTTGTAAGGCAATATTTTAATTTTCTTAGACACATGCTGATAAAACCCATGATTTTTGCTGTTTTCAAAATAGTAGTAATTTGGACATAACTTTTAGAAGGGACATAGTTTGATCATGAAACTTGGCTTGATGGAAAGCCCATGATGTAAACTAAATCCTGGAATCATCAAACTAAATCCTGGAATCATCAAACGACAATTATTGGATAAATTTTTGACTCGCTAATATTGAAATGACGTTTTTTCAGATGGGGCATCATTATCATATGGTGTCCGATGGTGATGAAACTTTGTCAGTGGGTCCATGGGTCTTCTAACCCTCCACTCACAAAGTTCCACCCACCATCGGACGCCAGATGGGTAGGATGGTGTGTTGCCACCCGCTATTTTTTTGCATAGTGCCCAAGAGGTCTCCTATGCAAAAAAAAAGATGGTTTGGGTGGGGCATCATTATTATATGGTGTCTGATGGTGGTGAAACTTTGTGAGAAGGTCCACGGAAATCCTACCCCTCCACTCGCAAAGTCTCACTACCATAGGTCACCAGATGGGTAGGACGGTGTGTTGCTACCTCTGCTATTTTTTCGCATAGTGCCCAAGGGGTCCCCTATGCAAAAAATAGTGGGTTTGGGTGGGACACTCATCCACTTTCAACACAAAACTTACCTTGTTACATCATATATGATAATAATGACCGATCAAAACCTGCTATTTTTTGCATAAGGAACCCATTAGGCACTATGGAAAAAAATAGTGGGTGTGGCAACATATCGTCCCACCCATCTGGCCATGGTGGTGAAACTTTGTGAGCGGAGGGTTAGAAGCCCCATGGACTTGCTTGTTTCACCACTATCAAACACCATATGATGCACCACCAAGACCTGCTATTTTTTACATAAGAAACCCCTTGGGCACTTTGCAAAAAATAGCAGGTGTGGCAACACACCGTTCTGCCCATCCAGCGTCTGCGTTGGTGGTGAAACTTTGGAAGCAAAGGGGTAGAAGCTCCATGGAATTGCTCATAAAGTTTCACCACCATTGGATTCCGTGTGATAGTGATACCCCACCCAAACCCATCATTTTTTTGCATAGGGGACCCCTTGGACACTATGCAAAAAATAGCGGGTGGCATCACACCGTCCTACCCATTCGGCATCCATTGGCGGCAATGAAACTTTGTGAGCAGAGGGGTAGTAGCCCCATGGAACCACTCATAAAGTTTCAGGACCATCGAACACCATATGATAATGATGCCCCACCCGAACCCTCCATTTTCTACATAGGAGACCCCTTGGGTACTATATGCAAAAAATAGCGGGTGGCAACACACCGTCCCACCAATCTGGCATCCGCGCTGATGGTGAAACCTTGTGAGAAGAAGAGTAGAAGTTCCATGAACCTGCTCGTAAAGTTTCACAACCATAGGACACCGTATGATAATGATGCCCCACCCCAACCTACTATTCTTTGCATAGGGGACCCCTTGGGCACTATGCAAAAACATAGTGTGGGTGGCAACACACCATCCCACCCATCGGGTGTATGATGGTGATGAAACTTTGTAAGAGGAAGGGTAGGAGCCCTATGGAATGGCTCACAAAGTTTCACCACCTTCAGACACCGTATGATAATGATGCCCCACCCAATCCCACAATTTCTTTTGTATAGGGGTCCCCTTGGGCACTATGTGAAAGATTGCGGGTGGCAACAAACCATTCCCCCATCCGGCGTATGATGGTGGTGAAACATTGTGACTAGAGGGGTAGCAGATCCACGGACCACTCGCAAAGTTTCACCACCATCGGACACCGTATGATAATGATGCCCCATGGGATCCCGCTATTTTTTTGCATAGGGGAACCCCTTGGGCGCTATGCAAAAAAAAGTGGGTGTCATAGGAATGACCATTCTTTGGGGGAGAGAGAGATATGCTTAAAAAAACATTCTAATTAAGCATAAATGTAAACTTTATGTGATTAATTATTAAAATTCATTAGAGAGCTTCATTTACATTGAAGAACCATTCAATTGAATACTTCTCAAGCTTTAGAGGGGTTGAGAAGTGAAAAACATTAGAAGATTAAGAAAAGTCATAAAGTCACACCTTACCTCTTGTTTTGCTTGATTCTTTAGTCTTAGAAGAGGCCCCCAACCAATCAATTGGTTAGTATGTTGAGGAAAGCTCCAAAGAAACTTGAAGAGAGAGAGAAGGTCCAATCCCTCCAAATTGTAGAGGACTTTTAGAGGATAATAGAAAATAGGCTTAATTTAGAGTAATACTAGCATGGTCTAGTTCACAGATGAGAATATAAAAGAATGAGGGTCTATTTATAGGTGAGGGAGGCCACTAACATAGTCGCAACACCCCGTCCTGACCATCCGACATCCGATGGTGGTGGTGGTGAAACTTTGCAAGTGGAGGGGTAGGAGCCCCATGGAGCTACTCCCAAAGTTTCACAACCATCGAACACCGTATGATAATGATGCCCCACCCAAACTCGCTATTTCTAGCATAGGCAACCCCTTGGGCACTATGTAAAAAAATAGCGGATAGCAATACGCCGTCCCGCCCATCTGGTGTCCGATCGTGGTTTTGGTGAAACTTTGCGAGTGGAGGGGTAGCAGACCCATGGATCTGCTCTTGCAAAGTTTCACCACCACCATCGGACACCGCATGACAATTATGCCCCACCCAAACTCGCTATTTCTTGCATAGGGGACCCCTTGCGTACAATAATGATGCCCCACCCAAACTTGCTATTTCTTCCATAGGGAACCCCTTGGGCGCTATGCGGATAATAGCGGGTGGGAACAAACCATCTAGCCCACCGATGGTGGTGAAACTTTGTGCATGGAGGGGTAGGAGCCCCATGGACCCACTCCCAAAGTTTCTGAAAATGGCACACCATATAACAATTATGCCCTTCCCAAACTCACTATTTCTTACATAGAAGACCCCTTGGGCACTATGCAAAAAAATAGTGGATGGCAACACACCGTCCCATCCATCTGGTGTCCAATGGGGTGAAACTTTTTGAGTGGAGGGGTAGTAGTCCCATGGACCCACTCGCATTTCACGACCATGGAAACTATATGACAATAATGCCCTACTCAAAACTGCTATTTTTTCATAGGGGATCCCTTGGGAACTATGCCAAAAAATAGCGGGTGGCAACACATCATCCCACCCATCCGACGTCCGATGGTGGTGAAACTTTTTCAAGCGGAGGGTTAGTAGTCCCATGGACCCACTCGCAAGGTTTCACCACCATCAGACACCGTATGATAATGATGCCTCACCCAAACCTTGTTTTTTTGCATAGGGGACCTCATGGAACTATGTGGAAAATAGCGTGTGGCAACACACCGTCCCACCCATCCAACGTCCCATGGGCACCTCGTGAGTGGAGGGATAGCAGCCCCATCCATGGCTTAGAAAGTTTTACCACCATCATACACCATATGATAATGGTGCCCTACCGAAACCCGCTATTTTTTGCATAGGGAACCCATTGGGCACTATGCAAAAATATAGCGAGTAGCAACACACCGTCCCACCCATCCAGATGGTGGTGAAACTTTGCAAAAGGAGGGTTAGGAGCCCCATGGACTTACAAAGTTTAACCACCATCAAAAATCGTATGACAATGATGCTCGACCTAAACCTGCATTTGTTTGCATAAGGGACCCCTTTGGCAATATGCAAAAAATAGCGGGTGGCAACACACTGTTCCATCTATCCGACGGTGGTAACACTTTGGGAGAAAAGGGGATAGAAGCCTCATGGAATGGCTCACAAAGTTTCACCACCATCAGACGCCATATGATAGTGATACCCCACCCAAACCCACTATTTTTTGCATAGGGGACCCCTTGGGCACTATGCAAAAAATAGCGGGTGGCATCACACCGTCTTTCCCATCTGGCATCAGATGGTGGTGAAACTTTGTGAGCGGGGGGGTAGAAGCCCCTTAAACCCACTCATAAAGTTTTAAGACCATCGAATGCCATATGATAATGATGCCCCACCCCAACCCTCCATTGTTTGCATAGGGGACCCCTTGGGCACTATGCAAAAAATAGCAGGTGGCAACACACCGTACCACCCATCTGATGTCCGATGGTGGTGAAACTTTGTGAGCAAAAGAGTAGAAGTCTCATGGACCCGCTCGCAAAGTTTCACAGCTATCAAACCGTATGATAATGATGCCCCACCCCAACCCGCTATTCTTTGCATAGGGGACCACTTGGGCACTATGCGAAAAACTAGTGTGGGGAGCTACACACCATCCCGCCCATCCACTGTGATAGTATTGAAACATTGAGAGTGTAAGGATAGGATACCCATGGACCAGATCGTAAAGTCTCACCACCTTTAGACATTGTATAATAATGATGCCCCACCCAATCCCGCTATTTTTTGCATAGGGGGACTCATAGGGCACAAAAGAAAGCGGGTGGCATCACACCGTACTCCCACCCATCCAACGTCTGATGGTGGTGAAACATTGTGAGTAGAGGGGTAGGAGTGCCACACAGACTGCTTGCAAAGTTTCACCACCATCGTACACCATATGATAATGATGCCCCACTGAAACCCGCTATTTTTTACATAGGGAAGCCCTTGGACACTATGCAAACAAATAGCGGGTGGCAACGTTCGATGGTGGTGAGACTTTGTGAGTGGAGGGGTAGGAGCACCATGGATCTACTTGCAAGTTTTCACCACCATCGGACACCCTATGGTAATGATTCCCCACCCAATCCCACTATTTTTTTCATAGGGAACCCCTTGGTTTATAGCGAGTGTATCCTACCTATCTGCCATCTGATGGTGGTGAGACTTTACGAGGGGAGGGTTAGGAGCCGCACAGACCAACTCCCAAAGTTTCACCACCACCGGACACCGTATGAAAACAATACCCCACCCAAACTTGTTATTTTCCTTGGGCACTATGCAAAAAAACAGTGGATGGCAACACACCATCCCATCCATCTGGTGTCTAATGGTGGTGAAACTTTGTAAGTGGAGAGGTAGCATCCCCATGGACGCACTCATAAAGTTTCACCACCCCACCATGGACACCATATGATAACAATGCCCCACCCAAACCCACTATTTTTTGCATAGGGGACCCCTTGGGCACTATGCGAAAAAATAGCAGGTGGCAACACACCGTCCCACCCATCCATGGTGGTGAAATTTTTCAAGGGGATGGGTATGGCCCCATGGACCTACTCGCAAAGTTTCACCACCATCGAAGACCATATGATAAAGATGCCCGACCCAAACCTGGTTTTTTTGCATAGGGCACCCCATGGCACTATATGAAAAAATAATGGGTGGCAACGCACCGTCTCACCCATCCAATGTCCCATGGAAAATTTTCAAGTCAAGAGGTATCAGCTCCATAGACCGCTAAAAGATTTTTACCACCATTGTAGACCGTATGATAATGATTCCCCACCAAAACCCGCTATTTCTTGCATAAGGAACCTCTTGGGCACTATGCAAAAAAATAGCAGGTGGGAACACACCGTCCCGCCTATCCGGTGTCCGATGGTGGTGAAACTTTATGAGCAGAAGAGTATACATTCCACGGACATTTTTGCAAAGTTTCACAACCATCGAACACCGTATGATAATGATTCCCCACCCCAACCTGCTATTCTTTGCATAGGGGACCCGTTGGGCACTATGTGAAAAAATAGCACGGGTGGTCCCACTCATCCGGCATCTAATGGTGGTGAAACTTTGCGAGTAGAAGGGCGGGAGCCCCATGGAATAGCTCACACAGTTTCACCACCTTAGAACACTGCACGATAATGATGCCCCATCCAATCCTGTTATTTTTTGCATAGGGGACCTCTTGGGCACTATGCGAAAGATAGTCGGTGGCATCACACCATCCCACCCATCCGATGTCCCATGTGCAATTTGTAAGTGGCAAGGTAGCAGCACCATAGACTACTCACAAATTTTAATTACCACCATCATACACCGTATGATATTGATTCCCCACCGAAACCTACTATTTCTTGCATAGGGAACCCCTTGGACACTATGCAAAAAAATAGCGGGTGGGAACACACCGTCCCGCCTATCCGGTGTCGGATGGTGGTGAAATTTTGTGAGTAGAAGAGTTTAATTTCCATGAACCTTTTTCCAAAGTTCCACAACCATCAAACAACGTATGATAATGATACCCCACCCCAACCCGCTATTCTTTGCATAGGGGACCTATTGGGCACTATGTGAAAAAATAGTGCAGGTGGCAACACACCGTCCCCGCCCATCCGGCATCATCTGATGGTGGTGGTGAGCGGAAGGGTAGGATCCCCATGGAGAAGGTGGCAAAGTTTCACCACCTTTGGACACCGTACGATAATGATGTCTCACCCAATCCCACTATTTTTTACATAGGGAACCCCTAGGGCACTATGTGAAAGATAGCGGGTGGCAACACACCGTCCCTCCCATCCGGCATCTAATGGTGGTGAAAGATTTCGAGTGGAGGGGTAGGAGCCCCATGAACCACTCGAAATGTTTCACCACCATCTAACACCGTCTGATAACGGTGCTCCACCCAAACCCACTATTTTTTGCATAGGGGACCCCTTGGGCACTATGCAAAAAAATAGCAGGTGGCAACACACCGTGGTGGTGAAATTTTTCAAGGGGATGGGTATGGCCCCATGGACCTACTCGCAAAGTTTCACCACCATTGGAGACCATATGATAATGATGCCCGACCCAAACCTGGTATTTTTGCATAGGGCACCCCATGGCACTATACGAAAAAATAACAGGTGTGGCAATGCACCGTCACACCCATCCAATGTCCCATATGAAATTTTCAAGTCAAGAGGTATCAGCTCCATAGACTGCTAACAGATTTTTACCACCATTATAGACCGTATGATAATGATTCCCCACCGAAACCCGCTATTTCTTGCATAAGGAACCCCTTGGGCACTATGCAAAAAATAGCGCGGGTGGGAACACACCGTCCTGCCTATCCGGTGTCTGATGGTGGTGAAACTTTATGAGCATAAGAGTATACATTCCACGGACATTTTTGAAAAGTTTCACAACCATCAAACACCGTCTGATAATGATTCCCCACCCCAACCCGCTATTCTTTGCATAGGGGACCCGTTGGGCACTATGTGAAAAAATAGCACGGGTGGCAACACACGGTGATGGCACGGAAGCGGTAAAGCTGTCTACGCCCTTATAGGGTGCCACACTTCCACACACACATATAAACACACCAGAACACCAGACCAAAAATCATGAACAAGACTTATATTTCAGATCTGGCTGTCACAACTCGTACCCAAATGAACAACGAAACAAAAGAACTCTCTGGCATGAACAAGACTTATATTTCAGATCTGGCTGTCACAACTCGTACCCAAATGAACAAAGAAACACAAGAACTCTCTGGCATCACCAAACACCAGCCACCACCACAGCTAATCAAAAGAATTTACAACTCTGGCTTGAGTCCCCAGAAGAGGTAGAAATCCACAAAATACCATACACACTCACTCTCTCTCTGGCTCTCTGTGCTGATCCTCTGTCAGCTGCACTTCAAACCCAAACTCCACAATGCTACTAGCCCACCACCAAGCAACCACACTGCATATCACCAGCCTTTGTCTGCATCCAGTTGTCTTCAGAATCACCAGAGTCGCCCCAGCACCTCTACTGCAAGGCGGTAATTCTCTTTTACTGCAGCTAGTCTCTCTGTACCCAAGGCCCACACCATGACTCGAGAGGCCTCCTCTTTGTTCACAAGGTGGTTACCCAATCTCCTTCGCCTCAGCACCCAGTTCCACAAGAAGGCGACCATCCAACTCTTCTCACCTACACTGTTTCCCTACAACAACAATACCCGCCAGCCTGCCTAGCGTTCCACTCTTGCAGCCCTCTCTCCTTGCCCGTCTTGAGAACCTCAGGAAGGCGACTCATCTACCTTTGGCGGCCCCACTCCTTTTTCACGCCCGTCGGCTTTTCCTCTCAGCAGAGCCTGCCAGTTGTTTCCACAGTCGGCACCTTCTGCTGCAACTGCACCCAAAGTAGCTCCTAGGCGGCTCCCACACGACCACACTCTTCTGCAGCCAGCCCAACTTGCAACTCTACCCCTTGAATCGCCTCTGCGCCAGCTCGTCGGCTTCACCTGTCACCCGCTAGCGACCTCCAGCGCCAGCCTATCAGCTTCCATTCTTTAGAACCTGCAGCTGCGCCCTTCTCTTCTTACTGCGAAGCCCCACCAGCCCTCTTTGGCGCCTTCTGTCACCTTGTGCCCATCAGCTGCACACCCACTTCACAGCCTTCCTCCACTCTCAGCACCACGACCACTACTCTGGCAGCATCACCTTCGAGGCGGCTCCCTCTGCATTGTGTCTACCTTCGCGTCTCTCCTTGCTGCAGCTAGCGTGCTAAAAGGGCTCCTCGCCAGCAGCTTCTCCCGGCTGCTCCAACGCAAGGCCCCCCATCAACAAAACGAGGCGATCTCCTTACCACTTGTATTCTGCACGCTGCGCCTAGCTCTTCTTTTTCTCTGTCTCGCAACTGCACCAGAGAGCAGACCAAAACACGGCGACCTTTTCACTGCACTCGGTAGTCGTCTGCACTCTCCAGCCAGCTCTCGTACCAAGCGGCCCTGTTTTTTTTTAGCCTTAGCGCTTCTACTCCTCTTACACCAATTAAGTCCCCTCCTGCACTACCGGCTGCACCCTCCGCTCTTCACATGGCAAACCATCTAGAACTCGCACTCGCCAATCAGCTTCACGTGCATCCAGCTTCCAGATGATGCCCTGGCAGCAGCTTAAACCTCCACGTAGCCATGCCTTCTTATGGCCACATTATGTATTTTTATTTCTTTAAGGCCTACAAAATGGCCGCAATCATTTTCTTTTTCACACTTATACTCAAGCTGCATTGGCCACCTTAATATTTTATGGCTCAAACCTCCATATACTTTCAAACACAGCTTCAATGCCCATACATTTGGGCGTGTACACATACTCAGAGCCAAACGAGGAGCTGAAATCAATTCTAGCGAATCTCCAGTAGACCACGTCTAGACAGGCCTGTACATGCTCACATCAATACCATCTACTCTGTACACCTGGCAACGCTTTCAAAAGCAAAACCTTCACTCACGCCATGTACACATATGTACACATTACCAACTCTTTTTTTGTCCACACATATTTAACAACCCCCTACTTCTGCTGAGACATTCATGTCCAGCAGCTGTACAAACAGGGATGAAATATTCAGATTTTCCTCTGTACTCTCCACAACCTCCTGACATGCATCACAAGCTTCCTGATCTTCTTCTTTCACGGCTAACATCAATCGAGCAAAATATTTCTTCAGTCGTAAACCATCCACTCTCCTTTTATGCTTCTTTCCATCCAAATCAGCAAGCTGATAACTCCCATTATCAAATTTTCTCTCAACTTTATACGGACCTTCCCACTTTGTCTGGAATGCAGTATGAAAAGTACTATCCAGCTTGCTATTATATCTGAGAACGAGATCACCCTCTTCAATTTCTTTCTGCTCCACCTTCTCATTCTCTCTCTCTTGTCTTTTCAATTATATAGCTGCATAATGATCAAATGCTAGCTCTCTGTCCAACTGGACTATTTGCAAGGCCAGTAATCTTTCTCTGTAACAATCAATAGGCTCATGCCCTTCTTCAATCAAAAACTTCAAAGCTGGAATTTCCACATCAATAGGCATGAGTGCTTCTTTCCCATAAACTAAATGAAAAGGTCAGAATTGTGTACCAGATTTTACTGTAACCCTGTATGCCCATAATACACAATTCATCTCTATATCCCAATTCTTGATATGGCCTTCTGTCATTTTGGTTATCATCAGCTTAAATTCACCATTGAATCTTTCATTTAAGCCATTGCATTGAGGGTGATAAGGAGTGGAGTACTTGTGGTTGATATTCAATGTTCTGCATAAATGGTCAACTACCTCTCCTCTAAATTCAGGTCCATTATCTGATAGTATCTCCAGAGGAATACCAAATCTGCAGCATATATATTCATACACAAAATCAACCACCTCTTTACTATCCACTCTCTTCACTGCCTTCACTTCTGCCCATTTTGATAGATAATCCACTCTCTTCACTGCCTTCACTTCTGCCCATTTTGATAGATAATCCAAAAACTGCAGTAAGCACATAACACTTTCCTCTAGCTGTCCTGGGAAATGGTCCAACTGCATCCACTCCCCATCTTTCAAAAATGTCATATACCAGCATGATATTTCTCGGCTCCATTTTCAAGATTCTCTTTCCCATTCTCTGGCACTCATGGCAAGACCTGCACCAGTGCTGAATATCCTTCTGGATGGAAGGCCATACATAACCCTCCAGTAATACCTTCTGCAAGGTGATCTTAAATGCATAATGACCCCCACATGCTCCCTCATGATTTGAAGATAGAATATAATAAATCTCTTCTCTCCAGGGAATTCTTCTCAATACCTGATCAGCTCCTTGCATGTATAATTCATCCCTAATCATGACATAATGCTTACTTTTCCTGATAAAATGATACTTTTGACCTTTTTTGAGCTCCTCAGGCAAGCATCCTGAGAGTAAATAATCCACCACTCTGGACAGGTATTCCCTCCCTCTGTATAATGGCTCTTCGATTTTTGCAATTACTGGATCCTGATTAATTGCCTGCTCTGAGCCAACTCATGTGCCATATGATTTTCCTCCCGCCGCACATGTTGAATACTCCATGCTGTAAATTGATGTAGCAGCTTTCTAACATCAGCCAGACATTCTTTTAATCTCGGATTCTTTGCTCGCCAGCTACCCAAGACCTACTTTACTACTAATAGAGAATCTCCTTTTATGATTAGCTTTTGAATTTTCTGCTTTAAAGCAGCCTGCAACCCTTGAAACAATGCTGTGTACTCAGCCTCATTGTTACTTTCAGCTTCCAGAAGTATCCCATTCTTTAGAATCAGCACGCCTTCTGAATCCTGGATTATATATCCCCCGGTGGCCTGATGTATACTCCTCTTATATGAACCGTCAAAGAATAAAACATGAGCTCCAGGAATGATAATTTGTTCCTCTTTTTCTATCCTTGAATCCACTTCCTTCACCAGTATCGGGCCATCCTTGTATGTTAGAAGATCTGCCAGGGTTGCCTTGCAAGTATCTTCAATCAAAAATGAGAAATCATATTCTTGAAGCTCCACTAACCATCGCATCATACCTTTTGAGAGTGAAGTACCATTCACCAGTTGAGGGAGTAGAGTATAATTTGTCAGCACCACAAATGGTCTCATCAAGAGATATGACCTGAATTTCCTGCAAGCATACACCAGACTTGACAAAACCAATTCAGCCTCAGTATATTTCCTCTCTGCATCTGTCTTCACTCTACTTGCAAAATACACAGGCTTCATATATCTGGATTCATCTCCTCTCTGCATTAAGATTGCTCCAACTACATCCGGACCAAAAGATGGATTCACATAAAAGACCTGAGAGAAATCCGGAGCTTTTACACTGGAAATACCTCCCAATACCTCCTTCACTTTCTCAAATACTTCCTCGCATTCTTCATTCCATTGCAATGGTTCTTTCTTCATAGCCTGCTGAAGAGGATAAAGCAGTTGAGACATTAAAGGAACAAATCTTGCCATATATTTTACCTTCTGGACAAAAGTCTGCAGCAGCTGCCTGGATGTTGATGGTGCAGATAATAAGATAAGAGCTTTTATCTTCTCTGGATCAGGTTCAATTCCATTCTGAGATATCATATGCCCCAATAGTTTCACCTTTGAATGTCCTAAATGACACTTCTTTGGATTCAGCTGTCCACTTGCATCATCCATTTTAGAAAATACTTGCTCCAATTTATTACCATGCTCTTTTTGAGAACTATATACACATATATCATCCAAAAAAGCTCTCACAAAATGATCTGTAAGAGGTGCAAGTACTCTATCAGTGTTCCTCTGATACCACGAGGGTGCATTTTTCAAACCAAATGGTACTACTCGGTAACAAAAGCAACCCCACGGTGTAATGATAGTGGTTTTAGCCTGATCTTCCTCAGCAATGGAGATCTGAAAATATCCAGAGAAGCCATCGCATACACTATACCTCTCATATCCAGCTACCCTGTCCAAAATATCATCAATGAACGGCAAAGAATAGTGATTGCTTTTTGTTGCAGCATTCAGAGGTTTGTAATCAATACAGACCCTCCACCCACCTGTATGCTTTGGAGTGAAGACCACTGGATTTGCCCAATCTGAGTGATCTACTGAATAAATTAACCCTGCTTTTAACAACTTATTCAGCTCCTCTCTTAATACAGGCAATAGCTCTCTATTTATCCTCCTCAGTTTTTGAAACACTGGCCTCACACGCTCTTTCAATACTATAGGCATTGGCTCACATTTGAATCCTCGGATCTCTTCATATGAAGTAATAAACAAATGAGGGAATTTATGTATTACCTTCATATACTCTTCTTTCTCCACTGGCTGCAATTTAGGATTCAGCATGCCCTGTAACAGCTTCTCTTTCTCTGCACTGGGTGATGGAGGCTGCATCAGACTGTCCATATCTTCAAGTCTGCTCTCTTCTTCCTTCTTTAACTCCTCTTCAGCTTGCATCACATGCTTGTTTTCTTCCTTCATTATAAATGATACCTGGCTCTCATCATCAGAAGTAGAACTCTCTTCTTCAGTTTCACTATCTGTATACTCATCAGCACTTGTTTCTTCAGGCTCACTCTTCATTTCCCGCTTACTACTCATATTGAACTTCTTGGCTCTCCCTCTCCTATTATGTACTGTTATAGTTCCCCTTTTCCAGTTTTGGATGGCACCCACCTGTCTGAGCCAAGGTCTGCCCAAAATCAGTGGATAAGCTCCCAAACCAGCCGGTATAATATGGCAATTTATGTTGCAAACCACACCAAAAGCAGTCACTGGCACTTCTGTACATACACCCAGACACTTCACTTTTGCATGATTTGCTAAACGGAGTCTAAAGTCTGAACTAGCATTCAGCTTTAACCCCAATCTCTCCATACAGGACTGAGTCATCACACTGATTTGTGCACCGCCATCAACATATGCTTCTCCAACACTCACACTTCCACACCAGGCATCAACTGATGGACAAATATCAGGAAGGTCTTCCACAGATATCAGCTCCATTTCGCCTTGTGTGGGCTCCTGCTCATTTACTTTCCTCGGATTTGCCAACTTCTTCCACCCTCTCTTAAGCTTCGGACACAATCCAAGCAATTGGGCAAATGTTATACTGGCTACCCTTCCCTTTAAAACTCCCATTACTCCTGACCTTGACCAATATGCAAATCTGAAGTTTTATAATGTCTTCTTGGCTTCCTCTTCTTCTTCTCTGGTTGAGGGCTTATGTCAAATTGGACATGCTTACCTTTCTTAGAAGATGGTTCAGGTTCTGCCATTGTACTCCTTGTCCTCTTTACCACAGGCATAATCTCTGGAATAGTCTCCACTCCTATCAAGCTGAGAGCCGGTCCCTTTCCTTTATCCTCCCATTTGACTCCACTGGTAGAGGGTTGATTTGGATCTTTTACTTCAACACTATGATCCCCCGATCTATCATTAGTCCTCTGCATCACAAGATATATTCCACCACCTGCTGCTCTGGACGGTTTGTCACATTGAGGGCTGATATGTCCCCGCTCCCCACAGTTCCAGCATTGGACATTACTCAAATAGTAGCCCCGTCCTCTCCCTGTTCCTCCCATATTCCCTTCACCTGTTGACATATTGTCTCTTCTATTATTTGGTGCACCTCGGCTTCTTCCCTTTCCACCTGCTTCCATCCAATTCAAACTTAGAGACTTCATGAGCTCCACTGCATCATGTATGTCCCTCTTCTATTATTTGGTGCACCTCGGCTTCTTCCCTTTCCACCTGCTTCCATCCAATTCAAACTTAGAGACTTCATGAGCTCCACTGCATCATGTATGTCCCTCTTCAAAGTGTCCTCCTGTTCTGGAACAACAGCAGCTTCCCTTTCAGGATGTATACTCTCAATCTCTGGCATCTTCACAAACTTCTTCGGCTCTTCCTGTATTCCCATCTGCCTCATATGCTTCACCTTCCACTCCTTCTCATGAGCTACTCTGACAGCCTCCTCAAAGCTATCCAGGTTCTTCAGCTCCACCTTCAGACGGAGGGTTGGCTCCAGACCAGCCACAAACCGGTCTCTCTTTATCGTCTGCGGGGGTACTTCAGGAATCAGAGCCTCACACCATAGACTCCATAGTCTACCAAACTCAATCAGATATACTGATCCACATCCTGACCGTCCTTCTGCTGAATGTTACACAACTCCTTCCACACTTCATTCGGACTCCTCACACGGGCAAACTGTGCCAGAAATGCAGCTCTGACTACACGGTACTCAGGATCCTGTTGATGAATGTTCCTGTGTGTAGTCACAAACATCTGTAACCATGTTTTTGCATCACCCTACAAGCAATAAGCCAAAATCTGAGAAAGGATCTCCGGGGTTGCCCTGTCTTTCATCAAGGCTGTAAACTCCATCTTTTCTAGAAACCTGACTGCACTCTCCTGTGGCAATCCCCAATACTCCGGAAAATCTTGAGTCATCTTTCCAACCTTCTTCACACAGCCCCTATCTCTTTCACAAACCAAAGGAAATCTGCTCCTCTGTGGAGGCACCAAAAAGTGATGGCACGGAAGCGGTAAAGCTGTCTACGCCCTTATAGGGTGCCACACTTCCACACACGCATATAAACACACCAGAACACCAGACCAAAAAGCATGAACAAGACTTATATTTCAGATCTGGCTGTCACAACTCGTACCCAAACGAACAAAGAAACAAAAGAACTCTCTGGCATCACCAAACACCAGCCACAGCTAATCAAAAGAATTTACAACTCTGGCTTGAGTCCCCAGAAGAGGTAGAAATCCACAAAATACCATACACACGCACTCTCTCTCTGGCTCTCTGTGCTGATCCTCTGTCAGCCGCACTTCAAACCCAAGCTCCACAATGCTACTAGCCCACCACCAAGCAACCACACTGTATATCACCAGCCTTTGTCTGCATCCAGTTGTCTTCAGAATCACCAGAGTCGCCCCAGCACCTCTACTGCAAGGCGGCAATTCTCTTTTACTGCAGCTGGTCTCTCTGTACCCAAGGCCCACACCATGACTCGAGAGGCCTCCTCTTTGTTCACAAGGTGGTTACCCAATCTCCTTCGCCTCAGCACCCAGTTCCACAAGAAGGCGACCATCCAACTCTTCTCACCTACATTGTTTCCCTACAACAACAATACCCGCCAGCCTGCCTAGCGTTCCACTCTTGCAGCCCTCTCTCCTTGCCCGTCTTGAGAACCTCAGCAAGGCGACTCATCTACCTTTGGCGGCCCCACTCCTTTTTCACGCCCGTGCTATTGACCAAGGCGGCTTTTCCTCTCAGCAGAGCCTGCCAGTTGTTTCCACAGTCGGCACCTTCTGCTGCAACTGCACCCAAAGGAGCTCCTAGGTGGCTCCCACACGACCACACTCTTCTGCAGCCAGCCCAACCTGCAACTCTACCCCTTGAATCGCCTCTGCGCCAGCTCGTCGGCTTCACCTGTCACGCGCTCTAGCGACCTCCAGCACCAGCCTATCAGCTTCCATTCTTTAGAACCTGCAGCTGCGTCCTTCTCTTCTTACTGCGAAGCCCCACCAGCCCTCTTTGGCGCCTTCTGTCACCTTGTGCCCATCAACTCCACACGCACTTCACAGCCTCCCTTTGCTTTCAAAGCCACTCAGCACCACGACCACTACTCTGGCAGCATCACCTTCGAGGCGGCTCCCTCTGCATTGTGTCTACCTTCGCGTCTCTCCTCGCTGCAGCTAGCGTGCTAAAAGGGCTCCTCGCCAGCAGCTTCTCCCAGCAGCTGCTCCAACGCCAAGCCCCCCATCAACAAAACAAGGCGACCTCCTTACCACTTGTATTCTGCACGCTGCGCCCAGCTCTTCTTTTTCTCTATCTCGCAACTACACCAGAGAGCAGACCAAAACAAGGCGACCTTTTCACTGCACTCGATAGTCGTCTGCACTCTCCAGCCAGCTCTCGTACCAAGCGGCCCTATTTTTTTTTTTAGCTGTAGCGCTTCTACTCCTCTTACACCAATTCCGTCCCCTCCTGCACTGCCGGCTGCACCCTCCGCTCTTCACATGGCAAACCATCTAGAACCCGCACTCGCCAATCAGCTTCACGTGCATCCAGCTTCCAAATGATGCGCTGGCAGCAGCTTAAACCTCCACGTAGCCATGCCTTCTTATGGCCACATTATTTATTTTTATTTCTTTAAGGCCTACAAAATGGCCGCAATCATTTTCTTTTTCACACTTATACTCAAGCTGCATTGGCCACCTTAATATTTTATGGCTCAAACCTCCATATACTTTCAAACAGAGCTTCAATGCCCATACATTTGGGCGTGTACACATACTCAGAGCCAAACGAGGAGCTGAAATCAATTCTAGCGAATCTCCAGTAGACCACGTCCAGACAGGCCTGTACATGCTCACATCAATACCATCTACTCTGTACACCTGGCAACGCTTTCAAAAGCAAAACCTTCACTCACGCCATGTACACATATGTACACATTACCAACTCTTTTTTTGTCCACACAACGGTCCCACTCATCTGGTGTCTGATGGTGGTGAAACTTTGCGAATAGAAGGGTGAGAGCCCCATGGAATAGCTCACACAGTTTCACCACCTTAGAGCACCGTACAATAATGATGCACCATCCAATCCTGCTATTTTTTGCATAGGGGACCCCTTGGGCACTATGCGAAAGATAGTCGATGGCATCACACCATCCCACCCATCCGATGTCCCATGTGCAATTTGTAAGTGGTGAGGTAGCAGCACCATAGACTGCTCACAAACTTTCACCACCATCGTACACCGTATGATATTGATTCCCCACCGAAACCTGCTATTTCTTGCATAGGGAACCCCTTGGGCACTATGCAAAAAAATAGCAGGTGGGAACACACCGTCCCGCCTATCTGGTGTCGGATGGTGGTGAAATTCTGTGAGTAGAAGAGTATAATTTCCATGAACATTAGGACCTCAATGGAAGGCTTCTTGGGCCCTTTTATTTGGTAGTTTAAGGAGTCAAACCTTTTCTCTTAAGAAGAAACGTTTTCTAATTAGAAGCTTCAAAACGGATACTTTATTCGAATTTGAATTTTGGAGGGAAAACGGAATTTAAAATCTAGCGGACAAAACCATATCATGTAACATATCTATGGAAAGCTCTTGATGCGTAGATCACGGATCTATAATCTCCGCTCAAATCGGAGCTTGTATGTAGAAGTTATGGAGGTCCGAAAATTGTAAAATTGTCTCCCCCCTTTTTGGGGGAAAAGTGCACCCTTTGACCACTCTTACACCTCTCTTACAAACCCAACATTTCAGTCCACATGGCAACCCCCCATTTGGCTATTCCTTAATCACCTTGATTAGGCTTGGGCAAATTAAAGGGCCCAAGAAGACCCCATTCACTTCCTAATGCCTTTTTGTAAAGTTCCACAACCATCAAACAACGTATGGTAATGATACCCCACTCCAACCCGCTATTCTTTGCATAGGGGACCTATTGGGCACTATGTGAAAAAATAGTGTAGGTGGCAACACACCGTCCCGCCCATCCGCCATCTGCTGATGGTGGTGAGAGGAAGGGTATGATCCTCATGGAGAAGCTGGCAAAGTTTCACTACCTTCGGACACCGTACGATAATGATGCCTCACCCAATCCCACTATTTTTTACATACGAAACCCCTAGGACACTATGCGAAAGATAGCGGCGGGTGGCAACACACCGTCCCTCCCATCCGGCATTTGATGGTGGTGAAACTTTTTGAGTGGAGAGGTAGCAGTCCCATGAACCACTCGAAATGTTTCACCACCATCGAACACCGTATGATAATGATGCCCCACCCAAACCAACTATTTTTTGCATAGGGGACCCCTTGGGCACTAACCGAAAGATAGTGGGTGGCATCACACCATCCTACCCATCCGATGTCCCATGTGCAATTTGCAACAAGTGGCAAGGTAGAAGCACCATAGATTGCACATAAACTTTTTCCACCATCGTACACCATATGATAATGATTCCCCACCGAAACCCGCTATTTCTTACATAGGGAACCCCTTGGGTACTATGCAAAATAATAGCAGGTGGGAACACACTGTCCTGCCTATCTGGTGTCTGATGGTGGGGTGAAACTTTGTGAGTAGAAGAGTATAATTTTCATGAACTTTTTTGCAAAGTTTCATAACCATCAAACAACGTATGATAATGATGCACCACCCCAACCCGCTATTCTTTGCGTAGGGGACCTATTGGGCACTATGTGAAAAAATATATGTGAAAAAATATATGTGAAAAAATAGTGCGCGTGGCAACACACCGTCCCACCCATCCAGCATCTGATGGTGGTGAAACTTTCCGAGTGGAAGGGTAGGAGCCCCATGGAGAAGCTCGCAAAGTTTCACCACCTTCGGACACCGTACGATAATGATGCCTCACCTAATCCCGCTATTTTTTACATAGGGAACACCTTAGGCACTATGCGAAAGATAGCGGGTGGCAACACACCGTCCCTCCCATATTCGGCATCTACTGGTGGTGAAACTTTGCGAGTGGAGGATATCCCCATGAGCCACTCAAAAAGTTTCACCACCATCTAACACCGTATGATAATGATGCCCCACCGAAATCCGCTATTTTTTGCATAGGGGAGTCCTTGGGCACTGCAAAAAAATAGCGGGTGTGGCAACACAACATATTAAACCCTTCTGGAAAGATTCCTCTTCAATTTTAGTGTCTATTTTGTTGTATTTTGTTAGAGTGGATCATAAGTCAAAGTGCATCCTACTATAAGGAGGCTCCTTTGATTTGAATAGAAGAAGAAAGTCTCTTAATTAATTTATTAAAGTTTATGCTCTCAAAAACTTTAAATATTTATGGTAAGAGTTGTCTAAAACTATATTGTACTTTTTGTGGTATTTTGAAGGAGTGGATCTTAAGTCGGAGTCCATCCTAGTCTAAGGGGGCTCGCTTAATTTGAATATAAGAAGATTATGAAAGTCTCTTAATGAGTTTATTAAAGTAAGTTATGCTCACCAACAACCTTAAACCTTTGTAGCAAGAGTTTTCTTAAACTTTAGTATACTTTTTTGTGGTATTTCATTGGAGTAGAATTTGAATCAGGGTGCATCCTACTCCAAGGGGACTCCTTTGATTTCAATACAAGAGTTGTTTACAAAACTTAGAGGTTCAATTTAAATACAACAAAACCATGTAGCTTTTTATATCAAGTCATGTAACACCATTTTAAGCACCGTTCATGATTGAGAGACAAAGTATGTAATGGATGTTTACTTGAAAGGTGGTTGATGGAGATTTGTACATATACATAAGGACTATACGTCTGTCATGATTCTCTTTAATTGTGTACTCATTTAAGGCCACGTACAACTTTTGACACATTCCAACATGTTCTACGTGTCTTTTTTGCTTGCATTAGAGAATGGCCATGTAACATACCTCCAAGATTAACCAAGTTATGATTAAAGATAATCTTAAGTTTGGATGCTATAGATTTCAATAATGAATTCCAGTAGTAGCAGGTTTTCAGTGGTTTTTCAGCAGTAAAGATTCTAAGAGTTAAAATTAAGTGAAAATTCAAGATTGAGTTTTCAATTAGTTATAGTATACTCAAAAGAAGCCTTTAAGTGTGTAGATGGACGTGCAATTCAAAATTTAATTAAAAAAAGTAAAACGTGACCTATGTTTGGAGTTGACTTTCACATACAGCTGATTGTAGCAATTCCGCCCATGTTGGGTTGTAGACCGCATGCGTTCTGGTAATTTTAAGTATCCACATGACTAATATCTAATAACAGTACATGAAGCTATACTTGTTACAGATTGCGGCCCTGACAGGCGAATCTCAGAGGCTTGCCAAATCTACAAACATCTCTTCCTGGAGAGTAGACATGGATTCCCAATCAATCAAGATATCAAGAAATATATCAAGGAAGTACACAAACACTCCTCCTATTATTTTGCTTTAAATTCTTTTGAGATTAAATAAATAAATCGATAAGCGTGTATATGGGAGAATCTAAGTCAATGTACGGCATGCTTAACCATGGCAATGATGGGGAAACACTGTAAGAAGAGGAGAGGGGGGGTTTTCCGCCAAGAGCTATTGTTGATTGCCTTAGTTTGACTCGTAGAATAAACACTTTTGGAGTTAAAGAACTAGAAGATAGAATATTTGACTAGTTTGTGACTAGACTTTCGGTATAGCCTTCATTATGGACTATTTTGCAAAGCATTTATCTTTCCATGTGTTTAGAATAAGAGATTTACATAAAGATAAAAGTTTTAGAGGACAAGAAACTCTTTAAGAGTGTACGAGACTATAGAAAGCCAAATCCCTTTTATTTTTAAGTTATTTGAGTGCAAAGTGGGGCACTTAGCTGTTTTTGGCAGTTTCATGCTAAAAACACAACTTTGGCTATTTCGAATGCTCTCAAAGAGACCTTAGAACTAATTTTTAGAGAACCATCACTGAGACGTGCTTTATAGAGCATTAAAAGTCCTAAAACTCTGTAGTTTTGACTTTTCTCTAATTCCAAATAGATTGGAAGATATTACTCTCCAAAAGATACCAGTTATTAGGCTTTGCCTTAGAAATTGCTTTCAAGATCAACTATCTTATCTATATAGACCGGATGGACTAATGCATAAGCATAGTTAAGACTTAGTTATAGTGACTAGAGATGACCTCGCTCGTTTAGAACATGATAATTGATCATGTTAAAAACAAGGATTCCCATGTGACTTAAAAGATAAAGAGAAGTTAAAGATTGTTTAAATTAAAAGCTTGTTTTATACTTGAAATTGATTGTGATTGATTTGAATATGCATGCCTTGAAAGATTATGGACTAGAGATGAGTGTGAGATGATATGTATGAGTTATGATTGCTTTGTTTTGAGATGAATGATTGATATGCATGCGTATGACTGATTGATATGCATGTGTATGATGAGACTTGACATGAGATTTTGAGATTCGGACCAGCCGTCCTTAGACAGGGAACGTCGGACAAAGAACAAGATTTATGCCCTCCTCTGGGACCCATGTGGTAGAACCCAAAGAGGACGAGATTCAAAAAGAGGCATGCCCGGGATAACTGCGATGTTCAGTGTGGAGGTTGGGTGGACAGGCATCGGAGAAAGCCCTGATTGGTTGAATAATAGCCATTAATCACTTACTAATGTTGCTTTCATTTGATTCTTGCATAAGTAGAAAGCTAGATATGTGGTAGGAACCTTGGAAATAAGGAGAAGATGCCAAGGAGATGTGTCTTGAACTTTCCATGCCATGAGTGCCGTGAAAAAGCGGTGTGGATTAAAGGGATTACGTACAATGGTGGTAAAGCCATGGCCCAAACCCTTGCTCTTGGATTTCAAACTTCAGTAAGGGGGCTGGAAGAGCGTGGACGGGAGATTAGCAAGCTTCAATGCGCTACATTGACCTCCAAGTGTTGTTGATTGATGTATTTTGGTGGGGCAAAGTTTTGGCAAATAATGGATATAGCATTGCAATTGAAATTCATTCGAGTTTACATTGAGATTTCATTGCAAATACAAAGGAGATGCTGTCAATTTTTTGGCAGAAAGAACATATGCATGGCACTTGGGGTTAGATTTAGATGCCCAAAGATACAAATTGATGTGTTGCATCCTTTTGAATGGTTCTGAGGCATTGCCAATGCAAAGGGAAGGAGTGGATAGTAAGTGGAGACAATTTTGACAATTTGTTAAACACTAATTCAATCCAAAAGGGTTGAGGATGTTTTCAAGTGGTTTACATAGCTTCATTCTCCTCTCTAAGGGCTACATTTGGATCCCTCAAGTGCTCCGTTCCGACACCGTTTGCTTCTCCAACCTGGCAAGTCTCACCGCAAGGCAAAAGTGGTGCCTAGTAAAAAATAGGGAATTAAGTTTGAGATTTGAGCATGTGAGTGCATTGTACATGCCATTAGCTTCTTAACAAACCAAAGAGATCTTGATTTCGGCACCATTGAAGACTTGGTCAAATGGAAATAGTTGACTGGCTCACAGGGGGGGTCACTCATAAATATGTAAGCATAGCACGTGGGCTCAACATAAGGGATTTTTAAAATCCCTTTTTGGGTTGTTGCAAGATTAGGGTGTCCAGTCTTGTCTAGTTTATGCTGGACTGGGACAATGCTTGGAGAGCAAATTTCAGGGGGGCAAGGTACTTCAAATGAGATCAAGAAACTAATAGAAAATACACATGCACTCAAATTAACGTAATATAACTTAAATTAATACAAATTAGTCTAGATTATCAAAGTTAAACAAAAATACAATGAAATGGTTTAAAAATTATCTTTCCATACTTAGAGTGATCCAAATTTTTTTCCATAGATGCACCATTATAATTACACTAGTCCCTATAGGTTTTAGATGATTTACATAAAAATTTAATTTTAATAATTAGGTTACTTATATTTACAGGCCTTCTTATAGCTTGGAAGAATTTTGGAAAAAAAAGAGATCATTAAAAATCCAACAATTGGATTTACAATTTTGACTAACAACCACATTCTAATAATGTCTCACTATCTACCACTCTTTGGATCTACAAGATTGAGCATTGGAAGTGGTAGTTATTGTGGGTACAAAAAGTGGCCTATATTATAACACTTTAAAGACCTTGAAATATTTAAAGAAAATAGACAAATAGCTTAAAATTTTCTTTAAAAAATCAAGTTAAGCTCTATATTATGTGAAGATATAAGGTACAAAGTGGGAATCTCATATGAGTTTATATGTAAAAGATATTAGCATTTTATAGAATCAGTCCAAATTTGGGACAGGGTGTATACATTGACTTTGTACCTAAGGAAATGAGGACTTTCAACTATCTAATGCTTAATGAGATTATGCAACTATATTCCCAACTTTGTATGTGATGTTCCAAAAAGAGAACTTGAAAGGAAATTCCTTCGTCAGCTAGGAGAGATTGGCCACTAAAGGTAAACAAATGCCTATTTTTTAACTATTTACAGGGTGCCTGAGCAGACAAAACTGGGCACCCTGATCTTGTAACCACCCTTTTACACCTTTTTTACATATAGAAGGGTACCATTTAAAGGGGTAGTCATGGGTTGAATAGAAAAAGGGTGTGTTTTATTCATGAAAAATTCACATATAAGGTATTTTTAAAGTAGGCTTTCAACACACGTGATACAGAGGGTTTACACATAGTGAACCCCCCAAGTTGAGTGGTCAAAGGGGTCGACACAAAGGAATGTTTCTAGTCAAACTTGGTCAAAGTGTTGACATGGATGCATAGTGCTTTAAGCATTCCATCAAACTAAATATTTTCAAAATCAAATTTTATTTGATCAAGATTTGGTCACTTTTTTGTTGAAGTTGACTTTTCAAAAACGTGAAAACAAAGAATAGTACAAGGTTAACCAAGTCAAATGCTATAAAAATGGATAGAGCATTGAATCACCTCTCAATTTGGAGTTTAATAACCCTTTCAAAAGCCTTTTGAAAATTTTAGATGATGTCGAAGGCGAACCTAACAAGGAGAACTACGAGGAAGCTCTTGAGTATGAAGCGGGCACATCAGATGCCTCAAGGGGGGGGGGGTCACTCATAAATATGTAAGCATAGCACGTGGGTTCAACAAAGGGGTTTTTTTAATTTCCTTTTTTACACATTTTTTACATACAGAAGGATACCATTTAAAGGGGGTATTTACAAATTAATAGAAAAAGGATGTTCTTTATTCATTAAAAATTTAAAGATAAGGGATTTTTTAATCAGGCCTTGAATGCACGTGATATAGAGAGTTTACATATAGTGAACCCACAAGTCATATATGCAAGACAAGAAGCAAGACAAGATGTTAAAGAAGCTATGCAAGAAGAAATTAGTGGCAATATCAATTAGGGGATGCATCAAGAGGCAAATGTTCCACAAATACCTAAAGAAGGCAGGGACATGAACATGAACATGAACAACATGATGTATCTCATGCAAACTACGATTGAAAGGATGGACCAAATATTTCAATTCATGGTGGACAAGTTTGATTCTATGAGCAAGAAGTTACATGATGGGATCACAATCTTGAGATAAGATGGAGATAAAGCAAAGAATCTTGTGGTGGACCTATGTTGCATCCATATGCACCAAACACTTTTCCACCAATGGGGCCACAAGCATATGGATCTTTTGCGGGACCTTCACACATGAAAATGCATTTCATACTCCTCAAGCTAGTATGCACCATGTTGATGGGAATCACGGATCCATTCTTAGAAATGAGAACTTGCCTCTGTCATTGGTGAATCAAGGTGGAACAAGTATGCCAGGTATGCCTATTCATGGTCCTATGAATGGGGTGAGAACTTGCCTCTGTCATTGGTGAATCAAGGTGGAACAAGTATGCCACGTATGCCTATTCATGGTCCTATGAATGGGGTGTCATCAATGCAAGGGAGAAATTTGGACAAAAGCAAAGGACAAGTTTTTGGATTAATCAAGGGTGAATAGAAATTTGGACAAAAAAGGTTAGAAATTTAAAAAAACATAATTTCTTTACCAAAATAAAGTCAAGGCCATGCATTGAAGAAGTGATTTAAAGCCAATGTAAACTAATCTAAAACATTGATGTTCATCATATTTTTAAATATTTTGAGATAAAAAAATAAAGAAAAAACAAGTTTAATACTACATTTTTTAAATATTTTGAGATAAAGTGATTTAAATAGTATTTAAAATTTTTAAAATAGCAATGATGACCAAAATGTCATGGGCTCTCAAAATAACGTGTAATGCTAGGACATTGTTCTCTAAAACTTTTTGAAGAGTTGGAGATTCGATAAAAAATTCCTTGAGATGAAATCACCATAGACTAAAGCTTGAGAACACACAAAATAAAAAGAACAGGAACAAGACACAAGCAGTATTCCCCCTAGCGTTAGCGGCCTTATCTTGACGTGGGTATTTAAATCATGTATGTCCATTGGGGCCAATAACAGCTTCATCATCCTCCAAAATTGGGCCTATTCTTTTATAAATATTAGCCTTTGTGTATTACTTTTGCACCTTATGCATTAATCCCCACGTGTATATAAAATATATCATCGTTACTATTACAAATATATTGCCTAGCTAAAGCCAAAATAAGATGTAAAACAAAGCTATTATATACCTAAATACTCCATAAAAAACCTTGATGAGTCTTCGTCGCTAGTGCCATCATTGTTCACCCAATTCACACCATAGTCGATAACCTTCCATTGTTCCATTTTAGTTACCTAGGCGGCTCCTACCCCTCCACTCACAAAGTTTCACCACCATCTGAAGCCAATAGGGTAGGGCATCCTTTTCATAGGGTTTTCGAGAGCAGTGAAACTTTGGGGCTGGTTCCATGGGGCTCCTACCCCTCCACTTGCAAACTTTCACCATGAGCAGAATAGCAGGTTTTAGTGGGGCATCATTATCATACGGTGTACGATGCTAGTAAAAATTTGTGAACGGTCTATGCGGCTGCTACCCCTCCACTCGCAAAGTGCCCATGGGATGTTGGATGGGTGGGATGGTGTGTTGCCACCCACTATTGTTTCGCATAGTGCCATCGAGTCCCCTATGCAAAAATAGTGTGTTGCCACCCACTATTGTTTCGCATAGTGCCATCGAGTCCCCTATGCAAAAATATGAGGTTTGGGTGAGGCATCATTATGATACGGTGTCCGATGGTGGCCAATAACACTAGCGACATCAATATAAACATGGAAAAAAACCACAATATCAATCATCTAGAATGGCATTACTATCAATAACCCAAGCATCGTAGACAAGACAATATAAACATGGAAAACAACCACAATATCAGTCATCTAGAATGGCATACTACCAATAATACTAGCATAGTAGACATGATCTAATACCAATAAGTCTAGAGTTGTAAGTATTTATTATGGCATCCATTGTAAGAATAGAGTGCCTAATGTGTGATTGTAGAGACTCCAAAAGACAAAGAAAAGGGCAAAAATGCACGTAGCCTAATGGCATCAATTCGTGAACAAACAACCACCAAAGAATTTGAGAAGAAGCCCTCACATGTCACATTCATAAACCTAGGCTTTTGTAGGTTTAAAACCCTAGATTGAAGCTCCACAGTTCTCAATATTAAGCACAAAGAAGAGGGAAAAAGAAAAAACATTTTGATTAGTCACACTAATCTTGATTAGTGAAATCTTCCCCCAATTTTGGTCCTAAGTTTTAGAAATTTTGCTATGGCTCCCCTAAAATTAGATCCACAATAAACCCCTAGCCCCAAAAGCTTAGGAAGTGAACAAAGAAAAGGTTAGTTAACCATTCAAGGTCACCATAACCATCTTCTTGATTGAGAAAATTAAGAACATCAAGAAAATGCAAAAAAAAAATCAAGAAAATTCAAAAGGATTTCAAGAAAATTTAAAAGAATTGATTAAAAGAAAACTAGATTAGGCAGAAAACATGGATTAAGAAAAGATTAAGAAAATTAGCCTACTAATATATAAAAGAAAACATAATTACCATTAAGAAAGTGATTATCAAGATTCATTTCAAAAGTTCCTATGAGATTAGCTCCATATTCACTTATATACTAGGCCACCCTTTAACACTACACTTATTAATGTCCATGGGCATGCCGAACCCTTGGCCCCTTTTACGGGTGCATGTGTCAAACGTGCCATCATACATCACTAGCTCCACCTTGACAATAAGCACTATCGCGATGCACAAGATGTAGTGGCTTGGTACAATGCACATTTGACCACTAGTGTTGCCTCTTCCTTCCCTCAACGAGATGACAGGAATGTTAGGAGGTTCTGTTGATTGTAGTGTCCTTGATGGTGCTTCTTCACATTGTGCGACAGTTGATGGCACACTTAGGCTACACTCCATTGGGAGCACATCCTATGATAATCCCACCATCTTCATATGGCGTCATTCGTGCTTCTGCGGGCCATGCATCAATGGTGACTACTCACTGTGCAAGATGCAAGAGTGGGCTAATCCTTGGTTGCAGCAAGTGTTGAGGCAAGAGTTAGGAGCATTACCCCCCACCACTTTTGATCATGACTGAGGGGACAGATCATGATTTTTTGATAGGCATTTTGATAGTGGGTGATGTTTTGTAGTCATTGTCCAAGAGGGAAATGAGGAGAAGGTGGACTACTACATTTTGAGGAGAAGGTGGACTACTACATTTTGAGGTGTACTAGGCCCAAGTGCACCCTTGAGTGTGATCTGACTGATAATTATGGATTCTCATTTCATGCCCACAGCATGATATTGGTAGGTCACTACTACGTGTAGGGTCAAATGCGCAAGGGTGGCATTGAGTTAGTACAGTATGAGTAGAGCAAAGAGGCGATCACATACTCTCATCTAGTTCTTGCTGCTGTGAAATGCACACTTCAGTGAGTTAAGGCAGGCCCCCCATGGTGGACCTTAGCCCAACACGATCATGTGAGTATCCTGGAGACCTGAGTGATCACTAGCGTCCCATACCACCATGATACCACCCATACATACCTTACCAATTTAAAACTCCCTAGTATGCCATCTAGGAAATATGAATAAAATCCTATATAAAAGGAATAAGATGGCCTTATCCTAGACTTTCACATACTAAAACCTCTCTCTATATACTTGAGACTACATCAAGGAATAACTCTTCATGAGTACATCATTAAAAAAGAATTTTGAATTATTGGCGCCTTTCTAATAATAACTATCCAATAGACACACTAAAGCCAGGGTAGAAAAATAACTCACCTAGATACATAAGCAACTAGGTATCCAAGTTGGAATATGTACAAAAGTACAAACAATATACTCTAAAATTAAGTGCAAAAAATGAAAGCAAATGCTACCTTCAAAGCACATGTGATATTATCCAAAAGATCAAAAGATCCTTATAAAACCATGGATAAAAGCATAGAAGCTCCTCCAATTCATGAAAACCATAGTTGATCACCATAAAAATTAATGCATGTCATCTAATGGTCATTAATCATACCCAAAGAAGCATTAAAATTGATGGCCACAGCTCATCAATCTGAAGTATATGAACGTAGTGTCATTCAAACAAAACAAAGCAAGCAAGTGAAAAACATGTATGTAGAACTCATTAAAAAACCCCTAAATACAAGTGATCTAGGCAGAACCTAATGAATCCATATAAAGCTTGAAAAACATCCAATAAAATCCACCAAAACAAACTGATCAACTAACCCATGATAGAATTTATCTTAGGCTTAGGAAATTAAGCATAGACCACACTTAAAAAAGTGAAAAATAAATTATCATGGAAAAGTGTCAAAGATGAGACACACTTTGAACACAGATTATAGCCATCATTGAAAAACTTATGGAACATGTCCAAAAAGAATGGCTAAACAATGGTAAAAAATCATGAAAATATTGTTCAGAATTAATCTAAATAGAAATATCTACTAATACGAGGTATAATCGTATTAATAATATGTGAATAACCCGCATCTATCTAATGTCAGCACGAGAAAACATACTTCAACATTAAATGACCCTCGAAAATATTAAAGTCTTGAGAGAAAGAATTATCATGATTTTTTTCTAATTTTTCCTAATTTAATAGGGCCTCAAAATACAATAATTTTGAATTCCACCAAACCTATCTTATGGCATTCCAAACCTATATTTTTCTAGAAAATTTTTAGCAAATAGATTTGCTAAAATTCCATTGATATTTTAAAAAATACTAATTTCTAAGATTTTTAAAAATAATTTCTACAATATTTCTAATTTTTCTTGAGAATCCCATCACTCACGAAATTTCAGATTCCGCCCGCAAATTCTCAAATCCAATGAAAATTTATAATTTAAATGGATTTTTTAATTTTTTGAGTCAAAAAATATATTTTAAAGGAATTTGAATGGTCACGGGCCCCGAATGGGCACACCACATGCCAATCACCAACTCCACATTTTCCAAAAATTTAAAATAACCTTTGTCTATCTTTTGACTAGTTTTTTGAAATTTTTAATTAACCCCAAACGAATTTAGAATACAAACGGTCAAAAAAATTCGGAATCCCAAGGTCTTCCTGAAATATGGAAAGCCAACAGTTTCGGAAAATGAAAAGACAAAAAAATCGGAATGTGAAAGGTCAAAAGTTTCTGGAATCCAAAAAGGTCAAAAGATTTTCCAGAATTCGGAAAGCCAAAAGGTTTCTCGGGAATGCAAAAAGCCAAGAGGTTTTAAGAGAAAAAAATTCAAAAATTTCAGAGAATTTTTTTCTCAAATCTCATATTTTCTCAAATTTTTTTCAGGCTTTTCCAAGCTTTTTTGAAAGGATTTCAAAAGCTCTTTTTTAAAATTAAAAAAAATATTAAAAAATTCTATTAAAGCTTTATTAAGCTTTAATCCAAGCTTTGTTTAAAAAAATATTTCATGGGAGGGGGCGATTTTCGCCCGGCGGCTACAGCGCAGCCCCTCCCGTGTGCGCATAGCACAGAGTGAGAGAGAGAAGAGTCTCTCTCTCCACATTCCTCTCTCCTTCTCTAATAAAAGCTTATCTCACCACCCCTTCCTTCTCTAACAGAGGTTAACTTTTAATTAATCTTTTTAATCATAATTAAATCCTAATCATGATTAACATTAATAAAAAATGTGCTTATTAAGAGGCCTTCACACATGCGAGAGAAGAAATAGAAGAAAAGTTCACATTTAAGAGAAGAAGAGGATCCCACGCACACGGCAGAGCATCCAATGCATCAATTAGTTGCCCCACACTGCATTTTAGTAGAATTTTGACAGAAAATCAAAAGAATACCCGCAAAAATGTAAAAAATACATTTTTAACTATAAAAATGCTCTAAAAATTTCAAAAAAATTAGGAAAAAACTCTTAAAAATTGTAGAAAATCAAGGAATTCATTCTACCAAAAATATCCATGGTAAAATATGTGGTATTTTGGTAAACATTTCCATTAATGCTTATTTTTAACAAAAACAAATAGAAAAAAATAGCGTTAAACTCACGAAATTTTCCCACAACATCGATTCGTCCATTGAATAGAAGAAACATGCATTCCAACTGCCATATTGATGATCCACGTGCAAATCATCAACACAAATCAACAAAATAATATTTTTTATTTAGTAAATATTAAATTTTACTTCAAAAAATGCTAAGAATTGCAATAAGAAAGAAAAAATAACAACAATTAACTAGAGATTGCTCTGATACCATTGTTAAAACCCTAAGATCTCTGTAGATAATTGTTATGCATAAACATGCATAAATCAGGCATAAACTCATCCACCTGAGCTTAAGGAATGCACACATAAATATAATGAAGTACATCATACCTTTACCTTGATGTCCCATACCATCAAGAGGTATGACTCCAATCCAGCAGCATGTAGCTATACTTTAGGCTCATAAGAGGCCTAATGCTATTACAATGACTACTCTCCTAATATATCCATGAAGTACATCACTTAGGACTTCATCATAGGGGACCCTTTGGGCACTATGCGAAAAATAGCGGATGGCAATACACTACCCTAGCCATCCAGTGTTCGATGGTGTTTAAACTTTGAGAGTGAAAAATTAGTAGAGCCACATGGACCCACTCGCAAAGTTTCACCACAATCGGACGTCGTATGATAATGATGCCCCACCCAAACCCACTATTTTTCACATAGGAGGTCCGTATGCAAAAAAATAGCGGGTGGCAACACATTGTCCCGCCCATCCAGCATCTTATGGTGGGTGAGCCTTTGCAGGCCAGGGGTAGGAGCCCCAATGGACCTCCTCGCAAAGTTTCACCACCATTGGACACTGTATGATAATGATGTCTCAAAGTTTCACCACCATCGGACACCGTATGATAATGATGTCTCACCCAAACCCACTATTTTTTGCATAGGGGACCCCTTGGGCACTATACAAAAAATAGTGCGTGGCAACACACTGTTCCACACCCATCCAGCGTTTGATGGTGGTGAAACTTTGCAAGTGGAGGGTTGCAGCCCCATGGACTCACTCCAAAGTTTCACCACCATCGGACGTCGTATGATAATGATGCTTCACCCAAACCCTCTATATTTTGTGCATAGGGGACCCTTTGGGCACTATGCAAAAAATAGCGGGTGGCAACACACCATCACGCCCATCCGGCATCCAATGGTGGTGTAACTTTGCGAGAAAAGGGGTAAAAGCCCCATGGACCTGCTCGCAAAGTTTCACCACCATCAGACACCACTGAGTTGCAGTCCTTTACATCTACTTGGGGTTAATTTAAGTTGAAAATGGAATGATAAAAAAAAGAAATGGTCAGCCATATAAAGGAGGTTATGGCAAAGTTTTCTAGAATTTTATGGAAAAGAAAGTTTATTTTTATGTTATTCCAAAAGAGTAATTCCCAGCGTTTGTGCATTCTAAAAGAAATATTCTAAGTTACTCCATGTACATATTCACCTATGAATATGCATGGATATCATTGATATTAATTATTAAAATTAATTTCTATGCATCGAAAGGTGCATAATGGAAACTTTACTATAAAAGTGTTGTTTTCATTGAATTTAATTTCTATGCATAAAGGATTTATTTTTATTTGCAAAGTGTTATTTTCACTAAAATTGATTTCATGCATAGAAAGATGCATAAAATATTTATTTTTATTTCAAAAGTGTTATTTTCATTAAAATTAATTTTATGCATAAAGGATTTATTTTTATTTCAAAAGTGTTATTATGATTAAAATTTTAGGCATAGAAAGATGCATAAAGGATTTATTTTTATTTCAAAAGTGTTATTCTCATTTAAATTGATTTTAGGCATATAAAGATGCATAAAGGATTTATTTTTATTTCAAAAGTGTTATTCTCATTAAAATTGATTTTATGCATAGAAAGATGCATAAAAGATTTATTTTCATTTCAAAAGTGTTATTCTCATTAAAATTGATTTTGTGCATAAAAGATTTATTTTTATTTCAAAAGTGTTATTCTCATTAAAATTGATTTTATGCATAGAAAGATGCATAAAGGATTTTTTTTAATTTCAAAAGTGTTATTGTCATTAAAAATGATTTTATGCATAGAAAGATGCATAAAGGATTTTTTTTATTTCAAAAGTGTTATTCTCATTAAAATTGATTTTATGCATAGAAAGATGCATAAAGGATTTATTGTGATTTCAAAAGTGTTATTCTCATTAAAATTGATTTTATGCATAGAAAGATGCATAAAGGATTTATTTTTATTTCAAAAGTGTTATTCTCATTAAAGTTGATTTTTATGCATAAATAGATGCATAAAAGGATTTTTATAAAAGAGTTATTCCCACTGAAGTTGATTTTTATGCATAAATAGATGCGTAAAGAATCTTAATATCAAAATTAGAATTCTCTTAAATTCTATGAATCGATGTGATGTGAATCACATGGGTGTGAATAAATGGATGGATGGATGTGATGTGAATAGAGGTGAATAGATGTGATGAGATGTGATGAGAATCAGATGGGTGTGAATGAATGGATGGATGGATGTGATGTTAATAGAGGTGATGAGATGTGAGATGAATAGATGTGATGAGATGTGATGTGATGTGAATAGAGGTGATGAGATGTGATGTGAACCAGATGGATGTGAATGAATGAATGGATGAGATGTGATGTCATGTGAATCAGGATGTAAATGAATGATATGAGATATGAGTGGATGATATGTGATGAAAATGGATGTGGTTATATAAATGAAGAATGGATGTGAATGTAGAAGTGAAGAATGGATGTGAATGTATATGTGAAGAATGGATGTGAAGAAGAGATGCGAATGTGTATGTGAAAGAATGGATGTGGTTATGTATGTGAAGAATGGATGTGAATGTATATGTGAAGAATGGATGCAAATGTGTATGTGAAAGAATGGATGTGGATGTGTATGTGAAAAATTATGATGTGGATGTGTATGTGAAAAAATGTGATGTGATGTAAAGAGATGGGATGTGACATGAATATATGTGGATGTGAAGTGATAGATATGAATGTAGGAATAGATGTTGGTAGTCATACATTTGAACGGCTGGATGGATGTGTATGAATCAGATATGATGTGGATAGATGTGATGTGATGTATGTGATGGGATGGTGATGAGAGTGAATGTGATGGGAATTGGGGTGTGAATGGATGAAATGTGAATGAATGTTATTGGATGAGATGTGAAGAATGTGATTGGATGAGATGTGAAGAATGTGATTGGATGAGATGTGGAGATGGGTAGATGCGAGTGGATGAGATCTGATAAGGATATATGAGGAAAGATGTGATAGATAAAAATGATGTGATTGGATGAGAATGGGAATACATATGAAATGGATGTGATTTCAATAATGTGGATTGATGTGGAACAATGTGGAAAGATAAGAGTTCATTATAGAAATTGTATTTATGACCTATTTTTAAATGATTGTTTTATGTCAAGAATGCTAGGGAAGTATTTTGATCGTCTTATGAATGAGGTCATGGAGACCTAATCTGATAAAGTTGAACAGCTGACGGAGAGTCAATGGAGGACGTCTCGCGTAGCAAGGTCGGCCGAGGTCTTGACCAGCCGATTCAAATGGTGAGCTTTTGGTACGGTGGACGAGGGACCAAGGAAGCGGCCTATGAGTCAAGCGCTAGGTCACCTGCGAAGGATCCTAGAGGGTGCTGACCATATGGTGCTCGGGCTCTGGGTCACCGAAGATACCCACACGTGCGTCGTGGAAGATATTGGAACAAGGAGTAAGAGTTATTTTTTGAATTTGGGCATGGATCTGGCTGATTGACTTTGCTGGTCCTCAACGGATGAGTCCATGGCTATTTATATAGATCTGTTATTTGATCTTGCTGATCTCCAACGGAGTTTCCATTTTGATTTTTATAAGTGAAAATATTGCTGGTTACTATGAGCTAGGAACTATCGAAAAGGCCCTTGAGTGGACAGGTGGTGAGCGTTCTTGTTGCCAATGATGCCATAGGAAAATTAGAAATTAGGATTCAACCAGATATTTTGGAGAACTATGATAAGTGACACCGATGAAGGAAAAATTGGAAATTACGATTCAACCGGATATTTTGGAGGACTATGATAAGTGACACTATGGTTTCATTAAATGATTGTTTTAAAGACATCTAATTCTGTGAAAAAGGCAATTTCATATTAGGTGTGTAAGTGGTGTGACTAGTTTGAAGTTTACATGAATATCCGGCTAGGGGGCCTGGGAACTCTTTTCCCTAGTACCCGGGACAGTGGTTGGGCGGTTGGCTAACGCATGGGACTGGATGGAGTTATGCTGAACTGATGTGATGTATACTGGGCCTCCAAATTGTGGCTCTGTACAGGAGGGTCGGTGTGACAAGTGTATCAAATAGCCACAATTTGGTGCGTGGCTCTTGAAACTGTATGTGTACACACTGCCACTACTCAAGTTCCCCCCAAGGCTGCATGCCCTCGAGCTAATCTAGCTGCTATTGCCTCCTTCAGGGAGAAACGTGGTCCTGTGAAAGTAACTCCCAAGTAGACATGACTTGACATACTCTACCGGGTCCCCTTGGAAACTGAACTGAGGCTCTAACCTCGTCACCCATGCCTATGTGGTGTTAAACACCATAACCTTCGTTTTCCCAAGTTGAGACTCAATTCTGTTATGGTACGATAGATGAAGTAAATCCTGGATAAAAATTATTCTATGAAAAAGAATCAACAGTTGAGCCTCTCAAAGAGGAAAAAAGCGTTGGTCTCTATGATCCAAGTGCAATCTTTTCCCTCATCTGACTATGGGACTTACGGGTTCGGTCAGATCAGTTCAGTTAGTTAAGGCTTTTCACTACGTTAGAGAAAAAGTATCCTGGAGGAATCGCCCGTGCTTTCCAAGCAAGGGAAGTTTTTCTGGGTTCAGTTTTGGAAGAACCAATGGATTAGTCTCTTGTCTGGATATCCGTGGGCGAGGCCCCCAATGAGGGACCCTGCCCCGCATAGGAACCCCGCATAGGAAGTGCTACTTCAGCCTAGCACCCCTGAATTCATTGCGTGGTGGGGACAGGGATCTTTTCGCTGGTATCAGAGCAAATTGGCTAATGTGGATCAACCCAAAAGCCAAAAATGTCAAAAACTTATGAAGTAGCAGTAAAAGATTGTAATTGTGTGATGAAATTCATACAAATTGATATTCAGAATGAAATACATAAATTAGAAATGGGTCTTCACATGGAAGTACTGCAATTGCATGGAATCCCTGACTTGCTTGAGGCCTAGACATGATGGTATTTACCTTATAATTCCAAGGATCGTGACTACCCATATATGCCGAGGGTATAACTATAGCTCTTTACTCGCAGTATATACGAGTAAATCTAAGACTTGAAATTATAAGCAAAAATGCTATCCAGATGATGAATTTGAATGTGGTGGATATGATTTTTAAATTCTGGTTGAGAACTGATGAGTTGATTTGGATTGTGATTGAAAAATGATGATTCCTGAAATTTAGTTGAAAACTGATAAGCTGAGTAAATCCACAATGATGATGAATAGGACGAGTCCCTGTGATGATGTTCGTAACTGGAGAAGGATGATAATGACTTCAGCAAATCACTATGAGATTAGTGGATTGTGCTGACAGATTGCTACTGTTAACACTTGACCGATCAAGTTAAGGGATGACAACTTAAGAATCTGTATAATTGAAACTCCCATGGAGGACTGTTGAGATGGAAATTTTGGTCTAATGGACCATTATTGTGATAAGGAATTGAATGTTATGATTTGAGTGAATTGTTATCTGATGATGACTTCTATATAAGGGATCTTTATCCCAAGATTTTGTTGGGTTCACCAAACTATAAGGAACCCCAGAATCAAGGGAAAGAGTTGTTCTCTAGTTGCGAGATGAGGACATCTCGCGTTTTTTAAGTGGGGTAGGATGTAAGATTTCCTCCCTCCAGCTTTTGAGGTGTGCAAGTATAAGAACCCCCCTTCTGATCTTATAATTATTGCCCTCTTTGAAAATAAAGAAAGATCCTGTTTTACCCTGTTTGGCTTGGAGAGAGAAAATGTCTAGAGGGAGGTAATTCAAAATTGAGATATTTTTGGATATAAAAATCCTCCTAGTGTCTAAAATAGTTTCCCATGAAACAAAAATTCAAAAAGACCTTTCCAATGTGCAATTGGAATTAATTGACAATAGGTAAAAAGGACCTTAGCGTAAGGGTCCAGATTTTCAAAAAATTTTGCATTATGCTCCAATTAAGGTTCCTATGGACCAGTAAGGTTAATCCAAATGTAAGGAGGAGATAAATTAAAGAATAAAAGAAAATCTCCCAAAAATGAGTAAATTCTCACATAAGATGAAGAGTTGACTAAGGAAAAGGTTTATTAGTTAAAAAAGAAGAGATATTTAGAGGAAATAATTAATTTTTGACACCTCAGTGTGGGGATCTCCCTCCATGAAGAAGGCGCCTATTTCACATATGTGGAGGAGTTTTAAACTCAAAAACAATGAGATATTTTCATCTCTCCTGTTGTTTCAACTAGATCCAAAAAGTAAGCTAAAATGATCCAAAAATGGTCAAAAATTGCCCAAATTGATCTGGAAGATTCTAGAATCGGTTTGCTTGGTTAGAGGCTCACTTTTTCCTATAAATAGAAGCCTCCCCCTTTGTAAAAGGTTAATGGTGTTTATGCACTGTTACTCTACTCCTACCCAAAGCCATTTACATTGAATTTTCTTGATAATTCAATTGTTTTTGGCTTAATCCTCTCCAAAGCAACTGGTGGCCACTCTTGGAAGGAAATCTTACACCTCCATGTAAGCTAAATTTTTCTTACTTTTTAACTTTAAATCTATGGTTTTCTTTATTTTCTTGTTTATTTAGTTGATTAGAATAAATTCTAATGCTATGCCTTGATGAAAAGGCCATCCCCTTCTCTTTTTTACAATTCAGCCCTTCTTTATCCTAGAATAATTAACAAAAAGATTAATTAAACTTTTTTGATTATTTACTCTCTTGAAAATTAAAAATTGTGTAGATTAGAGTCCTTTACATCTACTTGGGGTTAATTTAAGTTGAAAATAGAATGATAAAAATGAGAAATGGTCAGCCATACAAAGGAGGTTATGGCAAAATTTTCTAGAATTTTGTGAAAAAGAAAGTTTATTTTTATGTTATTTCAAAAGAGTAATTCCCACCGTTTGTGCATTCTAAAATAAATATTCTAAGTTACTCCATGTACATATTCACCTATGAATATGCATGGATATCACTGATATTAATTATTAAAATTAATTTCTATGCATACAAAGGTGCATAATGAAAATTTTATTATAAAAGTGTTGTTTTCATTGAATTTAATTTCTATGCATATAGGATTTATTTTTATTTCAAAAGTGTTATTTTCATTAAAATTACTTTTATGCATAGAAAGATGCATAAAAGATTTAATTTTATTTCAAAAGTGTTAATTTCATTAAAATTAATTTTATGCATAAAGGATTTATTTTTATTTCAAAAGTGTTATTCTCATTAAAATTGATTTTAGGCATAGAAAGATGCATAAAGGATTTATTTTTATTTCAAAAGTGTTATTCTCATTAAAATTGATTTTAGGCATAGAAAGATACATAAAGGATTTATTTTTATTTCAAAAGTGTTATTCTCATTAAAATTGATTTTTTGCATAGAAAGATGCATAAAGGATTTATTTTTATTTAAAAAGTGTTATTCTCATTAAAGTTGCATAAAAGAATTTGTATAAAAGTGTTATTCCCACTGAAGTTGATTTTTATGCATAAATAGATGCGTAAAGAGTCTTTATATCAAAGTTAGAATTCTCTTAAATTCTATGTTTAAATTCTATGAATCGATGTGATGTGAATCAGATGGGTGTGAATGAATGGATGGATGGATGTGATGTGAATAGAGGTGATGAGATGTGAGGTAAATAGATGCGATGAGAATCAGATAGGTGTGAATGAATGGATGGATGGATGTGATGTGAATAGAGGTGATGAGATGTGAGGTGAATAGATGTGATGAGATGTGATGTGAACCAGATGGGTGTGAATGAATGAATGGATGGATGTGATGTGAATAGAGGTGATGAGATGTGATGTGAACCAGATGGGTGTGAATGAATGAATGGATGGATGTGATGTGAATAGAGGTGCTGAGATGTGATGTGAATCAGATGGATGTGAATGAATGAATGGATGAGATGTCATGTCATGTGAATCAGGATGTAAATGAATGATATGGGATATGAGTGGATGATATGTGATGAAAATGGATGTGGTTATATAAATGAAGAATGGATGTGAATGTATAAGTGAAGAATGGATGTGAATGTATATGTGAAGAATAGATGCGAATATGTATGTGAAAGAATGGATGTGGTTATGTATGTGAAGAATGGATGTGAATGTATATGTGAAGAATAAATGCGAATGTGTATGTGAAAGAATGGATGTGGATGTGTATGTGAAAGAATGGATGTGGATGTGTATGTGTATGTGTATGTGAAAGAATGTGATGTGATGTGATGTAAAGAGATGTGATGTGACATGAATATATGTGGATGTGAAGTGATAGATATGAATGTACGAATAGATGTGGATAGTCATACATGGATGGATGTGTATGAATGAGATATGATGTGGATAGATGTGATGTGATGTTATGTATGTGATAGGATGGTGATGAGAGTGAATGTGATGGGAATTGGGATGTGAATGGATGAGATGTGAATGAATGTAATGTGATGAGAAGTGGAGTGGGCAGATGTGAGTGGATGACATCTGATAAGGATAGATGAGGATAGATGTGATGTGATGTTATGTATGTGATAGGATGGTGATGAGAGTGAATGTGATGGGAATTGGGATGTGAATGGATGAGATGTGAGTGTAATGTGATGAGAAGTGGAGATGGGCAAATGTGAGTGGATGAGATCTGATAAGGATAGATGAGGAAAGATGTGATGAAATGAAAATGATGTGATTGGATGAGAATGGAAATACATATGAAATGGATGTGATTTAAATAATGTGGATTGATGTGGAACAATGTGTGGAAAGATGAGAGTTCATTATAGAAACTGTATTTATGACCTGTTTTCAAATGACTGTTTTATGTCAAGAATGATGGGGAAGTATTTTGACCGTCTTGTGAATGAGGTCGTGGAGACCTAATCTAATGAAGTTGCAACAACTGAGGGAGAGTCAATGGAGGACGTCTCACGTAACAAGGCCGAGGTCTTGACCAGCCTCGATTTGATTCAAATGGTGAGCTTCCGGTACAGTGGATGAGGGACCAAGAAAGCGGCCTATGAGTGAAGCACTAGGTCACCTGTGAAGGATCCTAGAGGGTGCTTACCATATGGTGCTTGGGCTCTGGGTCACCGAAGATACCCACACGTACTTCGTGGAAGATATTGGAACAAGGAGTAAGAGTTGTTTTCTGAATTCGGGCATGGATCTGGTTGATTGACCTTGCTGGTCCTCAACGGATGAGTCCATGACTCTTTTATATGGATCTTTTGGGGTTGATCTTGCTGATCTTCAACGGAGATTCCATTTTGATTTTTATAAGTGAAAATATTACCGATTACTATGAGCTAGGAACTATCGAAAAGGCCCCTGAGTGGATAGGTGGTGAGCATTCTGGTTGCCAATGATGCCATAGGTATACCGATGAAGGAAAAATTAGAAATTAGAATTCAATCGGATATTTTGGAGGACTATGATCAGTGACGCTATGGTTTCATTAAATGATTGTTTTAAAGACATCTGATTCTGTGAAAAAGGCAATTTCATATTGGGTGTGTAAGTGGTGTGACTAGTTTTAAGTTTGCATGAATATCCGGCTAGGGGGCCTGGGAACTCTTTTCCCTTCTGGTACTTGGGACAAAACCTAACCAAATTCCTAATTGGATCCCATCACTACAGTGGTTGGCTAATGGTGGGTGGTTGGCTAAACCATGGGACTGAATGGGGTTAGAGGCTGGACTGATGGATCCCATCACTACAACGGTTGGCTAACCCATGGGACTGGATGGGGTTAGGGTGGACTGATGGATCCCTAAATTGAGACTCAATTTTGTTATGGTATGATAGATGAAGTAAATTGCGGATAAAAATTGTTATATGGAAAAGAATCAACGGCGGCTGTGCCTCTCAACGAGGAAAAAAGCGTTGTTGGTCTCTATGATCCAAGTGCAATCTTTTTCCTCATCTGACTATGGGACTTACGGTTTCGATTAAATAAGTTCAGCTAGTTAAGGCTTTTGACTACATTAGAGAAAAATTATCCTGGAGGAATCGCCCGTGCTTTCCGGGCAAGGGAAGTTTTTTCGGGTTTGGTTTTGGAAGAACCGATGGATTAGTCTCTTGTCTGGATATCCATGGGCGAGGCCCCGAGTGAGGGACCCTGCCTCGCGTAAGAAGTGCTACTTCTGCTGCTAGCACCCCTGAATTCATTACACGATGGGGATAGAGATCTTTCAATCGAACACCATATGATGATGATGCCCCACCCAAATCTGTCACTTTTTACATAGGGGAGACCTTGGGGACTATGCAAAAAATAGCGGGTGACAACACACACCGTCCCACCCATCCGACATGCGATGGTGTGAAACTTTGCAAGAGGAGAGATAGAAGTCCCATGGACCTACTCGCAAAGTTTCACCACCATCGGACATCATATGATAATGATGCCCCACCTAACCTGCTATTCTTTGCGTAGGGCAACCCTTGGGCACTATTAGCATAGGTAGCAACACACCGTCTAACCTATCCGGCGTCGTCTGATGGTGTTGAAACTCTGCGAGCAGAGGAGTAGGAGCCTGATGGACCCACTTGAACATTTACACCACCATCTTACATCGTGTAATAATAATTCCCCACCCAATCCCGCTATATTTTGCATAGGGGACCCCTTGGGCACTATGCGAAAGATAGCAAGTGGCAACACATCGTCCCGCCCTTCCGACGTCCAACGGTGGTGAAACTTTACGAGTGGAGGGGTATCATCCCCATTGGACACTTACAAAATTTTACCACCATTGGACACCTTATGATAATCATGCCCCACTAAAACCCACTTTTTTATGCACAGGGAACCCCTAAGTGGGAACTATGCAAACAAATAGTGGGTGGCAACACACCGTCTTGCCCATCTAGTGTCTGATGGTGGTGAAACTTTGTGAGTGGAGGGTTAGGAGCCTTGTGGTGGACTCGCTCGCAAAGTTTCACCATCATCGAACATTGTATGATAGTGATGCCCCACCCAAACCCGCTATTTCTTGCATAGGGAACCCTTGGGCGCTATGCAAAAAATAGCGGGTGGAAAATTACGGTTTCGCCCATTCGGGGTCCGATGGTAATGAAAATTTTCAAGTGGAGGTGTAGAAGCCCTATGAAACTGCTCACAAAGTTTCACCACCATTGGACTCTGTATGATAGTGATGCCCCACCCAAACCCGCTATTTTTTGCATAGGGGACCCCTTGGGCACTATGCAAAAAATAGCGGGTGGCAACACACCGTCCCGCCCATCCACCGGCATCCGATGGTCAATGAAACTTTGAGCGCAAAGGGGCAGGAGCCCCATGGATCTACTTGCAAAGTTTCAGGACCATCCAACGCCGTATGATAATGATGCCCTACTTGAACCCACCATTTTTTGCATAGGGGACCCCTTGGGCACTATGCAAAAAATAGCGGGTAACAACACACCATACCACCCATCTAGTGTTCGATGGTGTGAAATTTTGCGAACATAGGGGTATAAGTCCCATGGTCCCACTCGCAAAGTCTCACCACCATCGGACACCCTATGATAATGATGCCCCACCCCAACCCGCTATTCTTTCCATAGGGCACCCCTAGGGCACTTTGCGAAAAAATGGTGATGAATCTGATGGCAACACAACGTCTGATGCATCCACCATCCGATGGTGATGAAACTCTGCAAGTAGAAGGGTAGGAGCCTGATGGACCCACTCCTAAAGTTTCACCACCATCAGACACCTTATGATAATAATGATCCACCCAATCCTGCTATATTTTGCATAGAGGAACCCTAAGGCACTATGCAAAAGATAGCAGGTGGCAACACACCGTCCCTCCCATCCGACGTTCGATGGTGGGGTGAAACTTTGCAAGTGGAGGGGTAGAAGCCCCATCGACCACTCTCAAAGCTTTACCACCATCGGACACCGTATGATAATTATGCCCCACCGAAACTTGCTTTTTTTTTACAATGGGAACCCCTTGCGCACTATGCAAAAAAATAGCGAGTGGCAACACACCGTCCCACCCACCATTAGGTGTCCAATGGTGTGAAATTTTGCAAGCGGAGGGTTAGGAGCCCCATGGACTCGCTCGCAAAGTTTCACCACCATCCCATCCATCTGATGCTTGATGGTGCGAAACTTTGCAAGCGGAGGGATAGAAGTCCTCTAGACCCACTCACAAAGTTTTACCAACATCAAACAACCATCTGATGCTTTGATGGTGCGAAACTTTGCAAGCGGAGGGGTAGAAGTCCTCTAGACCCACTCACAAAGTTTTACCAACATCAAACAACATATGATAATGATGCCACACACCCTAACCCACTATTCTTTGCATAGAGCACCCCTTGGGCACTCGAAAAAATAGCGTGGGTGTGGCAACATAGCGTCCTGCCCATCCGACATCTGATGGTGGTGAAACTTTGTGAGTAGAAGGGTAGGAGCCCCATGGACTGGCTCATAAAGTTTCACCACCTTCTAACACTGTATGATAATGATGCCCCACCTAATCTCGCTATGTTTTGCATAGGGGGACCCTTGGGAACTATGTAAAAGATTGTGGGTGGCAACACACCATCCTGCCCATCCGACGTCTGATGGTGGTGAAACTTTGTGACTCGAGGGATAGCAGTCCCATGGACTACTCGCAAAGTTTCATCACCATCGGACACCGTATGATAATGATGCCCCACTGAAACCCACTATTTTTCCATAGGGGGAGCCCTTGGGCACTATGCAAACAAATAGCAGGTGGCAACACACCGTCTTGCCCATCCAGTGTCCAATGGTGGTGAAACTTTGTGATAATGTTTCCCCACCTAAACCCGCTATTTTTTTGCACAGGGAACCCCTTGGGTGCTTTGTGGATAGCAGCGGCGGGTGGAAACACACCATCCCGCCCATCCGACATCCAATGGTGGTGAAACTTTGTAAGTCAAGGGTAGCATCCCCACAGATGCACTCCCAAAGTTTCACCACCATCGATCACTGTATGACAATGATGCCCCACCCAAACTCGCTATTTCTTACATAGGGGGTCCCTTGGGCACTATGCAAAAAAATAGCACATAGCAACACACCGGCCCACCCATCTAGTGTTCGATTGTGGTGAGATTTTGCAAGTGGAGGGATAGCAGCCCCATCCTCTCTCTCACAAACTTTCACCACCATCAGACGTTGTATGATAGTGAAGCCCCACCCAAACCTGCTATTGTTTGCATAGGGAACCCCTTGGCAACGCACCGTCCCACCCATCCGGCATGCGATGGTGGTAAAATTTTGCGAGCAGAGGGTTAGGAGGCCCATGGATCCACTGGCAAAGTTGCCAGACCATCGGACATCGTATGATAATGATGCCCCACCCGTACCCGCCATTTTTTCATCAGGAACCCGCTCGACACTATGCAAAAAAATGCGGGTGGCAACACACTGTCCGAGCCATCCGGCGTCTAATGGTGGTGAAACTTTGTGAGCAAAGAAGTAGAAGTCCTATGGACTTGATCGCAAAGTTTCACAATGATTAGACACCGTATGATAATGATGCCCCACCCCAACCCTCTATTCTTTGCATAGGAGACCCCTTGGGCACTATGCGAAAAAATTGTGTGGGTGGCAACACACCATCCCGCCCATCCGGTGTCTGATGGTGGTGAAACTTTGCAAGGGGAAGGGTAGGAGCCCCATGGACTGGCTCACAAAGTTTCACCACCTTCGCACACCATATGATAATGATGCCCCACCCAACCCCACTATTTTTTACATAGGGAGTCCGACTCATTGGGCAATATGTGAAAGATTGTGGGTGGCAACACACCGTCCCCCCGCCTATCCGGTGACTGATGGTGGTAAAAATTTACAAGTGGAGGAGTAGCAGCCCCATGGACTACTCACAAAGTTTCACAACCATTGGACACCATATGATAATGATGCTTCATTGAAACCCGCTATTTTTTGCATAGCGGGAACCCTTGGGCACTATGCAAAAACATTGCGGGTGGCAACACACCATACCACCCATCCGTTGTACGATGGTGGTGAAACTTTATGGGTGGAGGGGTAGGGGCTCCATGGATCCACTTGCAAATTTTCACCACCATCGGACACCGTATGATGATGATGACCCACCCAAACCCGCTATTTTTTGCACAGGGAATCCCTTGGGCACTATGTGGAAAATAGCGGGTGGCAACACACTGTCCTGCCCATCCGACACCTCATGGTGGTGAAACTTTACGTGTGGAGGGGTAGAATCCCCATACACTATTCTCCCAAAGTGTCACCACCATCGGACACCATATGACAATGATTCCCCACCCAAACTCACTATTCCTTGCATAGGGGCCCCTTGTGCACTATGCAAAAAAAAAAGTAGATATAGCAACACACTGTCCTGCCCATCTGGTTTCCGATGATGGTAAAACTTTACGTGGAGGGGTAGTAGCCCCATGGACCTTCTCGCAAAATTTCACCACAAGCGACACCATATGAAAACGATACCCCACACCCGAATGCTATTTTTTACATAGGGGACCCCTTGGGCATTATGCAAAAAAATAGCGGGTGGCAACACACCATCCCACCCATCTGACATCTGATGGTGTGGTGAAAATTTGCAAGAGCAAGGGTAGTAGTCCCATGGAACCACTCACAAAGTTTCACCACCCACCATCGTACACTGTATGATAATGATGCCTCACCCAAACCTCATATTTTGGCATAGGGGACCCCATGGCACTATGCGAAAAAATAGCGGGTCGCAACACACTATCCCACCCATCCGACATCCCATGGGCACTTTGAGAGTGGAGGGGTAGAAGCCTCATGGACCTCTCACAAAGTTTTACCACCATCGTACACCGTATATGATAATAATGCCCCATTGAAACCCGATATTTTTGCATAGGGAACCCATTGGGCACTATGGAAAAAAATAGTAGATGGCAACACATCGTCCCGCCCATCCGGCGTGCGTCCATGGTGGTGAAACTTTGCAAGCAAAGGGTTTGAAGACCCATGGACTTGCTTGCAAAATTTCACCACTATCGAACACTGTATGACACTGATGCACCACCAAAACCCGCTATTTTTTGCATAATAAGAAACCCCTTGGGCACTTTGCAAAAAATGGCAGGTGTGGCAACACACCGTTCCGCCCATTTAGCATTTGCTGGTGGGTGAAACTTTGAAAGCAAAGGGGGTAGAAGCCCCATGGATTCGCTCGTAAAGTTTCACCACCATTGGATGCCGTATGATAGTGATACCCCACCCAAACCGAGTATTTTTTGCATAGGGAATCCCTTGGACACTATGCAAAAAATAGCACGTGGCATCACACCGTCCCAGATAATGATGTTCCACCCGAACCTGCCATTTTCTTCATAGGAGACCCCTAGGGTACTATGCGAAAAATAGCGGGTGGTGGCAACACACAGTCCCACCAATCCGCTACTCGGCAAAGTTTCACAACCATAGGACACTATATGATAATGATGCCCCACCCCAACCCGATATTCTTTGCATAGGGGACCCCTTCGGCACTATGCAACAACATAGCGTGGGTGGCAACACACCATCCCGCCCATCTCGTGTATGATGGTGGTGAAACTTTATAAGAGGAAGGGTAGGAGCCCTATGGAATGGATCACAAAGTTTCACCACCTTCAACAAACACCGTATGATAATGATGCCCCACCCAATCCCGCTATTTCTTTTGTATAGGGGTCCCCTTGGGCACCACTATGTGAAAGATTGCGGGTGGCAACAAACCATTCCCCCATCCGGCGTATGATGGTGGTGAAACATTGCGACTAGACAGGTAGCGGATCCACGAACCACTCGCAAAGTTTCACCACCATTGGACACCGTATGATAATGATGCCCCACCGGATCCTGCTATTTTTTGCATAGGGGAACCCCTTGGATGCTTTGCAGAAAAAAGTGGGTGGCAACACACCGTCCCACATCTGATGGTGGTGAAACTTTGCAAGTGCAAGGGTAGGAGCCCGATGGAGCTACTCCTAAAGTTTCACAACCATCGGACACCGTATGGCAATGATGCCCCACCCAAACTCGCTATTTCTAGCATAGGCGACCCCTTGGGCACTATATAAAAAAATAGCAAATAGCAATACGTCGTCCCGCCCATCTGGTGTGTCCGATGGTGGTTAAACTTTGCAAGCGGAGGGGTAGTAGCCCCATGGATCCGCTCTCGCAAAGTTTCACCACCATTGGACACCACATGACAATTATGCCCCTCCCAAACTTGCTATTTCTTGCATAGGGGACCCCTTGCATATGATAATGATGCCCCACCCAAACCCGCTATTTTTTCCATAGGAAACCCCTTGTGTGCTATGCGGATAATAGCGGGTGGGAACAAACCGTCCCGCCCATCCGGCGTCCGATGGTGGTGAAACTTTGTGCGTGGAGGGGTAGGGGCCCCATGGACCTGCTCCCAAAGTTTCTCAACCATCAGACACCATATGACAATTATGCCCTACCCAAACTCGCTATTTCTTGCATAGGGGACCCCTTGGGCACTATGCAAAAAAATAGTGGATGGCAACACACCGTCCCATCCATTTGGTGTCCAATGGTGGTGAAACTTTTCAAGTGGAGGGGTAGCAGTCCCATGGACCCGCTCACGACATTTCAAGACCATGGACACTGTATGACAACGATGCCCCACCCAAACCCGCTATTTTTTGCATAGGGAATCCCTTCAGAACTATGCGAAAAAATAGCGGGTGGCAACACATCATACCACCCATCCCATCTGACTTCCGATGGTGGTAAAACTTTTTCAAGCGGAGGGTTAGTAGTCCCACATGGACCCACTCACAAATTTTCACCATCATCAGACACCGTATGATAATGATGCCTCACCCAAACCTCGTTTTTTTGCATAGGGGGCCTCATGGCACTATGCGAAAAAATAGTGTGTTGCAACACACCGTCTCACCCATCCAACGTCCCATGGGCACCTCGCGAGTGGAGGGATAGCAGCCCCATCCATGGCTCAGAAAGTTTTACCACCATCATACACCATATGATAATGATGCGCTACCGAAACCCGCTATTTTTTGCATAGGAAACCCATTGGGCACTATGCAAAAAAATAGCGGGTGGCAACACACCGTCCCACCCATCATCCAGCATCCGATGGTGGTGAAACTTTGCAAGAGGAGGGTTAGGAGCCCCATGGACTTACAAAGTTTCACCACCATCAAACACCGTATGACAATGATGCCCGACCTAAACTCGCATTTTTTTCCATAAGGGACCCCTTTGGCACTATGCAAAATATAGCGGGTGGCAACACAGTGTTCCACCTATCTGGTGTCTGACAGTGGTAAAACTTTGGGAGTAAAGGGGGTAGAAGCCTCATGGAATGGCTTGCAAACTTTCACTACCGTCAGATGCCATATGATAGTGATACCCACCCAAACCCACTATTTTTTGCATAGGGGACCCCTTGAGCACTATGCAAAAAATAGCGGGTGACATCACACCATCTTTCCCATCCGGTGTCGGATGGTGGTGAAACTTTGTGAGCGGGGGGGTAGAAGCCCCTTGGACCCACTCATAAGTTTTTAAGACCATCGAATGCCGTATGATAATTATGCCCCACCCCAACCCTCCATTGTTTGCATATTAGGGGACCCCTTGGGCACTATGCGAAAAATAGCAGGTGGCAACACACCGTACCACCCATCTGATGTCCGATGGTGGTGAAACTTTGTGAGCAAAAGAGTAGAAGTTGCATGGACCCGCTCGCAAAGTTTCACAGCTATCAAACATCGTATGATAATGATGCTCCACCCCAATCTGCTATTCTTTGCATAGGTGGGCACTATGCGAAAAACTAGCGTGGGCCTTCTTGCCCATCTAGTGTCTGATAGTAGTGAAACATTGCAAGCGTAAGGGTAGGATCCCCACGGATCGGATCGTAAAGTCTCACCACCTTTAGACATAGTATGATAATGATGATCCACCCAATCCCGCTATATTTTTGCCCTATGGTTCCCCCCTTTTTTTTGCATAGGGGGGACCCATAGGGCACTATGCAAAAGAAAGCGGGTGGCAACACACAGTCCCGCCCATCCAACATCTGATGGTGGTGAAACGTTGTGAGTGGAGGGGTAGGAGTGCCACAGACTGCTCGCAAAGTTTCACCACCATCGTACACCATATGATAATGATGCCCCACTGAAACCCGCTATTTTTTACATAGGGGAGCCCTTGGACACTATGCAAACAAATAGCAGGTGGCAATGCACCGTCCCACCCATCCGGATGGGTGAGACTTTGTGAGTGGAGGGGTAGGAGCACCCGGTCCATGGATCTATCGCAAAGTTTCACCACCATCGGACACCGTATGATAATGATTCCCCACCCAATCCGACTATTTTTTTCATAGGGAACCCCTTGGGCGCTATGCAGATAATAGCGAGTGGCAACACACCGTCTTGCCCATCCGACATCTGATGGTGGTAAGACTTTATGAGGGGAGGGTTAGGAGCTTCACAGACCTTCTCCAAACGTAGTCAAAAGCCTTAACTAACTGAACTAATCTGACCAAATCCGTAAGTCCCATAGTGAGATCAAGGAAAAGATTGCACTTGGATCATAGAGACCAACCCTTTTTTCCTCATTGGAGGCATAGCCATTGATTCTTTTCCATAGAATAATTTTTATCCGGGATTTACTTCATCTATCGTACTATAACAGAATTGAGTCTCATTTTAGGGATCCATCAGTCCAGCCTAACCCCATCCAGTCTCGTGGGGTAAGCCAACCTCCCAACCACTGTAGTGATGGGATCTATTAAGAATTTGGTTAGGTTTTGTCCTGGGTACTAGGGAAAAGAGTTCCGAGGTCCCCTAGCCGGATATTCATGCACACTTAGAACTAGTCACACCACTTACACACCCAATATGAAATTGCCTTTTTTACAGATTTAGCTAACTTTAAAATAATCTTTTAATAAAACTATAGAATCATTGATCATAAACTATAGAATCACTGATCATAAACTTCCAAAATATCCGGTTGAATCCTAATTTCTAATTTTTCCTTCATCGGTGTACCTATGGCATCATTGGCAACCAGAACGCTCACCACCTGTCCACTCAGGGGCCTTTTCGATGGTTCCTAGCTCATAGTACTCGGAAATATATTTCACTTATAAAAGTCAAAATGGAATCCCCGTTGAAGATCAGCAAGATCAACCAACAGATCCATATAAAAGAGCCATGGACTCATCCGTTGAGGACCAGCAAGGTCAATCAACCAGATCCATGCCCGAATTTAGAAAACAACTCTTACTCCTTTTTCCAATATCTTCCCCAACGCACGTGTGGGTATCTTCGGTGACCTAGAGCCCAAGCACCGTATGGTCAACACCCTCTAGGATCCTTCGCAGGTCACCTAGTGCTTCACTGATAGGCCGCTTCCTTGGTCCCTCATCCACCGTATCGGAAGCTCACCATTTAAATCGAACCGAGGCTGGTCAAGACCTTGCTATGCAAGATGTCCTCCATTGACTCTTCGTTTGCTGTTGTAACTTTATCAGATTAGGTCTCCACGACCTCATTCACACAAGACGATCAAAATGCTTCCCCAACATTCTTGACATAAAACAGTCATTTAAAAACATGTTATAAATACAGTTTCTATAACGAACTCTCGTCTTTCCATATTGTTCCACATCAATCCTCTTAATTTCATATGTATTCCTATTCTCATCACATCATTTTCCATCTCATCATCACATCTTTTCTCATTTATCTCCATCAGATCTCATCCACTCGCATCTACCCATATCCACATCTCATCACATCATATTCGTTCACATCACACATCACATCTTTTCTCATTTATCTGCATCAGTTCTCATCCACTCGCATCTACCCATATCCACATCTCATCACATCATATTCGTTCACATCACACATCACATCTATCTCCATTTACATCACATCACATTCATTCATATCCATTACATTCATTTGTTCATATCCACCACATACATTCTCATAACCATCCCATAACATACATTCTATCCATATTATATCACATCACTTCTATCCACATCATATCTCATTCATACACATCTCATCTCATTCATCCACATCCATCCAATTGTTCACATGTATGACTACTCACATCTATCCATACATTCATATCTATAACTTCACATCCACATATATTCATGTCACATCACATCACATTCTTTCACATACAAATCTATATCCATTCTTTCACATACATCCACATCCATTCTTTCACATACGCATTCACATCACATTCACATCCATTCTTCACATACACAACCATATCCATTCTTCACATCCATTCTTTCACATACTCATTCATATCCATTCATTCACATACATATCCATATCCATTCTTTTACATACATCCACATCCACTCTTACACATACATCCACATCCATTCTTCACATACATCCACATCCATTCATTCACATCTATCCGATTCACATCACATCTAATCATATCTATTATCCTCACATTCTCATCACCTCTATTCACATCACATCCATCCATCCACTCATTTACATCTATCTGATTCACATCACATTTCATCACATCTATTCACCTCACATTCTAATCACCTCTGTTCACATCACATCCATCCATCCATTCATTCACATCTATCTGATTCACATCACATCTCATCACATCTATTCACCTCATATTCTCATCACCTCTATTCACATCACATCCATCCATCCATTCATTCACATCTATCTGATTCACATCACATCTATTCACCTCACATTCTCATCACCTCTATTCATATCACATCCATCCATCCATTCATTCACATCTATCTGATTCACATCACATCTCATCACATCTATTCACCTCATATTCTCATCACCTCTATTCACATCACATCCATCCATCCATTCATTCACATCTATCTGATTCACATCACATCTATTCACCTCACATTCTCATCACCTCTATTCACATCATATCCATCCATCCATTCATTCATTCACATCTATTTCGATATAAAAATTCTTTATGCATCTATAAAAATCAACTTCAATGAGAATAACACTTTTGAAATAAAAATAAATCCTTTATGCATCTTTCTATGCATAAAAATCAAATTTAATGAGAATAACACTTTTGAAATAAAAATAAATCCTTTATGCATCTTTCTATGTATAAAAATCAAATTTAATGAGAATAACACTTTTGAAATAAAAATAATTCCTTTATGCATCTTTTTATGCATAAAAATCAATTTTAATGAGAATAACACTTTTGAAATAAAAATAATTCCTTTATGCATCTTTCTATGCATAAATATCAATTTTAATGAGAATAACACTTTTGCAATAAAAATAATTTCTTTATGCATCTTTTTATGCATAAAAATTAATTTTAATAATTAATATCAGTGATATCCATGCATATTCATAGGTGAATATGTACATGGAGTAATCAGAATATTTCTTTTAGATGCAAAAATGGTGGGAATTACTCTTTTGCATTAGGAACTCAATGGAGTCTTTTTGGGCCCTTTAATTTGCCATGAGGTTATGGAAACGTTTAATTTTTTGACAAATAGGAGCCCGCCATGTAAGCAAAAACCATGGGTGATTAAGAGAGGTGTAAGAGTGGTCAAAGGATACACTTTTTCTCCCAAAAAGGGGGGGGGGGGGGGGCAATTTTACAAATTTTGGACCTCCATAACTTCTACATACAAGCTCCGATTTGAGCGGAGATTACAGATCCGTGATCTACGCATCAAGAGCTTTCCATAGATATGTTACATGATATGGTTTTACCCGCTAGATTTTAAATTCCACTTTCTCCCCAAAATTCAAATTCGAATAAAGTAGCCGTTTTGAAGCTTCAAATTAGAAAACGTTTCTTCTTAAGAGAAAAGGTTTGACTCCCTTAAACTGCCAAATAAAAGGGTCCAAGAAGACTCCATTGATGGAATAACATAAAAACAAACTTTCTTTTCCACAAGATTCTAAAAAATTTTGCCATAACCTCCTTTGTATGGGCTGACCATTTCTCATTTTTATCATTCTTTAATTGACTTAAATTAACCCAAATTAGATTCATAGAACTCTAATCTACACAATTTTTTAAATTCAAGAGAGTAAACAATAAGAAGAGTTTAATTAGTCCTTTATTTAATCTTTCTAGGATTAAGAAAGGTTGGAATGTAAAGAAGAGAAGGGGGTGGCCTTGTCATCAAGGCGTAGCATTTGAATTAATTCAATTTACTACAAAACATAAAAATCAAGAAAACCATAGATTTAAAATTAATCAAGTAAGAAAATTAACTTACATAGAGCTTGTAAGCTCTCGTTTGGCTTGAGGGATTGAGGGTTCTACTCTTGTTTGAATAAGCAAGAGTGGCCACCAATTCACTTTGGAGAGAGGATTAGGTCAAAAACAATTGAATTATTAAAAAATGCAATGTAAATGGCTTAGGACAGGAGCAGAGTAACAGTGTATAAACACCATTAAGCTTTTACAAAGGGGGAGGCTTCTATTTATAGGAAAAAGTGAGCCTCTAACCAAGCAAACTCATTCTCGAATTTCCCAGATCAGTTTGGTCAATTTTTGAGCATTTTTGGATCAGTTTAGCTTACTTTTTGGATCTAGTTGAAACAGGAGAGAGGAGAGATGAAAATCTCTCATTATTTTTTAGTTTAAAACTCCTCCACACATGTGAAATAGGCGCCTCCTTCATGAGGGGAGATCCCCACACTGAGGTGTCAAAAATGCATCATTTCCTCCAAATATCTCTTAATTTTTAACTAATAAACCTTGTACTGAGTCAACTCTTCATCTTATGTGAGCATTTACTCATTTTTGGGGGTTTTTTTTATTCTTCAATTTATCTCCTCCCTAAATTTGGATTAATCTTATTAGTCCATAGGAACCTTAATTGGAGCATAATTCAAAAATGAAAATCTGGACCCTTAGGCTAAGGTTCTTTATACCTATTTTCAATTAATTCCAATTGCACATTGGAAAGTTCTTTTTGAATTCCTGTTTCAGGGGAAACCATTTTAGACAATAGGAGGATTTTTATATCCAAAAATATCTCAATTTTGAATTACCTCCCTCTAGATATTTTCTCTCTCCAGGCTAAAACAGGGTAAAATAGGATCTTTCTTTTATTTCAGAGAGGGGAATAATTATAAGATCAGAAGGGGAGGTTCTTATACTTGCACACCTCAAAAGCTAGAGAGAGGAATCTTACAGTATGATAATGATTCCCCACCAAAACCTGCTATTTCTTGCATAGGGAATCCCTTGGGCACTATGCAAAAAAATAGTGGGTGGGAACACACCATCCCGCTTATCCAGTGTCCGATGGTGGTGAAACTTTGTGAGTAGAAGAGTATAATTTCCATCAACCTTTTTTAAAAGTTTCACAACCATCAAACAATGTATGATAATGATGCCCCACCCCAACCCGCTATTCTTTGCATAGGGGACCTATTGGGCACTATGTGAAAAAATAGTGCGGATGTGGCATCACACCGTCCCGCTTATCCGGCGTCTCATGGTGGTGAAACTTTGTGAGTGGAAGGGTACGAGCCCCATGGAGAAGCTCGCAAATTTTCACCAACTTCAGACACTGTACGATAATGATGCCTCACCCAATCTGGCTGTTTTTTACATAGCGAACCCCTTGGGCACTATGCGAAAGATAACGGGTGGCAACACACCGTTCCTCCCATCCGGCATCTGATGGTGGTGAAACTTTGTGAGTGCAGGGGTAGCAGCCCCATGAACCACTCAAAAAGTTTCACCACCATCTAACACCGTATGATAATGATGCCCCACCAAAACCTGCTATTTTTTGCAAAGGGGGGCCCTTGGGCACTGCAAAAAAATAGCGGGTGGCAACACACCGTCGTCCTTTCCATCCGATGTCCAATGGTGGTGAAACTTTTCAAGTGGAGGGGTAAGAATCATATGCCACTCACAAAGTTTTACCACCATCAGACACCCAAAACCGCTATTTGTTGCACAAGGAACCCCTTCGGTGCTATACGGAAAATAGTGAGCGGCAACACACCATCCCGCCCATCCGGCGTCCGATCATGGTGAAACTTTGCAAATGGAGTGGTAGGAGCCCCATGGATGTTTTCCAAAAGTTTCACCACCATTGGACACCATATGATAATGATGCCCCACTTGAACTCGCTATTTCTTGCATAGGGGACCCCTTGGGCACTATGCAAAACAATAGCGGGTCCCGTCCGCCCATCTGGTGTTCGATGGTGGTGAAACTTTGTAAGTGGAGGGGTAGCAGCCCCATGGACCCACTTGTAGATGTTCATCACCATCGACACCGTATGATAACAATGCCCCACCCAAACTCGCTATTTTCTACATAGGGGACCCCTTGGGAAAAAATAGCAGGTGGCAATGCACCGTCCCGCCCTTTTGACTTCGGATGGTGGTGAACTTTTGCAAGAAGAGGGTTATTAGCCCCATGGACCCACTCGCAAAGTTTCACCACCATCAGACACCATATGATAATGATGCCCCACCCAAACTTGGTATTTTTGCATAGGGGACCCCTTGGGCACTATGCCAAATAATAGCGGGTGGCAACACAATGTCCCAGCCATCTGATGTCTGATGGTGGTGGAACTTTGCAAGAAAAAGGGTAGGATCCCCATGGACCCTCTTGGAAAAATTTGACCACCATCAGACACTGTATGATAATGATGCCCACCCCAAACAAATTATGTTTTACATAGGAGACTCCTTGGGCACTATACAAAAGATTGCGGGTGGCAACACATTGTCCCACCCATCTGGCGTCTGATGGTGGTGAAAATTTGTGATAACAATTCCACACCCCAACCTGCTATTCTTTGCATAGGGGACCTCTTGGGCACTATGCAAAACATTAGCGCAGGCGGCAACACACCGTTCCACCCATTTAGCGTCTAATGGTGGTGAAACTTTGCAAGCAAAAGGGTAGGATTTCCATAGACCGAATCGCAAAGTTTCACCACCTTCAGAAATCATATCATAATGATGCCCCACCCAATTCCGCTATTTTTTGCATAGGGGACCCCTTGGGCACCATGCAAAAAATAATGGGCGACATCACATCATCCTGCCCATCCACTGTGTCGGATGGTGGTGAAACTTTGTGAGGAGTAGGGGGTAGAAGCCTCATGGACCCACTTGTAAAGTTTTAGGACCATCGAACGTCATATGGTAATGATTCCTGAAAGATCCCTTCCCCCTCTATGCAACGAATTCAGGGGTGCTAGCAAGAAGTAGCACTTCTTGTGCAGAGGGTAGAGCCTCTCACTTGAGGCCTCACCCACGGATATCTGGACAAGAGACTAATCTCTCAGTTCTTTCCAAAACCGAACCTAGAAAAACTTTCCTCGTCCAGAAAGCATGGGCAATTCCTCTAGGAAAGTTTATTCTAACGTAGTCAAGAATCTTAACTAACCAAACCGAACCTATAAGTCACTTGGTTAGATCAAGGAAGAGACTTGCACCTGGATCATTGAGACCAATGCTTTTTTCCTCCATCAAGAGGCACAACCGTTGATTCTTTTCCATAGAACAAGGGTTATCCAGGATTTTACTTTAACTATCGTAACATAATAGAATTGAGTCTCGTTTTAGGGATCCATCAATCCAGCCTCAATCCCATGGGTTAGCCAACCGCCCAACCACTGTAGTGATAGAATCCGTTTAGAAGTTTGGTTATGTTTTGCCCTGGGTACCAGGGAAAAGAGTTTCGAGGCCCCCTAGCCAGCGCTTCAAGCAAACTTCAAGATAGTCACACCACTTACACACCCAATATAAAATTGCCTATTTCATAGATTCAGCTGTCTTTAAAACAATCTTTTAATGAAACCCATAGTATCACTGCTCATCATAATCCTCGAAAATATCTAGCTCGAATTTCTAATTTTCAATCATTCCTTCATCGGTGTACTTATGGCATCATTGGCAACCAGACCTCTCACCACCTGTTCACTTAGGGGCCTTTTCAATAGTTTCTAGCTCATAGTACTCGGCAATATAATCACATAAGAAAATCCAAATGGACTCTCCGTTGAAGATCAGCAAGATCAACCAATAGATCCATATAAAAGAGCCATGGACTCATCCGTTGAGGACCCGCAAGAACAATCAACCAGATCCATGCCCGAGTTCAGAAAACAACTCTTACTCCTTGTTCCATTTTCTTCCCCAACACACGCGTGGGTATCTTTGGCAACCCAGAGCCCGAGCACCTTATGGTCAGCACCCTCTCTAGGCTCCTTCGCAGGTCACCTAGCGCTTCACTCATAGGCTACTTCCTTGGTCCCTCATCCACCGTACCGGAAGCTCACCATTTAAATCGAACCGAGGCTAGTCAAGACCTCGACCGATGCGAGACGTCCTCCATTGACTCTCCGTTAGCAGCTATTGCAACTTTATCACTTAGGTCTCTACGACCTCATTCACAAGATGGTCAAAATGCTTCCCCAGCATTCTTGACATAAAACAGTCATTTAAAAATAGGTTTCATAAATACAATTTCTAACAAACTCTCATCTTTCCACATTGTTCCACATCATTTCTCGTTATTCCACATTCTTCTACATCAATTCACATTGCTTATTCCATATCCAATCATATGTATTCCCATCGTCCATCTATTCTCATCCAATCACGTCATATTACATCTCATCACATCTATCCACATTTATCGTCATCACATCACGTCACAACATATCCACATCACATCTCATCCATTCATATCACATCACATATATCTACATTCATTCAGATCCACATCACATCCACATATCATCACATCACGTTCACATCTATTTACATCACTTCACATCCATTCACATCTACCCAGATCCTCATCACATCACCTCATCTATCCACATCATATCTCATCCATTCATATCTAACCACATCCACATCACATCCACATCACATCACATCCATTCACATCTCACTACATCACATTCACATCTCACCACATCTCACCACATCCATTCAGATATCATTACATCACATTCACATCTCATCGCATCCATTCACATCTCATCACATCCCACTCAAATCCATTCATATCTCATCACACCCATTCACATCCATATCACACCCATTCACATCTCATCACATCCATTCACCTCTCATCACACCCATTCACATCCATCACACCCATTCACATCCATCACACCCATTCACATCCCACATTCATTCACATCTCGTCACATCCATCCTCTTCTTATCACATCTCGTTCACATCCATCCACACTACATCACATCAAAATCTATCCATATCTCATCACATCCATTCACATCTCATCACATTCATCCACATCCATCCATTCATTCAAATTCACATCTATCCACATCCATCCATTCATTCACATTCACATCTATCCACATCCATCCGTTCATTCACATGCACATGCACATCCATCCATTCATTCACATTCGCATCTATCTACATCCATCCATTCATTCACACTCACATCTATCCACATCCATCCATTCATTCACATGCACATCTATCCACATCCATCCGTTCATTCATATTCACGTCTATCTACATCCATCCATCCATTCACATTCACATCTATCCACATTCATCCATTCGTTCACATGCACATCTATCAACATCCATCCATTCATTCACATTCGCATCTATCTACATCCATCCATTCATTCACATTGACATCTATCCACATCCATCCATTCATTCACATGCACATCTATCACTTCACATCTCATTCTCATCCATTTACATCACATCACACCCATTCACATATCATCACATCTCATCACATTCACATCCACATCCATTTACATCATATCACATCCACATCCATTTACATATCATCACATCTCATCACATTCACATCCACATCCACATCCACATCCATTTACATATCATCACATCTCATCACATTCACATCCACATCCACATCCATTTACATCATATCACATCCACTCATATCTCCTCACATCACATTCACATCTCATTTAATCTCATCGCATCCATTTACATCCCATCACATTCATTTACATTCATTCAGATCCACATCACATCTTATCACATCACATTAACATCTTATCACATCACGTTCACATCTTATCACATCACATTAACATCTTATCACATCACGTTCACATCTTCTCTTATCATATTCACATCTTATCTAATCACATCACATCCATTTACATCCCATCACATTCGTTTACATTCATTCAGATCCACATTACATCTTATCACATGACTTTTAGTACCGCCATTATCTACTTTCGATTACTGATAGCACTTTTCTAAGGTCTGCCAATTAAAGGTACTTTTTCTCGATTCCATTGAATCTACGTATCAGAGTGTTGTTGAAGGTTTAAAAAGGGAAAATAAACCTTATCATAATTGAATAGTAAAAACTCATATTGTATTTTCATTCCTTAAGCTTCATTAATGAGAACTAATTCTAAACTTCCGTTTACTCATTGGATCCTCGATGCTCCCGAGGGATTCCAGATTCCCTTTTCTGAATAAGAATTATCCAAGTTTTCTCGATGGATATTTTCACATTCTTTCTCAAATTTCTTAAGTAAGATATATTCAATATTCTTCTTTTTGAATAAAAGATTCATGGGATTTACAAAAAACAATTCTACCCATATTTCCCAATAAAAACAATAATACTCAAAATTTCACTTTTGATAAATAGTCATAATTTGTATTATGCCAAAAATTCCTCTTTTAACATTTAATTATTTGGATCTTGAATATCATGGGAATTCCTCTTTTTGCATAAAAATAAATTTACCAAAAATTACTCTTTCTCATAATCAATTAATTATGCATAATTTAAAAAAAATTATTTTCCTTGAATATGATGAAAATCATTCTTTTTGCATAGGATGTCTAATCCTAGAATATGGTAGGAAGTCCTCTTTTAGCATTATGCATATAAAAATAAGATATTTAAAATTTTTTGAAAAAATTTACCATAGCTTCGCTGCTATTACTGATAATTCTCAAATTTTCCAAAAGAATAAAACCTTTTAATGAAAATATAATAGTAGTTCCTCTTTTATTCTTAAAATCAAACTATGAATTGAAATCATAATTTTAACCATAATTATAAACATAACTATGGTTATCCCACTAGATTAAGCTAATTTCAACATTCCTCTTTTTCCAAATTGTTAAGATAATCCATTTCTCATTTAGAATGAATAAAAGTAATCTTTATTTACTCATAAACAATCTAAAAAAGGATTAAAACCATTATTTTCACTAATCCATAATCATGAAAATATCAATTCTTATCCTCTAGCTCATCAAGCCTAGAGTTTAGATTTGAATTAGGAGACTAACATTGAGAAGCATGCTTTTCCAAGAGATTTAGCCATAAAGATGGCTACTCTTTTAGAGAGAGAGATTTTCTTAAAGAAAGTATTACAAATAAGCATAAAGATTAACTTTCTATTAATTAAACATTAAGACTCTTAGGAAAAGCTTGATTTGAATTAAAACAATTATTTAGAAAGCTTCTCAAGCTTGAGAGGGGTTGAGAAGAAGAAAGTCATTGAGATAATTTGAAAAAACCACATAAATCAATTTTACCTCCAAGTTTGGCTCGATTCTCTATTAGCAGTGAGGCCCCCGACCACATAAATCGATTTTACCTCCAAGTTTGGCTTGATTCTCTATTAGCAGTGAGGCCCCCGACCACATAAATCGATTTTACCTCCAAGTTTGGCTTGATTCTCTATTAGCAAGCCCCCGACCAATCAATTTGTCCACCAAGAGGAGAAGAGTAACTCCAAGAGTTATTGGAGAGAGAGAGAGAAGCTCCAAGCTCCCAAGAGAGAGGAAAATTTAAGGGATAATAGAAAATATGATTATTTTAATATAATACTAGCATGGTATAGCTCCAATATGAAAATACAAAGGAATGAGGGTCTGTTCATAGGTGAGGGAGGCCACTAACCAAGTCCAACTGAGTTCTAGAATTTTTGAGCTTCAGTTTGACTCAATTTGGACAAGATTTGGACCAGTTTGGTTCCCTTTTTGATTTGGTTTGATCCAGGAAAGAGGAGACATAAAAATATCACATTTTTTGAATTAAAAAAACCTTCCACACATGTGAAAAAGGTGCCTACCTCAAAGGTCCCCCTTTCCTTATACCAAGGTGTCAAAAATGTATCATTTCTCCAAAATATATCATTTTTTAGTAATATCTCATTATTTTTAACTAATAAACCTTGTACTTAGTCAACTCTTCATTTTATGTGAGCATTTACTCATTTTTGGGTATTTTTTTATTCTTTGGATTTATCTCATCCCAACACTTGGATTAATCCAATTGGCCCATTGGAACCTTAATTGGACCATAATCTAAAAATTTTTAAAAATGTAAACTCTTAGGCTAAGGTCTCTTATACCATTTTCAATTAATTCTTAATGCACATTGGAAAGTTCATTTTGAACTTCTGATTAGAGGAATCCATTTTAGACATTAGGAGGATTTTTATATCCAAAGATATCTCAATTTTGGATTATCTCTCTCTAGGCCAAAACAGGGTAAAACAAGGTCTTTCTTCTATTTCAGAGAGGGAAATAATTATAAGAATAGAAGGGGAGGTTCTTATACCTTTGCTCCTCAAAAGTTGGAGGGAGGAATCTTACAATTTTCCACCCCAACCCACCATTTTTTGCATAGGGGACCCCTTGGGCACTATGTAAAAAATAGCAGGTGGCAACACATCGCCCCACCCATCCGACGTCCGATAGTGGTGAAACTTTGTGAGACCAGAAGAGTAGAAGTTGCATGGACCCGCTTTCACAAAGTTACACAACCCGCTTTTTCACAAAGTTACACAACCATTGAACACCCTATGATAATGATGCCCCAACCCAACCCTCTATTCTTTGGATAGAGGACCACTTGGGTGGCACTATGCAAAAAAATAGCACGGGTAGCCACACATCGACAAGACCATACAGCATCTTATAGTGGAAAAAAATTACGGGCCTAAGGATAGGATCCCCATCGACCAGCTTGCAATGTCTCACCACCTTTTGGACACATTGTATGATAATGATGCCCCACCCAATCCTGCTATTTTTTGCATAAGGGACCCCTTGGGCACTATGCAAAAGATAGAGGGTGGCAACACACCGTCCCGCCCATTCGGCGTCTGATGTTGGTGAAACATTACAAGTGCAGAGGTAGCAGCCCCATGGACTGCTCGTTCACAAAGTTTCACCACCATCGCACATCATATGATAATGATGCCCCACCATTGCAAAATAGTGTGGGTTGCCACACACCATCCAACCCATAAATTTTTAGAAAATTTCACAACCATCGGACACCATATGATAATGATGCCCCATCCCAACCCACAATTTTTTACATAAGGGTACTATGTGAAAAAATAGCATGGGTGGCAACACACCGTCCGGCCCATCCGGCATCAGATGGTTGTGAAACTTTGCGAGCGGAAGGGTAGGAGCCCCATGGAGTAGCTCGCAAAGGTTCGCCACCTTCAAACACCGTACGATAATGATGCCCCACCCAATCTCACTATTTTTTGCATAGGGGACACCTTGGGCACTATGCGAAAGATAACGGATGGCAACACACTGTCTCGCCCATCCGGCTTTTGATCGTGGTGAAACTTTATGAGTGGAGGGGTAGCAGTCCCATGAATTGCTCGAAAAGTTTCACCACCATCGTGAAACTCGCTATTTTTTGCATAGGGGAGCCCTTGGGCACTATGCAAAAAAATAGTGGGTGGCAACACACCGTCCTTTCCATCTGGTGTCTGATTCATGGGGTGAAACTTTGCGAGTGGAGGAATACAAAGCCCATAGACCCGCTCGCAAAGTTTCACCACCATCAGACAGTGTATGATAGTGATGCCCTACCCAAACCTGCTATTTTTTGCATAGGGAACCCCTTGGGCACTATGCAACGGGCGGCAACACACTGTCCCACCCATCGGACGTCCGATCATGGGAGAAACTTTGAGAGTGGAGGGGTAGGAGCCCCATGGATGCTCTCCCAAAGTTTCACCCCATCGGACACCGTATGACAATGATGCCCCGCCTGAACTCACTATTTCTTACATAAGGGACCCCTTGGGCACTATGCAAAAAAATAGCAGGTGGCAATACACCGTCCCGCCCATCTGGTGTGCCTGATGGTGTGGTGAAAAATTGCGAGTGGATGAGTATCAGCCCCGTGGACCCGCTCAAAACGTTTCACCACTATCGACACCGTATGATAACGTTGCGCAAACCAAACTCGCTATTTTCTACATAGGGGACCCCTTGGGCACTATGCAAAAAAATAGCGACGCGGGTGGCAACACACCGTCCCACCCATCCGACTTTTCACGGTGGTGAAACTTTGTAAGAGGAGGGTTAGTAGCCCCAAGGACCCACTCGCAAAGTTTCACCACCATTAGACACCATATGATAATCATGCGCCACCCAAACCTGGTACTTTTGCATAGGGGACCACTTGGGTACTATAACCCTCTTGGAAAAATTTGAATCAGACACTGTATGTTAATGATGCCCACCCCAAACCCACTATTTTTTGCATAGGGGACCCCTTGGGCACTATATGAAAGATTGTGGGTGGCAACACACTGTCCCAGGCATCCGGCGTCTGATGGGTGGTGAGACTTTGAGAGTTGAGGGGTAGCTTTCCCATGTACTACTCCCAATTTTTAGCACCATCGAAAATCGTATAATTTTGATTCCCCATCGGAACCCGCTTTTTTTTTGCATAGGGGGAGCCCTTAGGCACTATGCAAACAAATAGTGGATGGCAACACCCCGTCCTACCCATCCAGCATTCGATGGTAGTGAGACTTTGCAATTGTAGGGATAAAATCCCCATGGATCCACTCGCAAAGTTTCACCTCCATCGGACACAATATGATAATGATGCCCCACCCAAACCCGCTATTTTTTGCATAGGGAACCCCTTTGGGCGCTATGCGAAAAGAGCGGGTGGCAACACACCGTCCCGCCCATCTAGCATTTGATGATGGTGAAACTTTGCGAGAAAAGGGATAGAAGCCCCATGGACCTACTTGCAAACTTTCACCACCATCGGACGCCGTATGCTAGTGATACCCCACCCAAACCCGCTATTTTTTTGCATAGGGGACCCCTTGGGCACTATGCAAAAAATAGCGGGTGGCATCACACCGTCCTATGAATTCGACGTCCGATGGTGGTGAAATTCTTTGAGTAGAGGGGTAGGAGCCCTATGGATGCACTCGTAAAGTTTCAAGACCATCGGATACCGTCTGATAATGATGCCCCACCTTAACTCGCCATTTCTTACATAGGGGACCCCTTGGGCACTCTACAAAAAATGGTGGCAACACACTGTCCCACCCATCCGATGTCAAATGGTGGTGAAACTTTGTGAGAAGAAGGATAGAAGTTCCATGAACCCTCTCACAAAGTTTCACAACCATCAAACACCATATGAGAATGATGCCCCACCCCAACCTGCTATTCTTTGCACAGGGGACCCCTTGGGAACTATGCGAAAAAATAGTGCGGGCGGCAACACACGGTTCTGCCCATCCAATGTCTAATGGTGGTGAAACTTTACAAGTGAAAGGGTAGGAGTCCCATGGACTAGATCGTAAAGTTTCACCACCTTCACAATCCGTATGATAATGATGTCCCACCCAATCCCACTATTTTTGCATAGGGGACCCCTTGGGCACTATGCAAAAAATAGCGGGTGAAATCACACAGTCCCGCCCATCCGGCATTGAATGGTGGTGAAACTTTGAAAACAGGGGGTAGGAGCCCCATGGACCCACTCGTAAAGTTTTATGACCATCGGATCCCGTATGATAATGATTCCCTGCCCGAACCCGCCATTCTTTGCATAGGGGACCCCTTGGGCACTATGCGAAAAACAGCAGGTGGCAACACATCGTCCCACCCATTTGACGTCCGATAGTGGTGAAATATGGTCACAGAAGAGTAGAAGTTGCATGGACCCACTTGCAAAGTTACACAACCATCGGACACCATATGATAATGATTCCCCAACCCAACCCGCCGCTATTCTTTGCATAGGGGACCACTTGAGCACTATGCAAACAAAATAGCGTGGGTGGCCACACATTTTCCAACCCATCTAGCATCTGATAGTGGTGAAACATTGCAAGTGTAAGGGTAGGAGCCCCATAGACCGGCTCACAAAGTCTCACCACCTTCGGACACTGTATGATAATGATGCCCCACCCAATCCTGTTATTTTTTGCATAGGGGACCCCTTGGGCACTATGCAAAAAATAGCGGGTGGAAACACACTGCTCCCATTCGATGATGGTGGTGAAATGTTGTGAGTGGAGGGGTAGCAACCCCATGGATTGGTTGCAAAGTTTCACCACCATCGGACACCGTACGATAATGATGCCCCACCATCGCAAAATAGCACCAGTGGCCACACACTGTCCAGCCATCCGGCGTCTGATAGTGGTGAAACATTGTGAGCATAAGGGTAGGAGCCCCATGGACCAGCTCACAGAGTATCACCACCTTTGGACTCTGTATGATAATGATGCCCCACCGAAACCTACTATTTTTTTGCATAGGGGAGGCTCAGGCACTATGCAAAAACATAACGGGTGGCAACACACCATCCAGCACATCTAGTGTCCGATGGTGGAGAAACTTTATCAGTCAAGGGGTAGGAGCCCCATGGATCTGCTCGCAAAGTTTCACCACCATCCAACACCATATGATAATGATGCCCCATCCAAACCCGTTATTTTTTACATAGGGAACCCCTTGGGCGCTATGCTGAAACAGCAGGTTGCAACACACCATCCCGCCTATCCAACATCCGATAGTGATGAAACTTTGTGAGTCAAGGAATAGGAGCCGCATGGACCCGCTCCCAAAGTTTCACCATCATCAGACATCGTATGAGGATGATGCCCTACCCAAACTCACTATTTCTTGCATAGGGGACCCCTTGGGCACTATCCAAAAAAATAGTGGATGGCAACACACCGTCCTGTCCATGTGGTGTCCGATGGTGGTGAAACTTTGCAAGTAGAGGGGTAGTAGCCCCATTGACCCACTCGCAAAGTTTCACCACCATGGACACCATATGACAACGATGCCCCATCCAAACCCAATATTTTTTGCATAGGGGATTCCTTGGGCACTATGCGAAAAAATAGCGGACGGTTGGCAACACACCGGCCCACCCATCTAACATCCGATGGTGGTGAAACTTTGCAAGCATAGGGGTAGTAGCTCCATGGACATGCTCGCAAAGTTTCACCACCATCGGACACTGTATGATAATGATGCTGTTGCATGACGAGTGGGGATCAATGCAAGGATGCAACACAAAGATGCAAGCAGGAAAACAAGAGACTTGACATTCTTATTTAGGGCTGTTGTAAAAAGTTTCAAGTTGTAGGTGAGTGTGGGAGTGGGCTTGAGAATAATTCCACATGGGAAGTTTTGGGAGTTTTAGGAGTTTTAGTATAAAAAGTGGCTCATTTGAGAGCTTATGGATACATTGGACTAAACTTATGTTTGAGCTCTCTTGAGACTAGCTCTCCCTCTTGTTCATAGAGGTGCAAGCTCTTCTCTCTCCCCATCTACACTATTGTATGAGCAATGCTCTTATATTCAATGCAATGAGATGATGTTTTTCTCTCTTCTCATCTCTATTCTCTAGTGTGCATGCTCCTTGTTGATGCTTGTGGATTCTCTATTAGGCTTTGTGTGGTAGTGGATTCAAGCTTAAGCTTCTCCATAGCTTGTAGCTTATCCATGGGCAAGGCATTGCTTGAGTAGTGAATGAGAATGCATGTTTATTTCAAGTTCCATTAAGCTTCAAGGTTTGTGTGCATGCTAGGGAAGTAAGTGCTTGAGAATGAAGTATGCTTTGAGCTTGTGTATGCATTAGCTTAGCTTTCTTCTTGTATTGAATGCATGAATGAGTGGGATGATGAGTGAATGAGTTATGGCAAGATTGAGCTTGTGTGTGTAAAGTCTATGTCAAGGTAGTGGTGTTCATAGCATTCTCTCCCATTCGTGGATAAGCTTTTGTGCACCGGTACGGGTTGAATCCCTAGCTCCGAAAGGGATGCAAATCCCATTGGATTGAGCTACACACGGATCATACTACTCATGCTACAAGTGAGAGAGTCTTCCGTCTACAAGTTAGAGAGTCCCATTGGATTAAGCTACTCATGCTACAAGTGAGAAAGTCTTCCGTCTCTCCATTGGCACCACTGTCGGGGAGACGGAAGACTCTCTCACTTGTAGCATGAGTAGTATGATCCGTGTGTAAATGGAGAGACGGAAGACTCTCTCACTTGTAGCATGAGTAGTATGATCCGTGTGTAGCTCAATCCAATGGGATTTGCATCCCTTTCGGAGCTAGGGATTTAACCCGTACCGGTGCACAAAAGCTTATCCACGAATGGAGAAAAAGCTATGAACACCACTACCTTGACATAGACTTTACACACACAAGCTCAATCTTGCCATTGCTCATTCACTCATCATCCCACTCATTCATGCATCCAATACAAGAAGAAAGCTAAGCTAATGCATACACAAGCTCAAAGCATACTTCATTCTCAAGCACTTACTTCCGTAGCATGCACACAAACCTTGAAGCTTAATGGAACTTGAAATAAACATGCATTCTCATTCACTACTCAAGCCATGCCTTGCCCATGGATAAGCTACAAGCTATGGAGAAGCTTAAGCTTGAATCCACTACCACACAAAGCCTATTAGAGAATCCACAAGCATCAACAAAGAAGCATGCACACTAGAGAATAGAAATGAGAAGAGAGAAAAACATCATCTCATTGCATTGAATTAGAAGAGCATTGCTCACACAATAGTGTAGATGGGGAGAGAGAAGAGCTTGCACCTCTATGAACAAGAGGGAGAGCTAGTCTCAAGAGAGCTCAAACATGAGTGTAGCCCAATGTGTCCATAAGCTCTCAAATGAGCCACTTTTTATACTAAAACTCCTAAAACTCCTAAAACTTCCCATGTGGGATTATTCTCAAGCCCACTCCCACACTCACCTACAACTTGGAACTTTTTATAAGAGCCCTAAATAAGAATGTCAAGTCTCTTGTTTTCCTGCTTGCATCTTTGTGTTGCATCCTTGCATTGATCCCCACTCGTCACACAACATTCCCCCTTCCTATTTTGCGCACGTCCTCGAGCGCATAGATGCCAAGGAAGAGTAGCATCTCCAGTGTGTACCTGCAAGCAAAACGATAGGTGGTTTGTGTGTTTTTTTTTTGAAACAAGCAATTTTACTGAATAAGACATGGCAATAAACGTCCAATTAGCTAGAGGAAGGAAACATTGAAGTAGTGTAGAGATTAAATAGGTTTGTTCAAGCCTTAATAATTACTACCTGCAGCTAACTAAAGTAAAGAATGTTTTATGCCAAATGTATTATTCTATTCCTAGAAGCCAAAAGACAACAGTTAATCGAGGGATTATCAAGTAGTATACCTAGCCTATGCTAAGTCAAAGATGTCGGTTCAACACTAATAAATCTAACATAACTATGTATTGGCAGACTCTTGATATTGCTTAGTGTTAAGGTTTATTATTTTAAGCACAACGACAACCATCCTAGATTAGACAAGCATTTCTCTTGGTGTCTTTCTATCCTTTTTTTTTCTTTCTTTCTTTCTTTTTTTTTGGACAGGGCTTTCTTCAAGAGTATGTTTGCGCACCCGCGGTATGGCTATTCCTTGCTACACAAGGCATTGGTCTGGGAAAGGTATAGACCTCCCTCGCCTACCATGAATAACAAGGCAATAAGCCACAAACATATACACTTTTCTTTTATTTTTGTCATGCCAATTTTTGTTATGGAAGGTTTATTAGATTGTCCCTAAGCAATGTCCTAGTAAGGGCAAGATGTCCACTGACAGTCCTATGATTAATTTAGTCTCTTTGTCCTAGGTCTGGAACTCTACCTTTAGCACAAAACACTAATTACTTTGTATTGCTAAACGGGTAAAAACAATTACGGTCAAACTTACACTATCAAGTCTAAAGCTACTAAAATGCTATCCCTACTCTAAACGAAAGGAGATGCATATTGCCATGCTTAGTAAAGTGAAATTTATAGCAACAAGAAAAATACAGAAAACATTAAAGATTGGCATGAGTTCACCTGTTTCTGTTAAAGCACTGGTTGGTGAAGAATTGTTTACACTTGATTGTATGACTGTCAGTTGCGGTACTGAAGCAGAAGATGTAGTTTGGTGCCTGTATCTGTTTTATTCCGACAAAACAAACTAAACAGAAAGAAAATTAAAAGGATAAAAAATAAAAAACATTGGTGCTAAACACCGGATTTGGCCGAGGGAAAAAACCCAATGGGAAAAAGTGCCTTGGCTTCTAGTTCTTATTAAGAGAGTACAAGTGCTAGTCTTGCACTGGGTGGGGGTGGATGTATGTTTGCATTCTCAGATTTTAGCGATAGGCATATGAAATGCATTGGGACAAACAAGAGGAGGTGTGAATGGAGATGTTTGAACACTTTTGAGCTTTGGCACCCATATGGCAGCTGTGTTCTTGCCATCCCATTGGGCTTTCAAAATTTTCTTGGGTCTTCAGAGTGCCCAAATCTAACACTTATGCCTGTAGACTTATGGCTGGTAATGTAATTTGATTAGGGAAAGAGTAGAACACCGATGACATTCCAAATAGTTGGAGTTGTAGGAAGAACGCTCTTTCCTTGATAGTCAGGGAGTCTACTTGTGTAGGAGCCTGATTGAAAGTTGTCGACTTTGTAAGACAAACTTTGACATTGCTTGTGTTTTAAGGAATAGACTCTGAACTTGATCCAGTTGCAATATCCTCCTTCTGATGTGTTGCCTCTGAGATAGAAGTGAGTAAAGGTACCCACTTGCCTTTTTCTTCCCATGTCAGTTTGGAGTATCCCTTCCTGTTCGAGACCTTCTGATGATGTCCGATTGACGCGTCAGCTTGTGTTTCCACCTGGACTCTTTCAGGCTTGGTAAGGCATGGTTTCCAGTATTGATTTCATTTCTGTAAGTGAGGTGGTATTGACTGCTTTTGTTCTTGAGTAGATTCAAGAACATAATTATGTTTTGCTGCAGTAGTCCCTGCATTCTTTTTTGGTAGCCACAAGGTAGTAGCACCCTCGAAGTAGCCTTATGCTTGCAGAACCTTCTTTGGGATCCACTGTTGTTGAGTGGTCTTGTTGGAGGTGAAACTGTTGGCTTTGGTGAACCTCCTCTTTAACTTTGTATTCCTTGGATGTTCCTTTGGCAGCATTGGGTCTTGCCTTGCGAGCTACTTTAGGTAACCAAATTTGAATTCTAAGTTCTTCCCCCCTTCCGTAGCCTTGTGCATATAAGAGAGATGTTGGCACATACCATCCTTATGTATTGTCATTGTCATTATTCACCCAAATCATTGGATCTTTTGAGGATGTCTCTATCACAGTAGGGGATACTTCCTCTACAGATACCATATCTCCTAGCAATAATGATTTGTTTGCTTCATACCTAGGGGGTTCTTGAGGTTCCTCTGCATAGATCAGTCTTAGCATTCTTACGGGAATAATGTCATACCCTTCTGGATCACAGAACTGTGTTTGCCTTGGCAATGCACAAGTGTCTATGGTAGCTAAAACATGGTTCCATTCTAAGGGATCTATCAAGTTCTTAGGAAAAGGTATAGGGATATACGCCTCATCCGTCACACTTCTATCTATGGTAACATTTCCTGGTTGCAAGTCTTGACAAGATGCTCCACAGACATTAGGAACTCAATGGAGTCTTTTTGGGCCCTTTAATTTGCCATGAGGTTATGGAAACGTTTAACTTTTTGACAAATAGGAGCCCGCCATGTAAGCAAAAACCATTGGTGATTAAGAGAGGTGTAAGAGTGGTCAAAGGGTGCACTTTTCCCCCAAAAAAGGGAGGGGGGCAATTTTACAATTTTCGGACCTCCATAACTTCTACATACAAGCTCCGATTTGAGCGGAGATTACAGATCCATGATCTACGCATCAAGAGCTTTCCATAGATATGTTACATGATATGGTTTTATCCGCTAGATTTTAAATTCCATTTTCCCCCCAAAATTCAAATTCGAATAAAGTAGCCGTTTTGAAGCTTCAAATTAGAAAACGTTTCTTCTTAAGAGAAAAGGTTTGACTCCCTTAAACTGCCAAATAAAAGGGCCCAAGAAGACTGCATTGAGGTCCTAATGTCCATAGATCAGCTCTTCCTTCAGACATGGTTGCTCCCGATGCTTCTGAAGAAGCGGAATCAAACTCATACATAGGAGAGTGCGTCACATCTTGATAAGCATGGTTTTTCAGATTCACCCTCGTGGTTACATTCTCATGTCTGAGGTACAAGTAATTGTAACCCCAGTCTTGAATCATTTTGAATTGGCGCATGAATGGCCTTCCTAGGATCACTTCGTAATTTGTGTTCTTGCCAAAGTCTACGATAGCAAAGGTATGTCCGTACTCAATGCCACATGACTTGACCATAACGTTCTCAAGCAATCCTATGGGACTCTCTAGATTTTCGTCTGCCAATTGCAAACTCACCCTTGTACTTCTAATTGCAGGTTTTTCCCACATTTCCCATACAGTTTTTGTTGCTATACTCACCCCTGCTCCACTATCTAGAATAGCTATAGATTCAATCTTGTTGATCTCCACAGGAAGCGTAGTGTTTCCTTCAACGTCCTCACAATGCTTGCCAACTTTATTCATAGGAATAGGAATTGTTTGCTTAAGCATTAGCTTAGAAGCCTTTGTCTTCAACAACTCCTTAACCTGGATGTTCTGGTTCCACAATCCTTGCTCAGTTAATTGTGTAGCCACTTCTCCCCACAATCTTGGCCTAAGCTTTAAGAACTCTGTGAGTGGAATGGTACACATAACTAGTGCCGACATTAAAGCTTTCAAGCTCCCTATGTCTTGTTTCCTGATGAGGTTGTCGTGTCATTGATGGTACTCGCATGATTTGGCTATGTGCTTTGTACAGTCCTAAAAATACGAGGACAGTGTCTTGCATGTGAGCTTGTTGCTCCGAGTTGAGACAACAGTCTGAGCATCATCTGGTAGAGATAAAGCATCTAATTCTTGAACCCTTTGATTCGAGAATTCTACTATAGATAACGGTGGTGACTTGTTAGAAGATGTTAGATCCTCAACTTCTTTTTGCACCGCTTCCTGTATTTCAAGAATTTCATCTCTAAAATCTACGGTAGTCAATGGTTTTGACTCGTCTGCATTGGTATGAGGTAAATCATCTCCTTCAGGCATTTTTGGGAAATGTAGAGATACAACTTCACTTCCCTTTTCCATGCTTGGTGTGGCTTCTTGTATCGTCTCTAAGTTAGGCTTCAGAGAAGTAGGTCCTCTTGCGTACATAGGTGGTGGGCTGTCTATTAGAGTCTGAGTATCCCTAATCAACTGCTTATGGATAGCCAAGTTGATTGTCTCTTCATGAGGGTTGGGATATTCTTGCTCTACAGCTTCTTAGGCAGCTCAGTCACAGAGCTGTGATCCTACTATTATACGCTTGAAGCGCTGCATCTAAAGGCTCGTACACCTTGTCCACAAGGACTGATCCTCTTGAGCTTTCCTCAGACTCAGATGCTTTTCCCTTTTGCTCATTTTGAGTTTTTTCTCCTATTTGTTTTGTTTTCAACATTCCTTCTAGCTCTTTTGGGATAGAATTTCCTCCATCAGAGCTCTTCTGCTCCTTCGACTTCTTACTCCCCTTGCTGCGTGGTTTACGTCGAGTTGATTTCTTTCTCTCTTTGCCATCTTTGGATAGAACCTTAATCTCAGAGGGTTTCTCAACAACCTCTTTTACATTCTTTTGCGCTTGGGCTCTAGTCACTACTCTTAGCGACACTAGTTCGTTCTCCTCCTCAGATGTCGTGGGTGATGGAATCACTTCAACATAGTTGAGGGGTGCTTTAGCTTTTTGTGCTGCCGGATCCGTAGGATTCAACAAGCAATCCTTTGGTAGATGGTCAATTCTACACCCTTGGCAAAACCTCTCTATAGGTGGAAACGTAGATGTTGTGCCTATATTAGCTAAGAGGGGTTGTTTCTTGTTTGGACATTCTCTCGCCCAATGTGGTCCACCACATTCGTAGCGTGGTCCTGTTTGTTGCGTGGGGTATAGTCTCTTTGTAGGATATGGTTCTGGATAACCTTGAGTCCTAGTTGGCTGAGATCCTATAAGCATCAAAGAGCTTGGGTCTCCATTAAAGTCATGAACTAGGCTTGGTCTGATTGGGTTCTCAAAGTAGGGTTCGACAAGAGGATGCTCCACTGAGAGCTAACCATCTCCATACCTAATTCAGGATTCTCATATTCCACATATCTAAAGGAAGCTGTGCCAAGTGGAGGAGGTTGAGCTCCTAGCACCGGCCATGCTTGCTCTTGAGCAACTAAGGTTCTCTCATGGTTCACAACTTGTTGCCTAGGTGCAGAGTTGTTTGCTTGTTCCCTTTGTATCCTTGCAATGTGATTGCAGTCCGAAGTCACATGTGTGTAGTTCCATTTACAAAGCTGGCACCACTTCTTTGTTGGTTGATTGCCAACCAATGGTGAGAAGGTTGGGCAGTGCTTGGTTTTATGGCTACCTCCACATCCTCCATAGACGTAAGGACCTGTAGGTACAATATGCATGTATGATGGTTGGGGTCGGTAGGAAGGTCTGTAGTATTGCCCCATCTTTTTCAATACTATCTCGGCAATCTAATCTGGATTAACTAATGGCACACTAGAGTCAGAGCCCTTCCTAGAGCTACATTTATCATCCGGATGACTATCATGGTTTCCCATGCCAGTCATGTCAAAGTTGTCATCGTAATCCATGGCATCCATGCAACACTCATTGAAGATGACATGCTTCTTTGCGTACAAGAGCGTGAAGTGTCTTGTTTCATAAGCCTTCCAGGAAGATAGAAATTAATCTTCCTTGGCTTGGCTTCTCATCGTCAGGGCATCGATTTTGATGTACTAATTTAGCCTATTTACACAATCTCGCACAGATTCTTGATCTTTTTTCTTAAAAGCATAAATTTGAGCTACCGCATTGTGCTTAATTCCCATTTTTGAAAATGCAGCTATAAAGCTCTTTTCCAGCCCATTGAAAGATCATTTTGCCTCAGGCTCTAAAGTCTGAAACCATCATAAAGACTTACTCTCTAGCATCAAGCCAAATCCTTCGATTTGTGTATGCATATCCGTGACTTGCTCCGCATGTATAGCTTGCTTAAAAGCTGCTATATGGTCATATGGGTCTCCGGATCCGTCATACTTCTTGACAAGCTTTTGCAGTGCAGATGGTCTCACTTTTCTAGAATATTCATCGTCATGTCTCCTATATGAGTCTCGGCCTCTAACTCTAGGCTCTTCAAATGTCAGTTCTCTTGGTCTATGGGGTTCTCTTGGAGGTACATATCCACTTGCTCGTGGTCCTTCTTCTCCCCTAGATTCTCTAAGAGCCCCGAGTCTCCTCGTAGGATCAATCGTTGGAAAGACTGGTCCTTGAGCAGTTGTTGGCATGGAAGGTGCTGGTCGAGCCACACTTGGGGTTCTAGCCCATGGTGGTGCTAGTGTTTCTCCTCGAAAGGCAGATTCATCTGGACGTGCCGTGTCTAAGGTAGACACCTCAGTGAAAAGGGGACTTCCTTTCCATGTCATTTCCCTAACCTCTGGCCATTCAAGGGTTCTAAAGTCGTTCCCCCATCTATTATGAACACGCTTAGTGAAACCATCTAGATGCTCTACAGTTATTGTATGAGTGACTGGAAGCTCTAAGCTCAGGTTGCATAGTAGGTTTCTACCACATCCCTATACACCTCTTTAATTGGGTCGTCTTGATAGATTTTAACTAACTGGCCCTTATCGTCTGCTGCGGATGGCCCTTCGCCTTCACCTGCAGCCAGTCAACTTCTTGCTGCCGGCCTTCGGCCACCTCTCCTTTCTTACTGCCGGCCTTCGCTTCCTTTTTTCGGCCACTTCACCTTCACGTCTCCTTCATGCCTCCTTGCCTTCTTTGCTCTGGGTGAGGTAGAGACAGCCAAGTACTACAAGCAAGGTCGCAGCTGCCTCTCGCCGCCTTCACAGCTGCCGGCCTCTTCACCACCGCCGGGGCCACTTCCTTCTTGCGGGGCCGCCTTCGTCTGCTTCACGTCTCCTTCACGTCCTTCTCGCCTCCTTTACCGCCTTCAATGGCCACCTCACCCCATTGCCTGCCTTTTCTGCTTTCAGCCGACCGCCGCCGCCCTTCACAGCTGCAGCCGCCGCTTTGTCGGCCACCTCCACTTCTACGGCCAGTAGCTCACCTTCTACAATCACCGTCACAATGCATGGTTTCTTTGTGTGTTTTAAAAAAAAATAACAAAAATAAAAAATAAAATTTGCGACCTTATCCGGCCCCTCCTTTGTCTTTGTAATCTACCTTTTTTCTCTTCTAATCACTAGCTTCGAGATTCCACACTCGTGCTAACCCTAAACCTAAAAACAAAAAGAAATAGTGATAGTAATGCAAGCTTCTCAACCGGTTTTGAGTCTTCTCCCCGGCAGTGGTGCCAATGGAGAGACGGAAGACTCTCTCACTTGTAGCATGAGTAGTATGATCCATGTGTAGCTCAATCCAATGGGATTTGCATCCCTTTCGGAGCTAGGGATTCAATCCGTACCGGTGCACAAAAGCTTATCCATGAATGGAGAAAATGCTATGAGCACCACTACCTTGACATAGACTTTACACACACAAGATCAATCTTGCCATTGCTCATTCACTCATCATCCCAATCTTGCCATTGCTCATTCACTCATCATCCCACTCATTCATGCATCCAATACAAGAAGAAAGCTAAGCTAATGCATACACAAGCTCAAAGCATACTTCATTCTCAAGCACTTACTTCCCTAGCATGCACACAAACCTTGAAGCTTAATGGAACTTGAAATAAACATGCATTCACATTCACTACTCAAGCCATGCCTTGCCCATGGATAAGCTACAAGCTATGGAGAAGCTTAAGCTTGAATCCACTACCACACAAAGTCTAATAGAGAATCCAAAAGCATCAACAAAAAAGCATTCACACTAGAGAATAGAAATGAGAAGAGAGAAAAACATCATCTCATTGCATTGAATTAGAAGAGCATTGCTCATACAATAGTGTAGATGGGGAGAGAGAAGAGCTTGCACCTCTATGAACAAGAGGGAGAGCTAGTCTCAAGAGGGAGAGCTAGTCTCAAGAGAGCTCAAACATGAGTGTAGCCCAATGTGTCCATAAGCTCTCAAATGAGCCACTTTTTATACTAAAACTCCTAAAACTCCCAAAACTTCCCATGTGGGATTATTCTCAAGCTCACTCCCACACTCACCTACAACTTGGAACTTTTTACAAGAGCCCTAAATAAGAATGTCAAGTCTCTTGTTTTCCTGCTTGCATCTTTGTGTTGCATCCTTACATTGATCCCCACTCGTCACGTAACAGATGTCCCACCCACACCTAGTATTTTTAGATAGGGGACCCCATGGCACTATGTGAAAAAATAGCGGGTGGCAACACACCATCATCCCACCCATCCGGCCTCCCATGGGAAATTTGCAAGTGGAGGGGTAGCAGCCCCATAGACCACTCACAAAATTTTACCACCATTGTACACCATATAATAATGATTCCCCATCGAAACCCACTATTTCTTGCATAGGGAACCCCTTCGGCACTATGCAAAAAAATAGCGGGTGGGAACAGACCGTCCCGCCTATCGGGTGTCCGATGGTGGTGAAACTTTCTAAGAATAAGAGTAGAAGTTCCATGGACCTGCTTGCAGAGTTTCATAACCATCGGACATCGTATGATAATGATGCCCCATCGAAACTTGCTATTTCTTCCATAGGGGACCCCTTGGGCACTATGCAAAAAAATAGCAGGTGGCAACACACCATCCCACCCATCTGGTCTCCGAAGGTGGTGAAAATTTGTGAGTGGAGGGGTAGCAGCCCCATGGACCTGCTCGCAAAGTTTCACCACCATCGACACCATATGATAACGATGCCCCCACCAAACCCTCTATTTTCTGCATAGGGGACCCCTTGGGCACTATGCAAAAAAATAGCGGGTGGCAATACACCGTTCCACACATCCAACGTCCTATGGTGGTGAAACTTTGTAAGAGGAGATTGCGTAGTCCCATGGACCCACGTGCAAAGTTTCACCAGCATCTGACACCATATGATAATGATGTCCTACCCAAACCTAGTATTTTTGCATAGGGGACCCCTTGGGCACTATGCGAAAAACTAATGGGTGGCAACACACCGTTCCAGCCATCCGACGGCTGATGGTGGTGGAACTTTGTGAGCAGAGAGGTAGGATTCCCAAAGAACCTCTGTAAAAATTTCACCACCATCAGATGTCGTATGATAATGCTGCCCCACCTAAACCCACTATTTTTTGCATAGGGCACTATACACACCGTCCCGCCCATCTGGCGACTGAGGGTGGTGAAACTTTGCGAGTGGAGGGGTGTATGCCCCATGGACCGCTTGCAAAGTTTTAGCACCATCAAACACTGTATGATAATGATTCCCCACTGAAACCCACTATTTTTTGCATTGGGGGAGTCCTTGGGCACTATGCAAAACAATTGTGGGTGGCAACACCCTGTCTCGCCCATCCAGTAGTGTCCGATGGTTTGGTGAAACTCTCTGAGTGAAGGGGGAGGAGCCCCCTGGAACCGCTCACAATGTTTCACCACCATTGGACATTGTATGATAATGATGCCCCACCCAAACCCGTTATTTTTTGCCCAGGGAACCCCTGGAGCGCTATACGGAAAATAGTGGGTGGCAACAGACTGTCCCGCCCGCCGATGGTGGTAAAACTTTGTAAGAAAATGGGTAGACACCCCATGGAGCCATGCACAAAGTTTCACAACCAGCACATGCTGTATGATAGTGATACCCCACCCAAAACCGCTATTTTTTGCTTAGGGGACCCCTTGGGCACTATGCGCAAAAGATAGCGGGTGGCATCACACCGTCCCGCCATCCGACGTCGGATGGTGGTGAAACTTTGTGAGTGGAGTGGTAGGAGACCTATGGACACATTCGTAATGTTTCAGGACCATCGGACGATGTATGATAATGATGCCCCACCCGAACTTGCCATTTTCTACATAGGGGACCCCTTGGGCACTATGCGAAAAATAGCAGGTGAGTGGCAACACACCGTCCCACCCATCCGATGTCCAATGGTGGTGAAAATTTTTGAGCAGAAGAGTAGAAGTTCCATGGACTCTCTTGCAAAGTTTTAAAACCATCAGACAACACTGTATGATAACCTGCTATTCTTTGCATAGGGGACCCCTAGGGCACTATGCAAAAAATAGCGCATGTGGCAACACACTGTTCCACCCATCCTAATGGTGGTGAAACTGTGCGAGTGGAAGGGTAGGAGCCCCATTGACTTGCTTGCAAAGTTTCACCACCTTCAGACATCCTATGATAATGATGTCCCACCCAATCCTGCTATTTTTTGCATAGGGGACCCCTTGGGCACTATGCGAAAGATAGCAGGTGGCAACACACTGTCCTGCCCATCCAGCATCTGATGGTGGTGAAACTTTACAAGTGTAGGGGTAGCAGCCAATTGACTGCTCGGAAGGTTTCACCACCATTCGGACATCGTAGGGGAGCCCTTGGGCACTATGCAAAAAAATAGCGGGTGGCAACACACACTGTCCTTTCCATCCGGTGTCTAATGGTGGTGAAACTTTGCAAGTGGAGGGGTAGGAGCCCCATGGACCCAATCGCAAAGTTTCACCACCATGAGACACCATATGATAGTGATGCCCCACCCAAATCCACTATTTTTTCCATGGGGAACCCCTTGGGCACTATGCGGAAAATAGCAGGTGGCAACACATCGTCCCGTCCAATCGACATTTGATCGTGGTGAAACTTTGTGAGTGGAGGGGTAGGATCCCCATGGACCCTATCCCAAAGTTTCACCACCGTGCCATCGGACAACATATGACAATGATGCCCCACCCAAACACGTTATTTCTTGCATAGGGGACCCCTTGGACACTATGCAAAAAAATAGCATGTAGCAACACACTGTCCCACCCATCTGGTGTCCGATGATGGTAAAACTTTGCAAGTTGAGGGGTAGCAATCCCATGGACCTACTCAAAAAGTTTCACTACCATCGCCATTGTATGATAATGATGCCCCAACCAAACCTACTATTTTTTGCATGGGGGACCCTTTGGGCACTATGCAAAAAAATAGTGGGTGGCAACATACCGTCCCACCCATTCGACCTCCGATACTGGTGAAACTTTGCAAGAGGAGGGGAAGTAGCCCCATGGACCCACTCGCAAAGTTTCACTAATATTAGACACTGTATGATAATGATGCCCCACCCAAACCTGGTATTTTTGTGTAGGGAACCCCTTGGGCACTATAAAAAAATAGCGGGTGGCAACACACCATCCCATTCATCCGACATCCAATGGTGGTGGAACTTTGCAGTGTAGGGATACGAGCCCCATGAAACCTCTTGCAAAAATTTGACCACCATCAAAAACCGTATGATAATGATGCCCCACCCAAACCCACTATTTTTTGCATAGGGAACCCCTTGGGCGCTATATGAAAGATTGCGGGTGGCAACACACGGTCCCGCCCATTCGACGTCTGATGGTGGTTAAACTTTTCAAGTGGAGGGGTAGCTACCCCATGGACCTCTCCCAAATTTTTACCACCATCGGACACTGATGATAATGATGCCCTGCGGAAACCCACTAATTTTTTTGCATAGGGGGAGCCCTTGGGCACTATGTAAAAAAATAGCGGGGGGAAACTTACCGTCCCACCCAAATCCGATGTCCGATGGTGGTGAAACTTTGTGAGTGCAGGTGCAGAATCCCCATGGATCTGCTCACAAAGTTTCACCACCATCAGACGTTGTATGATAATGATGCCCCACCCAAACCCGCTATTTTTTTCATAGGGAACCCCTTGGACGCAATGCGGAAAATAGCGGGTGGCCACACACCATCCCTCCCATCTGGCATTCGATGGTGGTGAGACTTTGCAAGTGAAGGGGTGGGAGCCCCATGGACCCGCTCCCAAAGTTTCACCACCATTGGACACCATATGACAGTGATGCCCCACCCAAACTCTCTTTTTCTTGCATATTTTCTTGCATAGTGGACCCCTTGGGCACTATGCAGAAAAATAGCGCATAGTAACACACCATCCCATCCATCTGGTGTGTGATGGTGGTGAAACTTTGCGAATGGAGGGGTAGTAGCCCCATGGACCTGCTCGCAAAGTTTCACCACCAAGCCCACTATTTTTTGCAAAGGGGACCCCTTGGGAACTATGCAAAAACCCTCCCACCCATTCGACATCTGATGGTGGTGAAACTTTGTAAGAGGAGGGTTAGTAGCCCCATGGAACTAATTTGCAAAGTTCCACCAGCGGACACTGTATGATAATGATGCCTCACCCAAACCTCGTATTTTTTTCATAGGGGACCCCATGGCACTATGCGAAAGAATAGAGGGTGGCAACACATTGTCCTACCGATCCGACATCCCATGGGCACTTTGCAAGTGGAGGGGTAGTAGCCCCATCGACTGCTCACAAAGTTTTACCACATTCCTTGAAACAGAAGTTTAAAAAGATTTTCAGAAGGTGCATTAGAAATCAAGTATATTCTGTTCAAGAGGCCTTATCCTAGGGGTCCAGATTTTTTTAAAATTTTAAATTAAGGTTCCTATGGACCAATAAGATTCATCCTAATGTAGGGAGGAGATAAATGGAAGAATAAAATGAAAATCCCCCAAAAATGAGTAAATACTCACTTAAGATGAAGAGTTGACTAAGGACAAGGTTAATAATTAAAAAAGAGAGATATTTAGAAGAAATGATGCATTTTTGACACCTTAGTATGGGGGAATTCCCCTCATTAAGGAGGCGCCTATTTCACATGTGTGGGAGAGTTTTAAACTCCCACATAATGAGATATTTTTATCTCTCCTCTATCCTGTTTCAACTAGATCCAAAAAGTGAGCTAAACTCACCTAAAAATGGTCAAAAATTGACCAAACTGATCTGGAAAAATCTAGAATCAGTTTGCTTGGTTAGAGGCTCACTTTTTCCTATAAATAGAAGCCTTCCCCTTTGTTGAAGCTTAATAGTGTTTTTGCACTGTTACTCTACTTCTCCTCAGAGCCAAAAACTGTGAATTTACTCATAATTCATTAGTTTTTGACCTTTCCCTCTTCTAAAGATTGGTGGGCCACTCTTGTTTCAAACAAGAGTAGATCCCTCAAACCATCAAGCCAAAGGAAAGCTCTCAAATTATCCTTGTAAGTTGGAGATTCTTCTCTTTTCTATTTCATTTTATGGTTTTTTATGATTTTTGTCTTCTTTAAAGTGAATAATGATGTTATGCCTCATTGAAAAGGCATTCCCCTCTCTTCTTTAGTAAATCCAACCCTTCTTTATCCTAGATGAATGATTAATGGATAGAATCAAGTTTTTCATAATGTTTTTCCTAAATAAGTAGAAAATGTTTACATTAGAATGATTTAAATACTCTTGGTGAAATTCTAGTTGATTTTAGAGAGTTAAAAATAAAAAAAATGGTTAGCCATACAAAGGAGGTTATGGCAAAATTTTCTAAAAATTATGTAAAATAATTTTTACCTTTTATTATTCAAAAAGAGTAATTCCCATCGTATATGTATTCTTAAAGTGTTATTTTTCATCCTAGGTATAGAAAAAAGCATACTAAAAATATTTTATTAAAAAAGTGTTACTTTCTTTAGAATTGAATTCTATGCATAGAAGGAAGCATATTGAAATTTTTATTTTGATTATAAAAGTGTTATTTTCATCATAAATGGATTTCTATGCATAAATATATGCATAAAAGATTTCTTTTTATATTAAAAGTGTGATTTTCATCATAAATGATTTTTATGCATAAATGGAAGCATAAAAGAAATTCTTTTTATTAAAAGAGTGATTTTCATCATAAATGATTTTTATGCATAAATGGATGCATAAAAGAAATTCTTTTATATAAAAGAGTGATTTTCATCAATTTTGATTTTATACATCAAAAGAGTGATTTTCATAAATAGATGCATAAAGAATTTTAATTTTGATTCAAAAGAGTTATTTTCATCAATTTTGATTTTATGCATAAATAGATGCATAAAGAATTGTATCTTTAAATCAAAAGAGTTATTTTCATCAATTTTGATTTTATGCATAAATAGATGCATAAAGAATTTTATCTTTAATTCAAAAGAGTTATTTTCATCAATTTTGATTTTATGCATAAATAGATGCATAAAGAATTTTATCTTTAATTCAAAAGAGTTATTTTCATCAATTTTGACTTTATGCATAAATAGATGCATAAAGAATTTTATTTTTAATTCAAAAGAGTTATTTTCATCAATTTTGATTTTATGCATAGAAGGATGCATAAAAGATTTATTTTTATTTCAAAAGTATTATTTTCATTGAAATTGAATTTATGCATAGATAGATGCATAAAAGATTTATTTTTATTTTGAAAGTGTTATTCTCATTAAAATGGAATTTATGCATAGTAGAATGCATAAAAGGTTTATTTTTAATTCGAAAGTGTTATTTTCCTTAAAATTAAATCTATGCCTAAATAGATGCATAAAAGGATTTTTATAAAAGTGTTATTTCTACTAAAGTTGTCTTTATGCCTAATTAGATGCGTAAAGAATCTTTATATTAAAAATTTAGAATTCTCTTACATTCTATAAATAGATGTGATCAGATGTGATAGGAATCAGCAGATAGATGTAAATGGATGGATGGATGTGATATCCTGTGAATTAGGAATCAAATAGATGTAAATGGAAGTGATATGAATCAGATAAATGAAAATGGATGAATGGATGTGATATCCTGTGAATTAGGATGTGAATGAATGGTATAGGATGTGAATGAATGGTATAGGATGTCCTATGAATTAGGATGTGAATGAATGGTATAGGATGTGAAGGAATGTGATGGCATGTGAATCGTGATATGAATGAATGATAAGGGATGTGAATGATGTAGATTAATGTGGATGGATGTATGGATGATGTGGTTTGATGTGTGAATGATGTGGATTGATGTAGATGGATGAATGGATGATGAGGTTTGATGTGTGAATGATGTAGATTATTGTAGATTGATGTATGGATGATGTGGTTTGATGTGTGAATGGTGTAGATTAATGTGGATGGATGTACGGATGATTTGGTTTGATGTGTGAATGATGTGGATTGATGTAGATGGATGATGTGGTTTGATGTGTGAATGATGTAGATTAATGTAGATAGATGTATGAATGTAGATGTGGATGTGGATGTATGAATGTGAATGGGGATGTGGATGTATGAATGTGGATGTGGATATGGATGTATGAATGTGGATGTGAAAATAGATGTATGGATGTGGATGTGGATGTATGAATGTGGATGTGGATGTATGGATGTGGATATGGATGTGTATGTATGAATGTGGATGTGGAAGTGGATGTATGAATGTGGATGTGTATGTGGAATAATGAATGCTAATGTGTATGTGAAATGATGTAACGTCGATATGAGTGAATGGATGAGATGTGATGACATGTGAATTGGGATGTGAATAAATGATATATGATGTGAATGAATCTGATGTGATGAGATGGAAAATGATGTGATTGGATGAGAATGAGTACACATATGAATGGAATGTGGAATAAGTAATGTGGACTGATGAGGGATAATGTGGAAAGATGAGAGTTCATTATAGAAACTGTATTTGTGACCTGTTTGTAAATGATTGTTTCATGTCAAGAATGCTGGGGAAGCATTTTGACCGTCTTGTGATTAAGGTCGTGGAGACCTAACTGATAAAGTTGCAACAGTTTGACGGAGAGTCAACGAGAACGTCTCGCGTAGCATGGTCGGCCGCCGAGGTTTTGACCAACCTCGGTTCAATTTAAATGGTGAGCTTTCGGTACGGCCGGGATGAGGGACCAAGGAAGCGGCCTATGAGTGAAGCGCTAGGTGACCTGCGAAGGATCCTAGAGGGTACTGACCATACGGCGCTCGGGCTCTAGGTCACCAAAGATACCCACATGTGCATCGTGGAAGATATTAGAACAAGGAGGTCACCGAAGATACCCACATGTGCATCGTGGAAGATATTAGAACAAGGAGTAAGAGTTGTTTTTTGAAACCGGGCATGGATCTGGTTTATTGACCTTGCTGGTCCTCAACGGATGAGTCCATGGCTCTTTTATATGGATCTGTTGGTTGATCTTGCTGATCTTCAATGGAGATTCCATCTTGATTTTATAAGTGATTAAATTGCCGGGTACTATGAGCTAGGAACTATTGAAAAGGCCCCTGATGAGTGGACAGGTGGTGAGCGTTCTGGTTGCCAATGATGCTATAGATACTCCGATGAGGGAATGATTGGAAATTAAGATTCAACCGGATATTTTGGAGGATTGTGATCAGTGATACTATGGTTTCATTAAATGATTGTTTTAAAGATGGCTGAATTTGTGAAAAAGGCAATTTCATATTGGGTGTGTAAGTGGCATGACTAATCTTAAATTTGCATGAATATCCGACTAGGGAGCCTGGGAACTCTTTTCCCTGGTACTCGGGATAAAACCTAATCAAATTCTAAATTGGATCCCATCACTAGAGTGGTTGGGCGGTTGGCTAACCCATGGGACTGGATGGGGTTAGTAGGCTGTAGTGATGGATCCCTAGTTCTGAGACTCAATTCTGTTATGGTACGTTAGATAAAGTAAATCTCGGTCAAAAATTGTTCTATGGAAAAGAATCAACGGTTGTGCCTCTCAATGAGGAAAAAAGCATTGATCTCTATGATCCAAGTGCAAGTTTCTTCCTTGATCTGACCAAGTGACTAATTTAGGTTCCGTTGGATCAGTTTAGTCAGTAATGACCTTGACTACGTTAGAGTAAAATTTTATCCTGGAGGAATCGCGTGTGCTTTTCGGGCAAGGGAAGTTTTTCTGAGTTCGGTTTTGGAAGAACCGAGGAATTAGTCACCTGTCCAAATATTCGTGGGGTGGGCGAGGCCCCGAGTGTGGAACCCTTCCCCGTGCAAGATGTGCTACTTCCGTTACTAGCACCCCGAATCCGTTGCGTGGTGGGGACGGGGATCTCACAGCTGGAAAGAACAATTTGACTAATAAGGATCAACCAAAAAGCAAAAAATGTCAAAAATTTATGAAGTAGCACTATAAGATCAGAATTGTGTGATGAAATTCATACAAATTGTTATTTGAACTAAAATTCATAAATTAGTAATTGGGTCTTCAGATGGAAGTACCACAATTGTATGGAATCCCTAACTTTTGAGGCCTAGACATGATGGTCTTTACCTTATAATTCCAAGGACCGTGATTGCCCATATATACCGAGGGTATAACTGCAGCTCTTTGCTGATAGTATATACGAGTAAATCTAAGACTTGAAATTTTAAGCATTAATGCTATCCAGATGATGAATTCGAATGTGGTTGATATGATTTTTAAATTCTGGTTGTGATCTGATGAATTGATTTGGATTCTGATTGAAAAATGATGATTCTTAAAATTTGGTTGAAATGTAATAAGTCGAGCAAAACCACAATTAGGATGAATGAGACGAGTCCCTGTGATGATGTTCATAACTGGAATGACGTTAATGACTTCAGCAAATCACTATGAGATTAGTGGATTGTGCTGGCAAATTACTACTGTTAACTTTTGATCAATGGATCAAGTTAAGGGTTGATAAATTAAAAATCTAAAAAATTGAAATCTCTATGGAGGACTGTTCAGATAGAAAAATTCAGTCTGATGGACCATTATTGTGTTAAAGATATGAATGAGATATTTTGAATGAATTGTTATTTGATAATGCGTTCTATATGAGTATCTTTACCCCATGATTATGTGGGGAGTCGACCTATTTAAAGAATCCCAAAATCAGTTGAATCAAAAATCGGATTGAATCATAGAATTTTCGTATTGATAGGAACATGGATCGAGGTTGTTGTGGTAGAAATGTTAACCCCCAACTCGATGAAGAAGAGCTCGACCTGAATGCTCGTAAAACTCTTCATAGTTCGCAGCCTGGTCCCTTCAAGGGTGAAGGGGAACAGTTAGGTGAAGTTGTAGAAAAGTGGATTGAGGCCATGGAGGAAGACTTTGATGTAGCTGGCTACATCAAAGTATTGAGGATTGAGGCCATGGAGGAAGACTTTGATGTAGCTGGCTACATCAAAGTATTGAGGATTGAGGCCATGGAGGAATACTTTGATGTAGCTGGCCATGGAGGAATACTTTGATGTAGCTGGCTACAATGAGAGAAGCAAGATGACTCTCACTAGGTTAAAGATTGTGGAAACGGCCAGGGTTGCATGGAGAAATCACTATGAGACAAAATCGTTTCGATCCAAATACCCAAACCTGGACTGATCTCAAAATTTACCTAAGGATGAGGTTCTGTCCTCCTGGTTGTTTAGAAACAAAGATGAACGAATTCTTAGAGTTAACCTAGGGGAGTAGAACTATTGAAGCATATCACCAAGCATTCGCCCTCCTCCTCAGATACTCGCCTCCGCTGGATGAAGAACAGCTGATGGCCAGGTTCATTCGGGGACTGAACGAACCTTTGAATATCCTGGTGAAGAATGCCAAGCCAGTTTCCACACGGCCGAAGTAGTTCGGCCGTGGTGAAGGATTTTACCATCCGAAGCAGTTCGGGGATGGTGAAGGATTTCGCCAAAGCCTTTGATGTCAAATTCCCACCAAAGCTAGCACCATCACCTTTCAAAAGGTTTTTATTCCCAGAAGATGATTCCAACCTTCCTCCGCCTAAGAGATATCAGGGTCAAACCCAGGATATGGGAAGTTTCAGAATGGAAGAAATGTCTTTTTCCCGAAACTCAATCCCCTGGATTTCAACTTCAGAAGTTCCACCCTTGAACAAGAGAGTGAAATGCTATATCTGTCAAGGAATTGGACATCACAGTATGGATTGCCCAACTCCTTTTGGATCAAGGTTTTCAGGACAGGGAAATCAGGGATCAAGATTCTAGACTCCAGCCCCTTCCTTCCAGAGTAATCAGGGTTCTATCCGGCCAAAATCAGGGAATTCCCCTCATGAAGGAGGCGCACATAATGAGATATTTTAATCTCTCCTCTCTCCTGTTTCAACTAGATCCAAAAAGTGAGCTAAACTCACCTAAAAATGGTCAAAAATTGACCAAACTGATCTGGAAAAATCTAGAATCAGTTTGCTTGGTTAGAGGCTCACTTTTTCCTATAAATAGAAGCCTTCCCCTTTGTTAAAGCTTAATAGTGTTTTTGCACTGTTACTCTACTTCTCCCCAGAGCCAAAAACTGTGAATTTACTCATAATTCATTAGTTTTTAAACTTTCCCTCTTCTAAAGATTGGTGGGCCACTCTTGTTTCAAACAAGAGTAGATCCCTCAAACCATCAAGCCAAAGGAAAGCTCTCAAATTATCCTTGTAATTTGGAGATTCTTCTCTTTTCTATTTCATTTTATGGTTTTTTATGTTTTTTATCTTCTTTAAAGTGAATAATGATGAGTGATACCCCACCCAAACGCGCTATTTTTTGCATAGGGGAGCCCGTGGGCACTATGCAAAAAATGCGGGTTGCATCACACTGTCCTACCCATCCGGTGTCCGATGGTGCTGAAACTTTGCGATCGGAGAGGTAGGAGGCCTATGATGTTCCACCCCAACTCGCTATTCTTTGCATAGGGGACCCCTTGGGCACTATGCAAAAAAATAGCGCGGGTGGCCACACACTGTCCTACCCATCCGGCATCTGATGGTGGTGGAACTTTGTGAGCGTAAGGGTAGGAGCCTTATGGACTGGCTCACAAAGTTTCACCACCTTTGGAGACTTTATGATAATGATGCCCCACCCAATCCCACTATTTTTTGCATAGGGAACCCCTTTCGCACTATGCGAAAGATAGCGGGTGGCAACACACCGTCCCGCCCATCCGGTTTTTGATGGTGGCAACACACCGTCCCGCCCATCCGGTTTTTGATGGTGGTGAAAGTTTGCGGAGTGGAGGGGTAGCAGTCCCATGGAATTCTCACAAAGTTTCACCACCTTCGGGCACTGTATGATAATGAGGCCCCACCCAATCCCCCTATTTTTTGCATAGGGGAGCCCTTGGGCACTATGTGAAAGACAACGGGTGGCAACACATCGTCTCGCCTATCCGCTATTTGATGGTGGTGATACTTTGTGAGGAGCGGAGTAGGAGCCCCTTGGATTTTCTCACAAAGTTTCACCACCATCAAACGCTGTATGATAATGATGCCCCACCCAAACCTGCTTTTTTTGCAAAGGAAACTCCTTGGGTGCTTTGGAGAAAATAGTGGGTGGCAACGCACTATCCCGCACATCCAACCCCTAATGTGGTGAAACTTTACGAGTTGAGGGGTAGAAGTCCTATGAATCCACTCCCAAATTTTCACCACAATCGAAAACCGTATGACAATGATGCCCCACCCAAACTCGCTATTGCTTACATAGGGACCCCTTGGGCACTATGCAAAACAAAAGCAGGATGGCAACACACTGTACCATCTATCTGGTGTTTGATGGTGGTAAAACTTTTTGAGTGCAAGGGTAGCAGACCCATGGACCCACTCTCAAAGTTTGACCACCATGGACACCGTATGAAAACGATGCCCCACCCAAACCCGCTATGTTTCAACCTAGGGGACCCCTTGGGCGCTATGCGAAGAAATAGCGACGAGTGGAAACACACCGTCCCACCCATCTGGTGTCTGATTGAGGTGAAACTTTGTGAGTGGAGGGCTATAAGCTCCATGGAATAGCTCGCAAAGTTTCACCACCATCGGACACCATATGATAATGATGTCCCACCCAAACCTCCTATTTTTGCATAGGGAACCCCATGGTACTATGCGAAAAAATCGTGGGTGGGAACACACCGTCCCACCCACCCAACGTCTCATGGACACTTTGCAAGTGGCATGGTAGTAGCCCCATCGACCGCTCATAGGGTTTTACCACCAGAGTACATCATATGATAATGATGTCCCACTAAAAACTGCTATTTTTTGCATAGGGAACCTGTACTATGCAAAAAAATAGCAGGTGGCAACACACCATCCCACCCATCTAGTTTTCGATGGTTTTGAAACGTTGTGAGCGAAGGGTTAGGAGCCCCATGGACTCACTCTCAAAGTTTCACCACCATCGAACACCGTATGATGATGATGCCCCACCCAAACTCGCTATTTTTTGCATAAGGGACCCCTTGGGTGCTATGTAAAAAATAGCGGGTGGCAACAAACTGTTCCTCCATCCGGCGTCTAATGGTGGTGAAAATTTATGAGAAAAGGGGTGAAATCCCCATGGACCCAATTGCAAAGTTTCACCACCATCAAACACAGTATGATACCGATACCCCACCCATACCCGCTATTTTTTGGCAACACACTATCCCACCCATCTAGGATGGTGGTGAAACTTTGCAAAGAAAAGGTTAGGAGCCCCATGGACCCGCTTGTAAGGTTTCAAGACCATTGGAAATTGTATGATAATGATGTCCCACTCGAACCTGCCATTTTTTGTATAGGGGACACCTTGGGCACTATGCAAAAAATAGTAGGTGGCAACACACCGTCCTACCCATCCGATGGTGGTGAAACTCTGTGAGTAGAAGAGTAAAAGTTCAATGGACCCGCTTTCAAAGTTTCACAACCATCGAACACGGTATAATAATGATTCCCTGCCCCAACCTGCTATTCTTTGCATAGGGGAGCCCTTGTGCACTATGCAAAAAATAGCGTGGGTGGAAACACACCATCCCGCCCATCTGACGTTTGATGGTAGTGAAACTTTGGGAGTGAAGAGCTTGAACCCCCATGCACCCGCTCACAAAGTCTCACCACCATCGGACATCGTATTAATAGTGATACCCCACCCAAACCTGCTATTTTGCTTAAGGGAACCCTTGGGCACTATGCAAAAAATAGCGGTGGCAACACACCGTCCCACCCATCTGGCATCTGCTGATGGTGGTGAAACACTATGAACAGAAGAGTGGAAGTTACATGGACCCGCTCGCAAAGTTTCACAACCATTAGACGTCGAATGATAATGATGCCCCACCCCAACTTGCTATTCTTTGCATAGGGGACCCCTTGGGCACTATGTGAAAACATAGCGCGGGTGGCAACACACCGGCCTACACATCGGGTGTCTGATGGTGGTGAGACTTTGTGAGCAAAAGGATAGGCGCCCCATGGACTGGCTCGCAAAGTTTCACCACCTTCGCACACCGTATGATAATGATGCCCCAGCCAATCCCACTATTTTTTACATAGGGGACCCCTTGGGCACTATGCGAAAGATAGCGGGTGGCAACACAACATCGTGCCCATCCAGCTTCTGATGGTTGGTGAAACTTTGTAAGTGGAGAGGTAGTAGCTCCATGGACCTCTCGCAAAGTTTCACCACCATTGGACACTGTATAATACTGATGCCCCTCTGAAACCCCTTGGGCGTTATGCGAAAGATAGCAGGAGGCAACACACCGTCCCTCCTATCTGGCATCTGATCATGGTGAAACTTTGTGAGTGGAGGCGTAGGAGACCCATGGATGCTCTTCCAAAGTTTCGTTGCCATCGGACACTTTATGATAATGATTCCCCACCCAAACTCACTATTTCTTCCATAGGGGAGCCCTTGGGCACTATGCAAAAAAATAGCGGGTGGCAACACGCCGTCCCGCCCATCTAGTGTTTGATGGCGATGAAACTTTGCAAGTGGAGGGGTAGGAGCCCCATGGAAATGCTTGCAAAGTTTCACCACCATTAGACACCGAATGATAATGATGCCCCACCCAAACCCACTATTTTTTGCACAGGGAACCCCTTGGGTGCTATGCGGAAAATAGTGGGTGGGAACACACCGTCCCGCCCATCTAGCATCCAATCCTAGTGAAAGTTTATGAGTAGAGGGGTAGAAGTTCCATGGACCTACTACCATAGTTTCACCACCATCGAACACCTTATGACAATGATGCCCCACCCAAACTCGCTATTTCTTGTATTGGGGACCCCTTGGGCACTATGCAAAGAAATAGTGGGTGGCAACACGTTGTCCCGCCCATCTGGTGTCAGATGGTGATGAAACATTTAGAGTGGAGGGGTAGCTGTCCCATGGACCTCTTGAAAAGTTTTACCACCATCAGACACCGTATGATAATGATGCCCCACCGAAACCTGCTATTTTTTGCACAGGGGGAGCCCTTGGGCACTATGCAAATAAATAGCGGGTGTGGCAACACACCGTCCCGCCTATCCAGTGTCCGATGGTAGTGAAACTTTACAAGTGGAGAGGTTAAAAAGCCCATGGACCCACTCGCAAAGTCTTACCACCATCAGACACTGTATGTTAGTGATGCCCTACCCAAACCCGCTATTTTTTGCACAGGGAACCCCTTGGGTGCTATGTGGAAAATAGCTGACGGCAACACAGTGTCCCACCCATCTGGTGTCTGATCATGGTGAAACTTTGTGAGTAGAGGGCTAGTAGCCCCATTTGTGAGTAGAGGGCTAGTAGCCCCATGGACAAACTTTGTGAGTAGAGGGCTAGCAGTACTATGCGAAAAAATAGCCGCGTGTCAACACACCGTCCCACCCATCCGACGTCTGATGGTGGTGAAAATTTGTAAGAGGAGGGTTAGTAGCCCCATCAAACGTTCATAAAGTTTCACCACCATCGACACCATATGACAACGATGCCCCACCCAAATCCGCTATTTTTTGCATAGGAGACCCCCTTGAGCGATATGCGAAAAAATAGCAGGTGCCAACACATTGTCCCACCCAACTGATGTCTGATGGTGGTGATACTTTGCAAGAGTACGGGTAGTAGCCATAAAGGATTTTTTTTAATTATAAAAGTGTTATTCTTATTAAATTTGATTTCTATGCATAGAAAGATGCATAAAGGATTTTTTTTTATTACAAAAGTGTTATTCTTATTAAAATTGATTTTTATGCATAAATAGATGCATAAAGAAATTCTTTTTATTTTAAAAGTGTTATTCCTATTAAATTTGATTTTATGCATAAAAGGATTTTTTTTATAAAAGTGTTATTCTCGTTGAAGTTGATTTTTATGCATAAATAGATGCATAAAGAATTTTTATATCAAAATTAGAATTCTCTTAAATTTTATGTTTAAATTCTATGAGTATTTGATAAATGAATAATTAAATACTCTAAGAGAGAAATTTCTGTCGTTTTATATTCACACGGATTGTAGAAAGAAAATTCAAGAACTCTATCAAGATCAAAATATTCAGATAAATGATTAATTTATTCCTCATTAGAATTCCTAACTAATTTAGAAATCAGTTAAGTGAATATTCAAAGAAAGAAATTCAGTAAAATAGTAACTGAATTATCAAACCTTTTTGAGAAAGAGGAAAAATCTTATCCGACTCGAACCTTGAATCCGACCAAGACCAAACTCTTTCGTCAGTTTCAAGGAAAAAAGGTGTGACCAGTTTAGAAAAATACACTCGAAACTCCTGCCCAATCTGAAACTAAGTTTGAGACCCTTCGAATTGATCTGTGGATCATGGTTATAGAATTCGAGGAATTCTAGTATGAAATTCAGAATTTCGATCAAGAAGTTTTGGGGATACTGATTCAAGAAATACTCCTTGTATTCAAAAGAAGTTTTGGGGATACTGATTCAAGAAATACTCCTTGTATTCAAAAGAAAATCAAACTAAAAACTTGCATAGAAACCCTACTTTCTTAAAGGACTGTCTTACGCTAGAATACTAGAGGGAGAATTTGGTATATGTTTTTCTAAGGGAAGTTCAATTGCAAAAGCTAGCAGGGAGTGTTCAAAAAGGATGGCTTGGTATGGTTGAAAAATGGTGTGCTTCCGGTACGATGGGGACGAGGGCCGACAAAGCGGTCCTTGAGTGAAGTGCCAAGACACCTAAGGAGGATCCTGGAGGGTTTTGACCAGGAGATGCATGGGCTCGCGGTACCTAGGACACCCATGCGTATGTCGTGGAAGATATGTATGATGGACGAAATGATTATTGTAATCTGTGGACTGGATCTCGTTTGCTGACTAGTTCGTCTCACAACGGAGAGTCAAGAGTGATAATGTTTTTTGAGAAATAAGGGACTAGATGGAATTTTTGAGTTATGACATTTGTAACCAATAACTGTTTGTCAATGGATTATTTTATATGTTAAAGTTTTAAAGAGGAGTGTGTGCGTATCTATATTTGGAATTAAAAGTTAAGAAAGGCATTCAATTATGGGTGGCTGAGTAATTGTCTGGTTCTACGGATTCCAGTGGTTGGGTGGTGGCTAAAACCCATGGGCCGGATGGTGGCTGGGATCAATGGAGTTTTAATAATTAAATTGAAATAATAGGAATCAATGGAGTTTTAGTAATTAAATTGAAATAATAGGAATACGCTTAAAATTCAAGTAGTTAAATAAAAACTTGAAGAATTTCTCAAATGAGTAGATCAATGGTTGTGCCTAACTTCGGTTAGGAAAAAAGCGTTGATTTTCTCAAATGATTAGATCAACGGCTATGCCTAATTTCGGTTAGGAAAAATGCGTGGATTTCTTCAAACTAAGTCAATAATAGTTTTCCTTCTATCTGATTTAATCAGGTGAAGGATAGTTTAGTCTCTTGACCCCATTAAAAAATTTGCATTAGGAACTCAATGGAGTCTTCTTGGGCCCTTTTATTTGGCAGTTTAAGGGAGTCAAACCTTTTCTCTTAAGAAGAAACGTTTTCTAATTAGAAGCTTCAAAACGGCTACTTTATTTGAATTTGAATTTTGGGGGAGAAATGGAATTTAAAATCTAGCGGATAAAACCATATCATGTAACATATCTATGGAAAGCTCTTGATGCGTAGATCACGGATCTGTAATCTCCGCTCAAATCGGAGCTTGTATGTAGAAGTTATGGAGGTCCGAAAATTGTAAAATTGCCCCCTCCCCTTTTTGGGGGAAAAAGTGCACCCTTTGACCACTCTTACACCTCTCTTACAAACCATTGGTTTTTGCTTACATGGCAGGCTCCTATTTGTCAAAAAGTTAAACGTTTCCATAACCTCATGGCAAATTAAAGGGCCCAAAAAGACTCCATTGAGTTCCTAATAAGTTAAGAAAATCAAAAAGGTGGAATCGTAAGCGTTTTTTCGGGCAAGGGAAATTTTCCCGGTTTCGGTTTCGAAATGACCACCAGATTAGTCTCATGTCCGGACATTCGAGGGCGAGGCCTCGAGTGGGAAACCCTACCCTACACAAGAGGAAGCTACTTCCAGTGCTAGCAACCAGGAATCCGGTGCGCGGAGGGGGCAGAGGGGTCTCACAAACGGTGTGATGCCACCCTCTATTTTTTGCATAGTGGCCAAGGAGTCCCCTATGGAAAAAATAGTGGGTTTGGGTGGGGTATCACTATCATACAGCGTCCGATGGTGGTGAAACTTTGCGAGCAGGTCCATGGGGCTTCTACCCCTTGGTTTCCAAAGTTTCAACACCATCGGACGCTGGATGGGCAGGACGGTGTGTTGCCACCCCCTATTTTTTTGTATAGTGCGCCCAATGGGTTCCCAATGCAAAACATAGCGGGTTTCGGTGTGAGGCATCATTATCATATGGTTTATGATGGTGGTAAAACTTTGTAAGCCCGTCAATGAGGCTCAAAAAGTGCCCATGGGATGTCGGATGGGGGGGACCACCCGCTATTTTTTTGCATAGTGCCTGGGGTCTCCTATGCAAAAATACGAGGTTTGGGTGAGGCATCATTCTCATACGTTGTGCGATGGTGGTGAAACTTTGCAAGAAGTTCTATGGGCATAGAAATCAAATTTAATAAGAATAACACTTTTTATAATAAAAAAATTTCCTTTATACATCTTTCTATGCATAGAAATAAAATTTAATAAGAATAACACTTTTATAATAAAAACATTCCTTTATGCATCTTTCTATGCATAGAAATCAAATTTAATAAGAATAACACTTTATAATAAAAAAATTCCTTTATGCATCTTTCTATGCATAGAAATCAAATTTAATAAGAATAACACTTCTATAATAAAAAAAATCCATTATGCATCTTTCTATGCATAGAAATCAAATTTAATAATTAATATCAGTGATATCCATGCATATTCATAGGGGAATATGTACATGGAGTAATTAGAATATTTCTTTTAGATACAAAAATGGTGGGAACTACTCTTTTGGAATAACATAAAAACAAACTTTCTTTTTCACAAAATTTTGGAAAATTTTGCCATAACCTCCTTTGTATGGCTGACCATTTCTCATTTTTGTCTTTCTTCACTTAACTTAATTAACCCAATTTAGAATTATAGAACTCTAATCTACACAATTTTGTAAATTCAAGAGAGTAAACAATAAGAATAGTGTAATTAATCACTTAGTTTATCTTTCTAGGATTAAGAAAGGTTGGAATGTAAAGAAGAGAAGGGGGTGGCCTTTTCATCAAAGGCATAGCAATTGAATTTAATTCAATCATTTGCAAAACATAAAATAAAGAAAACCATAGATTTTTCATTAAAATTTGTAAATAAAGTAAGAAAATTAGCTTACATGGAGCTTGGAAGCTCTCCTTTGGCTTGCGGAATTGACTCGAGTTCTACTCTTGTTTGAAGCAATAGTGGCCAACCAGTTCACTTTGGAGAGGATTAAGCAAAAAACAATTGAATTATTAAAAAATACAATGTAGATGGCTGAGAACAGGAGTAGAGTAACAGTGCATAAACACCATTAAGCTTTTAAAAAGGGGGAGGCTTCTATTTATAGGAAAAAGTGAGCCTCTAACCAAACAAACTGATTCTAGAATTTTCCAGATCAGTTTGGTCAATTTTTGACCATTTTTGGGTCAATTCAGCTTACTTTTTGGATCTAGATTTGAAACAGGAGAAAGGAGAGATGAAAATATCTCATTTTATTGGTTAAAAATTGGGGGTAATGATGAGAAAAAGGTGCCTACTTCATGAGGGGAGATCCCCACACCGAGGTGCCAAAATTCAGTTTTTTAATTCTTTTCTTTGGTCCTTAGTCCACTCTTCATCTTATGTGAGCATTTACTCATTTTTTGGGGGTTTTTTCTTTTATTCTTCAATTTATCTCCTCCCTACATTTGGATTAATCTCATTGGCTTGTCAAATCTTTTTTTGGACCTTAATCCAAAATTTTTTGAAAAGAGGTCCCTTAGGCTAAGGTCTTTTGTGCACATTATAATTTATTTCTAATGCACCTTAGGAATTTCTTTTTAAACTTCTATTTTGGGAAATTTATTTTAATAAGAAGGGATATTTTTCCATCTAAAGATATCTAAAAATTGAATTACCTCTCTATAGAATATTTTCTCTCTCTAGGCCAAAACAGGTAGAAACAAGATCTTTTATTATTCTGAAAAGGGGATTGATTTACAGGGGAAGAAACTGGACATCTTGAGAGGCTAGGGAGGAATCTTACATTCTCTCCCACTTGAAAAATGCGAGATGTCCTCATCTCGCAAACTGGGGGTAATCCCACATCCGTTTGGCTTCTTTCTCCCAGGTGGTGTCTTTAAAAGGATAGAACTTCCATTTGACTTATAATTCTCTCAGAATTCTGTTCCTGAGAACCTTCTCTTGAACATCAAGGATTTCTTCAGGTTGGAGTTCTATCTGCCCTTGGGTTGAAGAAGTTAAGAATTCATCATTAAGCACATGATTCGAGCTCGGTACATACTTCTTAAGTAGGCTGACATGAAATACATTATGTACTTTGAGATGAGGAGGTAGAATAAGTTCATAGGCTAAGTCACCTACTTTCTTTGTAATCAGATATGGCCCACATTATCTGGGGGATAACTTCTTGTACTTCCCAAGAGATAGAGAGCTTATTTTGGGGCTTACTTGAATGAAGACCATATCTGCTTCTTCGAATTTTCCTGCCTGAACTCTTCTTATCTGCATACTGCTTCTGTCTATCCTAGGCAACTTTTATATCCTTGCGGATTGACTGCATCTGCTGCTCCATGACATTAAGCATCTGTCTGGACATCTCAACTCGAATCAATGGGTCGGACCAAGTTAATGGTGCTAGGCAGTCTTGTCCATAATAGAGCTTTGAAAGGGCTAATCTCGATACTTCAGTGATAAGAAGCATTGTAGGTGAATTCGACTAGGTGCAGATAGCTAAGCCACTTCTTGGGTTCTCTGCCACCACAGCATGACCGAAGTATATCTTCGATTACTTGGTTCACCCTTTCTGTTTGACCATCGGTCTCTGAGTGGTAAGCTGTGCTGAGATCCAAGAAAGTTCCTACTAATTCAAAGAATGCAGTCCAAAATCTTGACGTGAATTTGGGATCTCGATCACTTACTATTCTCTTGGGTAGGCAATGCAATCTGAAGATTTCCTTGAGGAACACTCTGGCCACATTCACTGCAGTGTAGGTTTCTTTTACTAGAATCAGATGGGCAACTTTGGTTAGTCTGTCAACTACCATGAAGATGGAGTTGTAACCTGATGGCACTGAAGTTAGTCCAGTAATAAAATCCATACTGATGGGGGCAACTTTGGTTAGTCTGTCAACTACCACGAAGATGGAGTTGTAACCTGATGGCACTGAAGTTAGTCCAGTAATAAAATCCATACTGATACATTCCCACTTCATCTGGGGGATGTCTAATGGATGTAACTTCCCAGGCATTTTTACTCTCTCGGCTTTGACTTTCTGACATATCAGGCATTGACGTACATGATTAAGTACATCCTTTTTTAGTCCAGGCCAAAAGAAGATTTTCTTTATAGACATGTAGGTCTTGATGAAACCTAGATGTCCTGCTATAAAGCTATCATGGGCTTCATTCAAAATTTGACCCTTAGTTCCCTCATCATTGGGAATGCATACCCTGCTATTATAATACATAATTCCTTCATCCTGGCTATATTCTTAAACTCGATTCAACTCCTCTGAGGAGTTTTTCTTTCTTGCATAAGTAGGGTAGCAATAGGGCCAAAGAATCTATCCTGCATGATCTTCTCTCTTGCTTTAATAATCAATGGATTTGACACCACTATGATTACAAGCAAGGAGGCTTTTCTACTGAGGGCATCTGCTACCACATTTTCTTTGCATGGGTGGTACTTGATTTTAAAATCAAATTCCTATAGGGTCTGCATCCACCTTCTTTGGCACATGTTGAGATCCTTCTGAGTGAAGATCCACTTTAAGCTCTGATGATCTGTCTCATCAAAGTGAATCTTTGAGACCCAGTAGGTAATGTCTCCACAACTTCAGGGCATAGACAACTAAAAGTAGCTCCAGGTCATGTGGACAGCATAATTTCTCTCATGCGTTCTGTGTTTTCGGGATTCATATGCCACTGCATGACCTTGCATGAGCGTAGCTCCCAAGGCAAAACCACTAGCATCAGTTACTACCTCAAAGGGTAGAGATAAATTTGGCAACTTTAGAACGAGATTGGTTACCAAGGCAGTCTTCACCTTATCAAAAGCACTCTGCCAGACTATTGAAACAGGGTATTCTTCTTGAGAAGATTAGTCAGGAAGTAAGCTATGAGAGCATACTTAGGTATAAAAATTCTATCCCAACCAGTTAATCCCAAGAATCCCCTGACTTCTTTCATTGTCTTTGGTGCAGGCCAATCTATGACTGCTTGGACTTTTGCGGAATCTGGAGAAATTTCATCTTTGGATACCAGAAAGCCCAAGTATTCAACATGGTCTACAGATAAAGTGCATTTGCTCTCTTTTGCAAAGAGTTGGTGCTTCCTTAGAATCTTAAGAACTTTACAGATGTGAGCTTCATGGTCAGCTGCATTCTTTGAGTAAATCAGAATATCATCAAAGAAAACAAGAACAAAATCATCCAAGTATTCTTTGAGAATGTCCTGCATTAGGCGATTGAATGTAGCTGGGGCATTTATCATTCCAAACGGCATGACAGTAAATTCATAGTGCCCATAGCGAGTATTGATGGCTATCTTCGTCGGGATATCTTGATCATTAATCCTGATCTGGTAATACCCTGGTTTGAGATCTATCTTTGTGAAGATCTGGGCTCCATTTAGCCTATCCAAAAGCTCATCAATTCTAGGGATAGGATACTTATTCTTAACTGTCAGCAGCTAATTGAGACCTCTGTAATCCACACAAAGTCTTAACGTTCCATCCTTATTTTTTTGAAAGAGAAATAGCGCTCCCCAAGGTGAAACATTGGGTCTTACAAACCCTTGTTCTAACAGCTACCTAAGTTGTTCTAACAGCTATCCTTGTTCTAACAGCTACCTAAGTTGTTCCATGAGTTCAATGGCTTCAAGGACTGGCATTTTGTACATGCCCTGGGCTATTGGGGTCAATTCTATTTCATGATCTACTTCCCGAATTGGAGGCATCTTAGTTAGCTCTGCTGGGAATAAATCAGCATACTCACTTAACCATTCTAGTTCTTGAGCCTTTAACTTTGTGTCTACCGGATTTATTTTGACAGCATAAATGAGATGCTTCTTTCTAAATCCTTTCAGTAACCTAGAAGCTTTTACTAATTGCAGATCTGGGGATCCAAAAATTCCAGTTCCTTGAACTTTGTTCCCGTGAAGGTCACAGAAGGAAATGGTTCCATTGTGATAGTGATGAATGTCAGCTTGATTTTTGTGGAGCCAATCCATTCCAAGGATTCCATCGAAAACTCCCAAATGTAAGACTCTGAACTGGCAGTCAGTTACATTCCCATCTAGATTAAATTGAATACGATTTGACTCATGGTGAGTGAAAAGAATCTTCCCACTGGCCAATTCAACTTGCATAGGTTTCCCTGATTTTAGTTTTAAGACTAGCTTACGCAAGCATCCTGGGGAAATAAATGAATGAGTATTGCCTGAATCAATCAAAAGCTTAAATGGCTTACCCTTATACTCAGCTGGATCATGGATGAAAGAGAATTGACGATTTGGCCCTTGGTTTTCAATCGCGGCATAAACCTGACCTATTTCCTCTTCCATTACTTTTGCTATCGTAACTACTCTGGCTGTTGCAAATTGGGGCGGAACTCTTTCTCTTTGGTTACCCTAATTCTGGGAGGGAGATCTGAGATTACTCTAAACAGAGGCAGATGGTCGAGCTGTCCTCCTGGGATTGCCTTCATTTTGGCAAGATAGACTGATATGAAGGGGCTAGTCTCTGCACTCTAGGTCCTTGACTTCCCTATCCTCTTGACATGGCAGGAGTCGGGCAGCCTTTAAGCTGGTGACCAAAACCTTGACACCCAAAACACCTGTTCTCACTTCTAAGCTCATCCCTCTAAATCCTTGAAAGTGGTGGGGCTCCTGAGAAAGTTTTCTAGGGAAGGGTCTTCCTTAGATTAGGGCCTTGCTGCCTCTTAGGGGGTGAAAAGTTTGAAGCACTTCCCTGGGTTTGGAACCTTTTAAAGTTTGAGGGTGCAGGCTTCGGCGAGACCTTAACAACAAATGCTTTAGCAAAGTCCTTTGCCATTCTCACAGCTTCTGCCATTGAAATTGGTTTGGCATTTTTCACTAAAGTGTCTAATGGCTCGTTCATCCCTCGAATTAATCTAGCCATCAGCTGCTCTTCATCCAAAAGTGGAGAATATTTGAGGAGAAGGAAAAATGCCTGATGGTATTCTTCAATCATTCGACTATCCTGCTTCACATTAGGAACTCAATGGAGTCTTTTTGGGCCCTTTAATTTGCCATTGCCTAATGGAGGTGATTAAGAAATAGACAAATAGGGAGATTACATGTGGACTGAAAACCAATGGTTTGTAAGAGCCTAGAAGGTAGTGGTCAAACTTAGAATAATAGGCTAAATAGGCTCTTTTTTAATTTTTAAAATCACCTAAAACTCAAAAAATTTATACGTATATGATTTTTTCCCCTATTTTTTATAGAAAAGGATAGCTGCAGCCTACAGTCATCATCATTAAGTAAGGTCTCTAAAGTGATAGAGGCCCAAAAACGAGTTCCCATCATTATCTTGCATTCAATGCACATTCCCCTTCACTTTCCACTATCCCTCTCTCCCACGTTCCCTCCAAAAATTGTCTCTCATAGCTGCAGCCTACATAAGTAAGGTCTCTAAAGTGATAGACGCCCAAAAACGAGTTCCCATCATTATCTTGTATTCAATGCACATTCCCCTTCACTTTCCACTATCCCTCTCTCCCACGTTCCCTCCAAAACTCTCTCTCTTCCCCCTTTCTCATAGCAAGGCATTTTTCACTACCTCTCTCTTCACTCAGAAACCTAGATCTATAGCTATGGAAGCTTGATCTGCAACCTCCTCTCAGAAGCTATGGAAGTTTGATCCTCACTTACATTTCCTTACTTCATCCTTCTACCTTGTCCAACCTCCTTTTACAGAGTGTAACAGCAGAGCTTAGCTATGGAAGCTTGATCTGCAACCTCCTTTCAGAAGCTATGGAAGTTTGATCCTCACTTACATTTCCTTACTTCATCCTTATACCTTGTCCAACCTCCTTTTATAGAGTGTAACAGCAGAGCCAAGCTATGGAAGCTTGAGTTGCAAATGCTTTGGCTCTCATAATCTTACTCATTGTCTCCTCTCACCCCCTCTAATATCCTCTTTCAAAGTGCAGTAATAGCACAGCCAAGCCCTTGGAACTTGCTCTACAACTCCTTCTCTTTTGTACATCTCCCTAGTCTAAGTTTTTTTCTCACCATTCTATTTTCCTTTGCCATCAAGGTTTATAATCTCCCTAATATATACATCTGATGTCTTCTTCTAAAGCTCGAAGGCCTCCGATTAGTATTCAGTCTCTCTCTTGTAGCAGTGGTCAAGATGATGAGGATGGGCACTGGGAACATCAAACAGTACGAGAAGTGGAATTGGATTACGATGCAGCCTAGTACAAGAGGAACCCACAAGGTGTCAAAGCGATACGTTGATATACAAAGTCACCATTGGAAAGGGCGGATATTGGATCTCAAACAAGATCGTGATGGAAAAAAGCTAGCCAAGGTCCAACATGTTTACAAGGCAACAGAGCTGACACTAGCAGACCATGACCAACGTCAACGATTTCCTACAAATTGTAAGTCATTTCACCACTTTATATTCTTGTTTTTAAATCAATTGTGTGCTAATAATGGTATACTGAGCACTACTTTGATTGTTCTTGGGTTCCTCTGAGTAGATATTTTTCCCTCAAACTATAGTGAGTGGGAGCCTATGGAGGCAATTTCAGGAACCTTTGAAGCATACCATGTGGAGCTTGGTAGTTTAAAGGAAAATTAGTTCCATAACCTACACCAACTCTCACATCTATTGAATGGCCAATTCCAGACAATGCTTCAGTGGCCATGGCTTGTTTGTAGATCGAAAGCAAGGTGCAAAATGCTATGAAGTGCACATATGGATCTCACAAAGCAACCATAACCTACTTCATACCTCTACACCTCTTTGTGTACCTGTTCCGTTGTACAAGTGACACACATCGCACCCCAACTTTATGGATTGCAAAGGGGGAGAGAGCTTTGACTTGTTTCTTATCACCTGCATGGGATAAAAAAGTTGTTCAACACAATGGAGACACCATCAAATGCGGAGTAATAGTTGAGAAGGTTGTGATGCGCTACCATATTGCCAAGCAACAGTTGTCCATTGTGTTTCCTTATTACAGGCGATGGAAGCTTACAAATGGAGAATGGGAGGCGTTAGACTCCGACACAACCTCTACAGAACAGGGTGTGCTACATATATCCATGCAAGGTGGGGATGTAGAAGATGTTGCTGTGAATGATGACTGGTCCCTTGCCAACTTACGTGACTACTTAGTTCTTCAATTCTCACTGAGTGGTGATTTTGCTTTGATAATCAATGGTAGAGTAGTGTGCAAAAGGCAGGAACGATCTTTTCTTTGTAGAGAACTTACTTTCCTTGGATATGTAATCTTGGATTGAAGTAAATACAATTTCAATTTTTTTTGCCTCACTGTCTTATTAAGGTTTTTCAATTGTCTTGTGCAAGTTTTATTTTTTTGTGATAGTGTAAGGTTGGTCACACAAGCATCTGTGGCTTGAGCCACTAGTAAATTAGAAATGACCTTGTGATGAAAGGATACATTCTTGCTTTCGCATACCATTTTTTAAAAAATTTTTGGTACTTAAAAATTTTATAACGAGGTCGCCCATTTATAAACAATACTTTACTCATTTTCATCAATTGACAATTATCGTTCTCTCCTAACACTTGCTCTCAATTTCGCACACCTCTCTATATCACACACTCTCTATTTCTTGCAATCACTCATAGTCATGGCACCTCTACTTGACGCACTTATTGCATAGCTAGGAAAGCTTGAGATACTTCATAGGGTTGACGAGATCGTCCCTATGTTTGAGGGAGCAATTGATGTGCGTGCAACAATGCATCTACACGCGGATGCTTTTACACATGTCATTGAGTATATGGATCAACATATCAGCACGTACTCCATCATGTTTGAGGGTGATGAGGGCCTATGGGTTCCGGTTGACCTCATCAAGTACATATTCAGGGAAGACAAGAATTTTAGATTTCGCCTATCAAGGTTTTTAAAATCCCTCACAGAAAAGGACTACAGGAATGAGGAGAAAGACTTACTCTTGGATCTACAAATGAGCAACATCGGCACTTCTTTCATGAGCTGGGACATGGTTTTGGTCTTTCTGTTACAAGAGGGTGTGACGAAAGAAAGTGGCAAAGGAAAAAGAAAAGGGCAAAGCAAAGCTAATGGAGCAGGTCCAAGAGGCCCATGCTGAGGAAGAGAATGTTACAGAACAATGGGAGGCCTCAATGGCATTGGTGGCTCTACAAGAGAATGTCCCCGAGGAGGTTCCGGACCTAGTTCTAGAGGGCGATGAAGTACTTGAGGAGGTCCTAGACCTTGTTGTCATGTCTTTGCATCCAATCATTATTGATGGGAAAGAGTTTTTGTTTCTGGATGACCTTGTCAAGACACTCGGGTTTCGCGAGGATGAGGCGCTATCTATTATTGCTGTGAATGCTAGGGGTCAAGACAAAGGGAAAGTGAAAATCTCTTTTGAAGACAACAACCTCACAAAAGCGCTTGCATACAATATTGGTAGTAGTTCCTTGGAAGATGTAGTGGCCAAAGCACTCGTTGAAATAATGGAAGATGTAGTGGCCAAAGCACTCGTTGAAATAAAGCAAGATGTGCAATTCTATGAGAGCATAGCTGCCTTTGAACCATACATGCCCTTGATTGCTGGCGATGCTCAAGACCAAGGAAGCATAAACTTGACAAATGAGCAACTAGTTGCAAGTGACGATGCAACTGAGGTATGTCCTAACTTCTTAGTTGTAAAGCAAATTATTTTTAGTTGTATCATTTCACGCTTCCTAACTTCTATATTGACATGTTGACAAACTGCTTTTGAAGTGGACAAGTTTGCTATGCGCGTAGGAGGAACGCGGCCAAAGTCAGAGGGTCGAGATGCATCTCTTTGGCACTACATACCTGCCCTCAGAGCCGACATAGTGCGGGTTTTTCATTTAGACTATTCAGAGATCGCCTATGCCGAGCTCCTAAAATGTAAAGCACTTAGTGCAGTCTTGTCAGAGAACCCCTTAGCCTCAAACATAAATAAATGTATTTTGGTAGCTAGGGAAGCTGCCTTGTATTGCTTTACGCGCAAGCATCTCTCGGCTCAGTTTTAAGCCATTGTGCCCTTTCTCAGGCTCAAGGAATCAATGAGCCGAGTGATATATTCCAAAGCTTAGGCCAGAAACCAGCCTCTAGAACTCTCTCTCCTGAGCTCTTCCAAAAACTTATTAAAAAGATGTAATGCAAACTTCTCTTCCAAGTTTAATAAAAATTTTTTGTTGTGCATTATTGTAAGTTGTGATTTTTCTTGGCATACTTCTCATATACCATTTCAAGCCTCACAATTTCAAGCTTTTGTTCATGTGTTAATAGAAAAGATTGTTTAGGATTCACTTTAAATGTGATCGTGATTAAAAAAAGTATTCAGGATTGGGTTAGAGCAGTACGAAAAAATGTTGTATTTATAGATGTATACACACTCACATATATGTATATATATATACATATATATATGTGTGTGTGTGTGTGTGTGTGTACCTATATATATATATATATAAGATTTTGGGGCTATTAAAAGATATATATATATAAGATATATATATATATAAAAGATATATAGGATATATATATATATATATATATATAAGACGTAAGATATTATAAGATTTTGGGGCTATTAGGCCACTTGAAGGGCCTTATGAGCCTCACAAGACCAAAAAAAATAAAAAAATAATAAAAAAATGCCATGTGCGCTATGGCGCGGAAATCGGCATTTTGACCAAGTCAAAATGCCGATTTCCGCGCCATAGCGCACATGGCATTTTTTTATTTATTTTTTTGATTTTTTTGGTCTTGTGAGGCTCATAAGGCCCTCAATAAGGGTCTCTAGGTGACTTTATAGACTCTACCTTTTTTGTATATATATATATATATATATATGTGTGTGTGTGTGTGTGTGTATATATATATATATGTATATGTATATGTATATATATATATGTGTGTATATATATATATATTTGTGTGTGTATATTTGTGTGTGTGTGTGTGTGTGTGTGTTTGTGTGTGTTTTTTCCTGTGTGTATAGTGCTTTTATATTTTTTTAATCAAATGTTTCATTGGCACTGAGCATACAAAAAAAATTGGACTCAACAAAGAATTTAACACAACTCAAAAAGCTTCCATTAATGTTTGAAAATGCTACAAAGGATTTTGGGAACATTACAGAAGTTTGTAGGGAGAATTTCAAAGTGGGTTAGTCTATTAAGGTAGAAGGCTATGCTCTAAACGTAGGCGTAGGGCTAGGGACATATCTACAAGCTTCAAAGTGACTCTCTTGGCATGTACCATAGCCAGCACTGAGTCTTCAAAAACAGAAACTACAATATCTTTAGCAGCTTCTTGAAGAGCTTCAAGAGCTGTGCTCTGTATGCGGTCAACCCTGTCAGTAAATTTTTCCATTGTTTCTCTCACTAGTCGAGAGAATGGTGCCTTGGGGATGAGAAGATCTGTGCTTTTCTGATATTTCCTAATCTCTCGTAGCCGGACTATCCCTGGCCTCCATTTTCTCTTCTTCTTTGTAACCGGTGGAGGTGGTGGTGGTCTTTGATTCTCCCACGGTGGTCGTTCAGACTTGAACTACTTTTTCTTTTGTGCACGCTCTTCCTCTTCTAGCTGGTCTCGAAACTTGCCCTCCATTCTTTTGCCACACGTCTTGACTGGACGTCTGGATGTTGTGGCTGCTTGTGGCTGTGATTGGCTTGCCCTCCTTGCGTCCTCTTTGGGCTGCTGTCTCTTTTGCATTTCTTTCTCCCAAGCCGCCCTCACAAGAGCAAACTCTTTGTCAATGGTATCTTTCGTGATGCCATAGGACAAGAGCTCGACCTCCCTATTCTGTAAGATAACCTCTAGCTGTTCTAGGGTGTCGACCTCAATAACAATCTCGGGTGGTTGCCCTTGACCTTCCTCGACTTCTTTTCGATGTTCCGCTTCTCTACTAGGCTCTGCTTCTTCAGCTTCCTTCTTGTGCTGCGCTTCTTCGGCCTCCTTCATGCACTCTTCTTCTCTCATCTCCTTTGCCTCTTGCTCTGTTACTATAGGTAGATTTTTCCTTCTTGCTGGCAGGTAGTGGGCCGAGTTGATCGAAAAACCGCTCGTCTTGCTCCTGTTCTTTTGGCATGGCCTAGGTATGTACGTGTGCGAGAGATAGTGGGAGGGCAAGAGAGAGTAGAGCATAAAGAAGAAATTGAAATGTGGTGGTTATAAATGAAAAATGACTTAAATATGTCTATAAATATATTTCTTTAAAACTTTTAGAAAATTTAAAAACACAAAAAGATTATAATCAGAGAGTTTAAGCCCATGAGGAACCACACCGATGCTTGCTTGCTACCCACCACACTGCCGTAGTCTCTCCCTAGCATTTGATCATTTGTATCCTTCCATTCTTCTTGCATTAACATTTTTCATTATTTGATTCCTAAGAGACAAATTACCGCGAGATTTCTGCCTTTTTTTGCCACCAGAACGCAATAGAACCAGTTGAGCATTTAATGGAGCGCATTACTCTTGACTTTGCCACCACCATGGCGAGTGCCCTTAAAATACGCGGCCTTTGCTTGGTAATGTGATTTCTCCATGCCTTGATTGCTCCAAAGTGCTAAAGAGCCATATCTATCGAGAAAGTATGGCCCATGTGCATACAATATATGCTGCATAGAAAATTACAAAAAGTCAACAAACAGTATGAAGAACATACTACAAGGACACAAGAAATATAACATTACCATGTAGTGAGTAATGTGTGTTTCTCCCCATACCTCGACCATTTCTTCTGTAAATATACAAGTGGCTTGTTTAAGTGCCTCAATACCATGGTCATCTAGGTGAGGTCGCTCTAGAAGACCGACCATTTTATCACACACCTCCCATACACGTGCACATTTTAGGCCAATCCTGGCATCATTTCCTCGATATGTTGTAACATCACATATCTTCTTCCAAATTTTAAAGTTAGTGTGGCTATGAGAACCCAAGTGGTTTGATAGCAAGTGTCTTGCCTTTGATCCACCCATGCAAATTTTATTAGGGTTGTCTTGTGTAGGGTTTGATTTTCTGTCCTTTGTCAAGACCACTGCTCCAGCATGTAATCCAATAGAGGAAAGTACACCCTCTAGTGCACGTATTGACTCTTCTCGTCGATCTTTGGGCTCCATCTTCCAGACATAGTTTATGTGGAGCATCAATAGCTTATCCAAAATGCTAAGTCTTGCATGTAATGTGCACACATGCACTTGACATAGTGGAATGTCCAAGATTGGGTTCCAAGCATTGTCCTCTAGTGCACGTATTGACTCTTCTCATCGATCTTTGGGCTCCATGTTCCAGACATAGTTTATGTGGAGCATCAATAGCTTATCCAAAATCCTAAGTCTTGCATGTAATGTGCACACATGCACTTGACATAGTGGAATGTCCAAGATTGGGTTCCAAGCATTGTCCTCTTGGTCACGACTAGGTGGCTTGCTCTGGTCACAACTTAATATGCCATTATTCCATACCTTTGATCCTTTCCTCTGTTTAGCATAAAAAACAATTGCTTTTTTTGCACCCACCTGTTTTTGACTTTTGCCTTTGCTAGGTTGTTTCCCTTTTACTCTTGAGTCTATTGCTGTCTTGGAATGACAACAGTAAACACATGAGAATATAGTATTTGCACCTGTTTTACAACCCAACATACACTTTAAGGTTTTTGGATCGCCACCCAAGTGCCATTCAATGTTAAAGCAGCCTATCCCAGGAACATCAAGCTTTTGACCATTGACCTAACAAGAGACGACATGTTGAATGTCAGACCGTTCAAAATACCACCTCAAGGTATCATGGTTCTCTTTTGGGAGGACCCATGCTACTGGCCACCAGATGTTCTTCTCTGATTGAATGCTGTAGTAGTCTTGCTTATGCCCTTGACCCCTATTATTGCTGTCTTGAGTTGCATCCAACTCTTGGGTCTCTAAAGGCTTTCCTCTAAGTGCTCGGCTCATCAAGGTTAAACTAACACGCTCCAGTCTTTGACCTTTAACCACTTGCAGCTTCAAGACAAACATGGCATTTCCACCTGTCTCTTCAAGTGTGAGGCCCTAGTACTGAATCATTGCTTTTTGTAGCACTTCCATGTCAATGTAGACATTGTTATATGCATTGTATTCAAAGGGTTTATTTGTTGGCATTGGCATAATATCCTCCACCCACTTGTACCCACCATTAAACATGGATGCAATATCACCACCATTAGCACACTTCTTTGCCATCTGTAAGCTATAAAGTGTTGGAAGCATGGATTGCGTAACTCCCTTTGCTCCCAACCCTAAAGTGATTGACCTGTACATTGCTCTGTAACCTTTCTGGCTAATACCTGCTGAGTCACATATATCAAGCATCTCTTTGCGTGTGACAATTTCTTTGATTTCCTTCAAGAAATCTTGACGAAGGGTCTCCCGCAGCTTTTCATTACCAGAACCTGTTATCATTTCCTGAAGAAGGGAGACATTAACATTGTCCTCAGCATTGTTACATCCTAGTATAGCTGTTGCACATGCCCTACAATCGCAAGAGTCACCCATGAGAGATGCTTTATTCATTAATTGCTTCTCAAAGTTGCTATAATTCCTACAAAAATTTTTACTTGGTTGTTTGTTTATGCCTCTTGCATGCGCCTGCTATCTTAGAAAGTAACCCAACAGCTTTACATTTTCTTTGCCTTGCGTGATATCCAATGGGAAGGTGAGTGAAATGGTGAACACGATGCCAAAGATTACGAGTAGAGTGTTGAAGACGAACATAATTATCGGTAAATTGATTTATTGTGCGCACACGATCCGCTAAATTATTCTTTTGCACCTCAAGCTCCTCTGAGAGCTCTTTAATCCTCTGCATCAAACTATTGATCTGCTTAGTCGATGCCGCTTGAAGCTGGTCGAAGGCAAATTGTGTTTGCCTCTTTTCAGCTGTCTCATCTAGCCACAACATGTGTAATCTCCTACAATAGCCAAGAAGCCCATTGAAACCATCACCAACAAACTTAAAAAAACTTTTTTACATAGCACCCAAAGGGTCTCTTATGCAAAAAATAGCGGGTTTGGGTGGGGCATCATCATCATACGGTGTTCGATGGTGGTGAAACTTTGAGAGCAAGTCCATGGGGCTCCTAACCCTTCGCTCACAATGTTTGGGTGGGGCATCATCATCATACAGTGTTCAATGGTGGTGAAACTTTGAGAGCAAGTCAATGGGGCTCCTAACCCTTCGCTCACAATGTTTTAGAACCATCAGAAACCAGATGGCTAGGATGGTGTGCTGCCACCTACTATTTTTTGCATAGTAGAGGTTCCCTATGCAAAAAATAGCGGGATTTAGTGGGGCATCATTATCATATGATGTACTTTGGTGGTAAAATCTATGAGCAATCGATGGGGCTGCTACCACTCCACTTGCAAAGTGCCCATGAGACGTTGGATGGGTGGGATGGTGTGTTCCCACCCACTATTTTTTCGCATAGTACCGTGGGGTTCCCTATGCAAAAATACAAGGTTTGGGTGGGGCATCATTATCATATGGTGTCCGATGGTGGTGAAACTTTGCAAGCCAATCCATGGAGCTCCTAGCCCTCCACTCACAAAGTTTCACCTCAATCAGACACGGGATGGGGTGGACAATGTGTTGCCACCCGCTATTTCTTTGCATAGCGCCCAAGGGGTCTCCTAGGTAAAAAATAGCGGATTTGGGTGGGGCATCGTTTTCATACGGTGTCCATGGTGATCAAACTTTGCGAGTGGGTCCATTGGTCTGCTACCCTTGCACTCAAAAAGTTTTACCACCATCAGACACTAGATGGATGGAACAGTGTGTTGCCATCCCGCTATTTTTTTGCATAGTGCCCAAGGGGTCCCCTATGTAAGCAATAGCGAGTTTGGGTGGGGCATCATTGTCATACAGTTTTCGATTGTGGTGGAAATTTGGGAGTGGGTTCACCACTCGTAAAGTTTCACCACATCGGAGGCTAGATGTGCGGGATAGTGTGTTGCCACCCGCCATTTTCTCCATAGCGCCCAAGGAGTTTCTTTTGCAAAAAAAGCAGGTTTGGGTGGGGCATCATTACCATACAACATTTGATGGTGGTGAAACTTTGTGAGAAAATCCAAGGGGCTCCTACTCCGCCACTCGCAAATTTTCACCACCATCGAACACCGGATAGGCGGGACGATGTGTTGCCACCCGACCGTTGTCTTTCGCATAGTGCCCAAGGGCTCCCCTATGCAAAAAATAGCGGGATTGGGTGGGGCATCATTATCATACAGTGCGCAAAGGTGGTGAAACTTTGTGAGGAGTCCATGGGACTGCTACCCCTCCACTCTGTAAACTTTCACCACCATCAAAAACCGGATGGGCGGGATGGTGTGTTGCCACTCGCTATCTTTTGCATAGTGCCAAAGGGGTTCCCTATGTAAAAAATAGTGGGATTGGGTGGGGCATCATTATCATAAAGTCTCCAAAGGTGGTGAAACTTTGCGAGCTAGTCTACAGGGCTCCTACCCTTATGCTCACAAAGTTCCACCACCATCAGATGCTAAATGGGCAAGACAGTGTGTGGCCACCCACGCTATTTTTTTGCATAGTGCCCAAGGGGTCCCCTATGCAAAGAATAGCGAGTTGGGGTGGGACATCATAGGCCTCCTACCCCTTCGATCACAAAGTTTCACCACCATAGGACAGTGTGATGCAATCAGCTATTTTTTGCATAATGCCCAAGGGGTCCCCTATGCAAAAAATAGCGGGTTTGGGTGGGGTATCACTATCATACAGCGTCCAATGGTGGTAAAACTTTGCGAGTGGGTCCATGGGGCTTCTATGTCTTTGCTCCCAAACTTTCACCATCATCGGATGCTGGATGGGCGGAACGGTTTGTTGCCACCCGCTATTTTTTGCATAGTGCCCTTATGCAAAAGATAGTGGGTTTGGCTGGGACATCATTATCATATGGTATTCGATCGTAGTGAAACTTTGCGAGCAAGTCCATGGGGCTCCTAACTCTCTGTTGCAAATTTTCACCACCAACGATTGTTGGATGGGCAGGACGATGTGTTGCCGTAGTATGGGAAGGATGGTGTGATGCCACTTGCTATTTTTTGCAGAGTGCCCAAGGGGTCCCCTATGCAAAAAATAGTGGGTTTGGGTGGGGTATCACTATCATATGGCGTCCGATGGTGGTGAAACTTTGCGAGTGGGTCCATGGGGATTCTACCCCTTTTCTCACAAAGTTTCACCACCATAGAATGATGGATGGGCGGGACGCTGTGTTGCCACCCGCCGCTATTTTCTGCATAGCGCCCAAGGGGTTCCCTGTGCACAAAATAGTGGGTTGGGATGGGACATCATTATCATATGGTTTCTGATGGAGATGAAACTTTGTGAGCAGATCCATGGGGTCTTTAGCCCTGCACTCCCAAAGTTTCACACCATCGGACATTGGATGGGTGGGACGGGGTGTTGCCACCCACTATTTGTTTGCATAGTGCCCAAGGGCTCCCCCTATGCAAAAAATAGTGGGTTTCGGTGGGGAATTAATATCATATGGTGTTCGATGGTGCTGAAAATTGGGAGAGGTCCATGGGGCAGCTCCACTCTCAAAGTTTCACCACCATCAGACACCAGATGGGTGGGACAGTGTGTTGCTATCGGCAATCTTTCGTATAGTGCTCAAGGGGCCCCCTATGCAAAAAATAGTGGGTTTGGGGTCGGCATCATTATCATACGGCGTCTGATGGTGGTAAAATTTTCCAAGAGGGTTTGTGGGCTCGTACCCCTTCGCTCACAAAGTTCCACTACCATCGGATGTCGGATGGTTGGGACGTTGTGTTGCCTCTCGCTATTTTTTCGCATAGTGCCCAAAGGGGCCCCTGTGCAAAAATACCAAGTTTGGGTGGCGCATGATTATCATATGGTGTCTGATGGGGGTGAAACTTTGTGAGTGGGTCCATGGGGCTACTAACCCTCCTCTTACAAAGTTTAACCCCACCATCGAAAGTCGAATGGGATGGACGGTGTGTTGCCATACAATATTTTTTCGCATAGTGTCCAAGGGGTCTCCTATGTAGAAAATAGCGAGTTTGGGTGGAGCATTGTTATCATATGGTCTCAATGGTGGTGAAACTTTATGAGCACATCCATGGGGCTTCTACCCCTCCACTCCCAAATTTTCACCCACCATCGAACACTAGATGGGCAGGACGGCCATTGCTATTTTTTTGCATAGTGTGCCCAAGGACTCCCCTATGCCAGAAATAGCAAGTTCAGGTGGGCTATCATTGTCATATGGTGTCTAATGGGGTAAAACTTTGGGAGAGCATCCATGGGGCTCCTACCCCTCCATGCGCAAAGTTTCACCACCACGATCGAATGCCGGATGGGCGGGACGGTGTATTGCCGCTCGCTATTTTCCGCATAGCACCAAGGGGTTCCCTGTGCAAAAAATAGCGGGTTTGGGTAGGGCATCATTATCATAGAGTGTCTAGTGGTAGTGAAACTTTGTGAGCAGGTCCATGGGCTTTTTATTCCTCCACTCACAAAGTTTCACCACCATTAAACACCAGATGGAAAGGACGGTGTGTTGCCACCCTTTTTTTTTGCATTGTGCCCAAGGGCTCCCTATGCAAAAAATAGCGGGTTTCGATGGGGCATCATTATCTTACGGTGTTTGATGGTGGTGAAATTTTTCGAGAAATTCATGGGGCTACTATCCCTCCACTTGCAAAGTTTCACCACCATTAGATGCCAAATGGGTGGGATGGTGCGTTGCCATTCGCTATCATTCGCATAGTGCCCAAGGGGTCCCCTATGCAAAAAATAGCAGGATTGAGTGGGGCATCATTATCGTACGGTGTCCGAAGGTGGTGAACCTTTGCAAGATTCTCCATGGGGATCCTACCCTTTTGCTTGCAAAGTTTCACCACCATTAGATGCCGGATGGGTGGGACGGTATGTTGCCACCCGCGCGCTATTTTTTCACATAGGGTCCCCTATGCAAAGAATAGTGGTGGGTTGGGGTGGGGCATCATTATCGTACAGTGCCCAATGGTTGTGAAACTTTGCAAAAAGGTTCATGGAACATATACTCTTCTTCTCACAAAGTTTCACCACCATCGAACACCGAATAGGTGGGACGGTGTGTTCCCACCTGCTATTTTTTTGCATAGTGCCCAAGGGGTTCCCTATGTAAAAAATAGTGGGTTTCGGTGGGGAATCATTCTCATATGGTGTATGATGGTGGTAAAATTTTGTGAGCAGTATATGGGGCTGCTACCTCTCCACTTACAAATTGCCCATGGGACATTGGATAACAGTGTGTTGCCACCCACTATTTTTTCGCATGGTGCCATGGGGTGCCGTATGCAAAAATACTAGGTTTGGGTCGGGCACCATTATCATACGGTGTCTGATGGTGGTGAAACTTTGCAAGCGAGTCCATGGGGCTACTACCCCTCCACTTGGAAAGTTTCACCACCATCGGATGTTGGATGGGCGGGACGGTGTGTTGCCACCACCAACTATTTTTTCGCATAGTGCCCAAGGGGTCCCCTATGCAAAAAGTAGCGGGTTTGGGTGAGCATCGTTGTCATACGGTGTCCGTGGTGATGAAACATTATGAGTGGGTCCATGGGGCTTCTACCCCTCCACTTGCAAAGTTTCATCACCATCAGACACCAGATGGACGGGATGGTGTGTTGCCATCCGCTATTTTTTTGGATAGTGTCCAAGGGGTCTCCTATGTAAGAAATACTATGTTCGGGTGGGGAATCATTATTATACGGTGTCCAATGGCAATGAAACTTTGGGAGTGGGTCCATGGAGCTCCTACCCCTCCACTGGCAAAGTTTCACCACCATCGGATGTCGGATGGGCAAGACGGTGTGTTGCCACCCGCGTTGTTATCCGCATAGCGCCTAAGGGGTTCCCTATGTAAAAAATAATGGGTTTGGCTAGGGCAACATCATCATACAGTTTTCGATGGTGGTGAAACTTTGCGAGCAAATCCATGGGACTTCTATCCGTCCACTGACAAAGTTTCTCCACCATCGAACACCGCGGGGGTGTGGGACGGTGTGTTGTAACCCGCTATTTTTTGCATAGTGCCCAAGCCTCCCCTATGCAAAAAATAGCGGGTTTCAGTGGGGCATCATTATCATACAGAGTCCAAAGGTGGTGAGACTTTGCGAGCTGGTCCATGGGGCTCCTACCCTTATGCTTGCAATGTTTTGCCACTATCTAACGTCGGATGGGTTGGACGGTGTGTGGCCACCTGCGCTATTTTGCGATGGTGGGGCATCATTATCATACGATGCCCGATGGTGGTGAAACTTTGCAAGTAGTCCATAATACCTTTGCACTCGCAATGTTTCACCAACATCAGACGCTGAATGGGCGAGATGGTGTGTTGCCACCCTCTATCTTTCGCATAGTGCCCAAGGGGTCCCTTATGCAAAAAATAGTAGGATTGGGTGGGGCATCATTATCATACGTGTCCAAAGAGGTTGAGACATTGCGAGCTGGTCAATGGGGATCCTATCCTTATGCCCTCAATGTTTTGCCACTATAAGATGCCAGATGGTCTGGTCGGTGTGTGGCCACCCGCGCGCTATTTTTTCACATAGTGCCCAAGTGGTCCTCTATCCAAAGAATAGCGGGTTGGGTTGGGGCATTATTATCATACGATGTTCGATGGTTGTGTAACTTTGCACAAGCGGGTCCATGAAACTTCTACTCTTCTGGTCACAAAGTTTCACCAGTATCGGACGTCAGATGGTTGGGGCGATGTGTTGCCACCTGCTATTTTTCGCATAGTGCCCAAGGGGTCCCCTATGCAAAAAATGGTTGGTTGGGGTGAGGATTTGTAAGATTCCTCCCTCCAGCTTTTGAGGAGCAAAGGTATAAGAACCTCCCTTCTATTCTTATAATTATTTCCCTCTCTATCTGTACGTTGGATGGTTGGGGCGATGTGTTGCCACCTGCTATTTTTCGCATAGTGCCCAAGGGGTCCCCTATGCAAAAAATGGTTGGTTGGGGTGAGGATTTGTAAGATTCCTCCCTCTAGCTTTTGAGGAGCAAAGGTATAAGAACCTCCCCTTCTATTCTTATAATTATTTTCCTCTCTGAAATAGAAGAAAGATCTTGTTTTTCCCCGTTTTGGTCTAGAGAGAGAAAATGTCTAGAGAGGTAATCCAAAATTGAGATATCTTTGGATATAAAAATCCTCCTAATTTCTAAAATGGATTCCCCTGAATCAGAAGTTCAAAATGAACTTTCCAATGTGCATTAAGAATTAATTGAAAATGGTATAAGGGACCTTAGCTTAAGGGTTTACATTTTCAAAAATTTTTAGATTATGGTCCAATTAAGGTTTCAATGGGCCAATTGGATTAATCCAAGTGTTAGGATGAGATAAATCCAAAGAATAAAAGAAAATACCCAAAAATGAGTAAATGCTCACATAAGATGAAGAGTTGACTGAGTACAAGGTTTATTAGTTAAAAATTAAGAGATATTACTAAAAAATGAGATATTTTGGAGAAATGATACATTTTTACACCTTGGTAAGGGGAACCTTTGAGGTAGGTGACTTTTTCACATGTGTGGAAGGGTTTTTTATTTCAAAAATATGTGATATTTTTATCTCTCCTCTCTCTTGGATCAAACCAAATCAAAAAGGGAGCCAAACTGGTCAAAATCTTGTCCAAATTGAGTCAAACTGAAGTTGGAAAATTCTAGATCCCAGTTGGACTTGGTTAGTGGCCTCACTCACCTATAAATAGACCCTCATTCCTTTGTATTTTCATATTGGAGCTATACCATGCTAGTATTATATTAAAATAATCATATTTTCTATTGTCCCTTAAATTTTCCTCTCTCTTGGGAGCTTGGAGCTTGTCTCTCTCTCTCCAATAACTCTTGGAGTTACCATTAATGAAGCTTAAGAAATGAAAATACAATATGTAAATGCTCTTTCTGAGTTTTACTATTCAATTCGGAGAAGGTTTATTTTCCCTTTTTAAACCTTCAACAACACTCTGATACGTAGATTCAATGGGATTGAGAAAAAGTACCTTTAACTAGGCCAAGTAATTGGCAGAAACTTAGAAAAGTCCTTTTAGTATCGAAAGTAGGTAACGGTACTAAAAGTGATATGATATGATGTAATGAATGTAAACGAATGTGATGGGGATGTAAATGGATGCGATGTGATTAGATGAGATGTGAATGTGATAAGAGAAGATGTGAATGTAATGTGATAAGATGTGAATGTGATGTGATGTGGATCTGAATGAATGTAATGGGATGTGAATGGATGCGATGCGATTAGATGAGATGTGAATGTGATAAGAGGAGATGTGAATGTGATGTGATAAGATGTGAATATGATGTGAGGAGATATGAGTGGATGTGATGAGATGTGATGTGATGAAAATGGATGTGGATTTGAATGTGATGATATGTGAATGGGTGTGATGTGATGTAAATGGATGAGAATGAGATGTGAAGTGATAGATGTGCATGTGAATAAATGGATGGATGTGGATAGATGTGAATGTGAATGAATGGATGGATGTGGATAGATGTGAATGTGAATGAATGGATGGATGTAGATAGATGCGAATGTGAATGAACGGATGGATGTGGATAGATGTGCATGTGAACGAATGGATGAATGTGGATAGATGTGAATGTGAATGAATGTATGGATGTAGATAGATGCGAATGTGAATGAATGGATGGATGTGGATAAATGTGTATGTGAATGAACGGATGGATGTGGATAGATGTGAATGTGAATGAATGGATGGATGTAGATAGATGCAAATGTGAATGAGCGGATGGATGTGGATAAATGTGCATGTGAATGAATGGATGGATGTGGATAGATGTGAATGTGAATGAATGGATGGATGTGGATGATGTGAATGTGAATGAGTGGATGGATGTGGATAGATGTGAATGTGAATGAATGGATGGATGTGGATGAATGTGTTGAGATGTGAATGTGAATGAATGGATGGATGTGGATGAATGTGATGAGATGTGAATGGATGTGATGAGATATGGATAGATGTGGATGTGATGTAATGTGGATGGAATGAATGTGATGTAATGTGGATGGATGTGAACGAGATGTGATGAGAAGAGGATGGATGTGACGAGATGTGAATGAATGTGGGATGTGAATGGGTGTGATGGATGTGAATGGGTGTGATGGATGTGAGTGGATGTGATGAGATGTGAATGGGTGTGATGAGATGTGAATGGGTGTGATGGATGTGAATGGGTGTGATATGGATGTGAATGGGTGTGATGAGATGTGAATGGATGTGAATGGGTGTGATGAGATGTGAATGGGTGTGATGAGATATGAATGGATGTGATGAGATGTGAGTGGATGTGAATGGGTGTGATGAGATATGAATGGATGTGATGAGATGTGAGTGGATGTGATGAGATGTGGATGGATGTGAATGTGATGTGATGATATCTGAATGGATGAGGTGAGATGCGGTGAGATGTGAATGTGATGTAATGAGATGCAGTGAGATGTGAATGTGATGTAATGAGATGTGAATGGATGTGACACGTGATGTGAATGTGGTTAGATATGATGGATGAGATATGATGTGGATAGATGAGATGTGATGTGATGAGGATGTGGTTAGATATGAATGGATGAGATATGATGTGGATAGATGAGATGTGATGTGATGAGGATGTGAATGGATGTGAAGTTATGTAAATAGATATGAATGGATGAGATGTGAATGGATGAGATGTAAATAGATATGAATGGATGAGATGTGAATGGATGAGATATGATGTGGATAGATGAGATGTGGTGTGATGAGGATCTGGGTGGATGTGAATGGATGTGAAGTGATGTAAATAGATGTGAACATGACGTGATGATATGTGGATGTGATATGGATCTGAATGAATGTAGATAGATGTGATGTGATATGTATGGATGAGATGTGATGTGGATATGTTGTGACGTGATGTGATGAGGATAGATGTGATGAGATGTAATATGATGTGATTGGATGAGATGTAATATGATGTGATTGCATGAGATGTAATATGACGTGATTGGATGAGAATGGATGAAGGACGATGGAAATACATATGATTGGATGTGGAATAAGCAATGTGAATTGATGTAGAAGAATGTGGAATAATGAGAAATGATGTGGAACAATGTGGAAAGATGAGAGTCCGTTAGAAATTGTATTTATGAAATCTGTTTTTAAATGACTGTTTTATGTCAAGAATGTTGGGGAAGCATTTTTGACCATCTTGTGAATGAGGTCGTAGAGACCTAAGTGACAAAGTTGCACCAGTTGGACGGAGAGTCAATGGAGACGTCTCGCATAGCAGCCTCGGTCGATTTAAATGGTGAGCTTCTTGTATGGTGGATGAGGGACCAAGGAAGTGGCCTATGAGTGAAGCGCTAGGTGACCTGCGAAGGAGCCTAGAGGGTGCTGAAAATATGGTGCTCGGGCTCTGGGTTGCCGAAGATACCCACGCGTGTGTCGGGGAAGAAAATGGAATAAGGAGTTAGAGTTGTTTTTTGAACTCGGGTATGGATCTGGTTGATTGTCCTTGCTGGTCCTCAACAGATGAGTCCATGGCTCTTTTATATGGATCTATTGGTTGATCTTGCTGATCTTCAATGCAGAGTCCATTTGGATTTTCTTATGTGATTATATTGCCGGGTAGTACTATGAGAGCTAGGAACTATTGAAAAGGCCTCTGAGTGAACAGTTGGTGAGAGTTCTGGTTGCCAATGATGCCATAGGTATACCGATGAAGGAATGATTGAAAATTAGAATTCAAGCTAGATATTTTGGAGAATTATGATCAGTGATACTATGGTTTCATTAAAAGATTGTTTTAAAGACAGCTGAATCTGTGAAACAGGCAATTTCATATTCGGTGTGTAAGTGGTGTGACTATCTTGAAGTTTGCTTGCAGCAATAGGTTAATGAACCTATGCTGCTTGGTATAGGACCGGTCAAGTTATTAATCGTTAAATAGAGAAATTGCAAGCTCTCACTCGAATGCTTTCAACTAGATATTTTGGAGGATTATGATCAGTGATACTATGGTTTCATTTAAAGATTGTTTTAAAGACAGCTGAATCTGTGAAACAGGCAATTTCATATTCGGTGTGTAAGTGGTGTGACTATCTTGAAGTTTGCTTGCAGCAATAGGTTAATGAACCTATGCTGCTTGGTATAGGACCGGTCAAGTTATTGATCGCTAAATCGCTAAACAAGCAATTTCATATTCGGTGTGTAAGTGGTGTGACTATCTTGAAGTTTGCTTGCAGCAATAGGTTAATGAACCTATGCTGCTTGGTATAGGACCGGTCAAGTTATTGATCGCTAAATAGAGAAATTGCAAGCTCTCACTAGAATGCTTCCAGTGAGCTGGTTTTGATAGGCAGACATGTATTGTAGACTCTTGAGAGCTCTTATCTCTGGCAGAAGGGTGCCACGAGATGATTCACTTCAAGGGCTAGTGTCACAAGGTTGAACCAATTGTATATGGAGGTGGGGATGGGGCCAGATGGAGAGTTCAAAAAGAGCCCAAGATCAGTGATGATGAGGAGCTTTTGATTTCCCAACTCAGAGGGGATACGACCTTCTAGATTGCATAGCATCGGCTAGAGGGCTTGGGAACTCTTTTCCCTGGTACCCGGGGCAAATCATAACCAAATTTCTAAATAGATTCTATCACTACAGTGGTTGGAACCCATGGGATTGGATGGGGTTAGGCTGGAATGATGGATCCCTAAAATGAGACTCAATTCTGTTATGTTACGATGGTTGAAGTAAAATCCCGGATAACCCTTGTTCTGTTGAAAAGAATCAACAGCTGTGTCTCTTGATGAGGAAAAAAGCGTTGGTCTCTATGATCCAAGTGCAAGTCTCTTCCTTGATCTGACCAAGTGACTTACAGGTTTGGTCAGATCAGTTTGGTTAGTTAAGGTTCTTGACTACATTAGAATAAAATTTCCTAGAGGAATCACCCGTGCTTTTTGGGCGAGGGAAGTTTTTCTGGGTTCGGTTTTGGAAAGAAACAAGGATTAGTCTCTTGTCCGGATATCCGTGGGCGAGGCCCCGAGTGAGAGGCTCTACCCTCTGCACAAATAGTGCTACTTCCGCTACTCGCACCCCCGAATTCGTTGTGCGAAGAGGGCATGGATCTTTCAGGAATCATTACCATACGACGTCCGATTGTCCTAAAACTTTACGAGTGGGTCCACAAGGCTCGTATCCCCTGCTCATCACAAAGTTTATAGCGGGATTGGGTGGGGCATCATTATCATATGATTTCTGAAAGTGGTGAAACTTTGCGATCCGGTCTATGGAAATCCTACCCTTCTGCTCGCAAAGTTTCACCACCATTAGACGCTGGATGGGCGGAATGGTGTGTTGCCACCTGTGCTAATGTTTTGCATAGTGCCCAAGGGGTCCCCTATGCAAAGAATAGTAGGTTGGGGTGTGAAATTTTTATCACAAAGTTTCACCACCATTGGACGCTGGATGGGTGGGACAGTGTGTTGCCACCCGCAATCTTTCGTATAGCACCCCCAAGGGGTCTCCTATGTAAAACATAGTTTGTTTGGGTGGGCATCATTATCATACGGTGTCTGATGGTGGTCAAATTTTTCCAAGAGGGTCCATGGGGGTCCTAACCCTTTACTCGCAAAGTTCCACCACCATTGGATGTCAGATGGCTGGGACATTGTGTTGCCACCCTATTATTCCGCATAGTGCCCAAGGGGCCCCCTATGCAAAAATACCAGCTTTGGGTGGGGCATCATTATCATATGGTGGTGAAACTTTGCGAGTGGATCCATGGGGCTACTAACCCTCCTCTTGCAAAATTTCACCCCCACCATCGAAAGTCGGATGGGCGGGACGGTGTGTTGCCACCCGCTTTTTTTTTGCATAGTGCCCAGGGGGTCCCCTATGTAGAAAATAGCGAGTTTGGGTGGGGCATTGTTATCATACGACGGTGTGGATGGTGATGAAAGTTTACAAGTGGGTCCATGGGGCTTCTACCCCTCCACTCTCAAAGTTTCACCACCATCGAACACCAGATGGGCGGGATAGTGTGTTGCCACCCGCTATTGTTTTGCATAGTGCCCAAGGGGTCCCCTATGCAAGAAATAGCGAGTTCACGTGGGACATCATTGTCATATGGTGTCCGATGGTGCCCAAGGGGTCCCCTATGCAAGAAATAGCAAGTTCATGTGGGACATCATTGTTATATGGTGGTGAAACGTTGGGAGAGCATCCATGGGGCTCCTACCACTCCACTCGCAAAGTTTCACCATGATCGGATGCCGGATGGGCGGGAAAATGTGTTGCCACCCACTATTTTCCGTATAGCACCGAAGGGGTTCCCTGTGCAACAAATAGCGGGTTTGGGTGTCTGATGGTGGTAAAACTTTATGAGCGGGTCCATGTGATTCTTACCCTCCACTTGCAAAGTTTCACCACCATTGGACACCGAATGGAAAGTATAAGATCCCTGCCCCCTCAGTGCAAGGGATTCGGGGGTGCTAGTAGCAGAAGTAGCACTTCTTGCGCGGGGCAGGGTCCCTCACTCGGGGCCTCGGCCACCACGGATATCCAGACAAGAGACTAATCCCTTGGTTCTTCAAAAATCAAACCCGAAAAACTTCCCCCTACCGAAAAGCACGGGTGATTCCTCTAGGATTCATAGAAACCAAAACTTTTTTCCCCATCGAGAGGCACATCCATTGATTCTTTTTCCATAGAACAATTACTATCCGAGATTTACTTCATCTATCGTACAATAACAGAATTAAGTCTCATTTTATGGATCCATCAGTCCAGCCTCCCATGGGTTAGCCAACCGCCCAACCACTGTAGTGATGGGATCCAATTAGGAATTTGGTTAGGTTTTTTCCCAAGTACCAGGGAAAAGAGTTCCCAGGCCCCCTAGCTGGATATTCATGCAAATTTAACGCCATTCACACCACTTACACACCCAATATGAAATTGCTTTATTCATAGTTTCAGCTATCTTTAAAACAATCATTTAATGAAACCGTAGTGTTATTGATCATAATCCTCCAAAATATCTGGTTGAATCCTTATTTCCAATCATAATCCTCCAAAATATCTGGTTAGTCTATGGTGCTGCTACCTTGCCACTTGCAAATTGTACATGGGACATCGGATGGGTGGGATGGTGTGATGCCACCCACTATCTTTTGCATAGTGCCCAAGGGGTCCCCTATGCAAAAAATAGTGGGTTTCGGTGGGGCATCATTATCATACGGTGTTAGATGGTGGTGAAACATTTCGAGTGGTTCATGGGGCTACTACCCCTCCACTTGAAAATTTTCACCACCATTAGATGCCGGATGGGAGGGACGGTGTGTTGCCACCTGCTATCTTTCGCATAGTGACCAAGGGGTTCCCTATGTAAAAAATAGTGGGATTAGGTGAGGCATCATTATCGTACGGTGTCCAAAGGTTGTGAAACCTTTTGAGCTTCTTCATGGGGATCTAGCCCTCCCACTCGCAAAGTTTCACCACCATCAGAGGCCGGATGGGCGGGACGGTGTGTTGCCACCTGCACTATTTTTTCACATAGTCCCCAATAGGTCCCCTATGCAAAGAATAGCGGGTTGGAGTGGGGCATCATTATCATACGTTGTTTGATGGTTGTGAAACTTTGCAAAAAGGTTCATGGAAATTATACTCTTATACTCACAAAGTTTCACCACCATCGGACACCGGATAGGCTGGACGGTGTGTTCCTACCCGCTATTTTTTTGCATAGTGCTGCCCAAGGGGTTCCCTATGTAAGAAATAGCGGGTTTTGGTGGGGAATCATTATCATACGGTGTACGATGGTGTTAAAAATTTGTGAGTAGTCTATGGTGATGCTACCTCGCCACTTGCAAATTGCATATGGAACATCGGATGGGTGGGATGGTGTGATGCTACCCACTATCTTTTGCATAGTGCCCAAGGGGTCCCCTATGCAAAAAAAAGTGGGTTTCGGTGGGGCATCGTTATCATACGGTGTTAGATGGTGGTGAAACATTTCGAGTCATTCATGGGGCTGCTACCCCTCCACTTGAAAAGTTTCACCACCATTAGATGCCGGATGGGAGGGACGGTGTGTTGCCACCCGCTATCTTTCGCATAGTGCCCAAGGGATTAGATGGTGGTGAAACATTTCGAGTCATTCATGGGGCTGCTACCCCTCCACTTGAAAAGTTTCACCACCATTAGATGCCGGATGGGAGGGACGGTGTGTTGCCACCCGCTATCTTTCGCATAGTGCCCAAGGGGTTCCCTATGTAAAAAATAGTGGGATTGGGTGAGGCATCATTATCGTACGGTGTCTGAAGGTGGTGAAACTTTGCGAGATTCTCCATGGGCATCCCCTTCCGCTTGCAAAGTTTCACCACCATCAGACACTGGTGGATGGGTGGGACGGTGTGTTGCCACCTGCACTATTTTTTTACATAGTGCCCAATAGGTCCTCTATGCCCAATAGGCCCCCATAGGTCCCCTATGCAAGGAATAGTGGGTTGGGGTGGGGAATCATTATCATATGTTGTTTGATGGTTGTGAAACTTTGTAAAAAGGTTCATGAAAATTATACTCTTCTACTCACAAAGTTTTACCACCATCCGACACCGGATAGGCGGGACGGTGTGTTCCCACCCGCTATTTTTTTGCATAGTGCCCAAGGGGTTCCCTATGCAAGAAATAGCAAGCTTCGGAGGGGAATCATTATCATATGGTGTACGACGGTGGTGAAAATTTGTGAGCAGGTGATGGTGCTACTACCTCGCCACTTGCAAATTACACATGGGACATCAGATGGGTGGGATGGTGTGATGCCACCGACTATCTTTCGCATAGTGCCCAAGGGCTCCTCTATGCAAAAAATAGTAGGATTGGATGGGGCATCATTATCGTACGGTGTTCTAAGGTTGTGAAACTGTGTGAGCTAATCCATGAGGCTCCCACTCTTCTACTCGCAAAGTTTCACCACCATCAGACGCCAGATGAGTGGGACGGTGTGTTGCCACCCGTGCTATTTTTTCACATAGTGCCCAACGGGTCCCCTATGCAAAGAATAGCGGGTTGGGGTGGGGAATCATTATCATAAAGTGTCGGACCGTTGTGAAACTTTCCAAAAATGTCCATGGAATGTATACTCTTCTGCTCACAAAGTTTCACCACCATCCGACACTGGATAGGCGGGACGGTGTGTTCCCACCCGCTATTTTTTTGCATAGTGCCCAAGGGGTTCCCTATGGAAGAAATAGTGGGTTTCGGTGGGGAATCATTATCATACGGTCTACAATGGTGGTAAAAATTTGTTAGCGATGTATGGAGCTGATACCTCTTGACTTGAAAATTTCCCATGGGACATTGGATGGGTGGGATGGTGTGTTGCCACTCGTTATTTTTTCGCATAGTGCCATGGGGTGCCCTATGCTAAAATACCAGGTTTGGGTCGGGCATCATTATCTCCGATGGTGGTGAAACTTTGCGAGTAAGTCCATGGGGCCATACCCATCCCCTTGATAAATTTCACCACCATCAGGATGGGTGGGATGGTGTGTTGCCACCTGCTATTTTTTTGCATAGTGCCCAAGGGGTCCCTTATGCAAAAAATAGTGGGTTTGGGTGGGGCATCGTTATCATACAGTGTCCATGGTGGTGAAACTTTACAAGTGGGTCCATGGGGATGCTACCTCTCCACTTGCAAAGTTTCAGCACCATTAGATACCAGATGGATGGGACAGTGTGTTGCCATCCGCTATTTTTTTGCATAGTGCCCAAGGGGTCCCCTATGCAAGAAATAGAAAACCACCATCACATGCCAGATGGGTAGGACGGTGTGTTGCCACTCTCGCTATTATCAGCATAGCGTGCCCACCAAAGGGGTTCCCTATGAAAAAAATAGTGGGATTGGGTGGGGAATCATTATCATACGGTGTTTGATGGTGGTGAAAATTTGCGAGCAGATCCATGGTGCTCCTACCCATCCACTCACAAAGTCTCACCACCATCGAATACCGGATGGGTGGGACGGTGCGTTGCCACCCGCTATTTGTTTGCATAGTGTCCAAGGGCTCCCCTATGTAAAAAATAGCGGGTTTCAGTGGGGCATCATTATCATATGGTGTACGATGGTGGTGAAACTTTGCGAGCAATCCGTGGCACTCCTACCCCTCCACTCGCAATGTTTCACCACCATCAGATGTTGGATGGGTGCGGGACGGTGTGTTGCCACCCGCTTTCTTTTGCATAGTGCCCTATGGGTCCCCCCTATGCAAAAAATAGCGGGATTGGGTGGGGCATCATTATCATACAATGTCTAAAGGTGGTGAGACTTTACGATCTGGTCTATGGGGATCCTACCCTTATGCCCTCAATGTTTCACTACTATTAGACACTGGATGGGCAGGACGGTGTGTGGCTACCCACGCTAGTTTTTCACATAGTGCCCAAGTGGTCCCCTATGCAAAGAATAGCGGGTTGGGGTGGGGCATCATTATCATACAGTGTTTGATAGCTATGAAACTTTGCAAGCAGGTCCATGAAACTGGGGTCTTCTATGCAAGAAATAGTGAGTTTGGGAAGGGCATAATTGTCATATGGTGTTTGATGGTTGAGAAACTTTGGGAGCGGGTTCATGGGGCTCCTACCCCTCCGCACAAAGGTTCACCACCATCGGATGTCGGATGGGCGGGATGGTTTGTTCCCACCCGCTATTATCCACATAGCGCCCAAGGAGTTCCCTATGGAAAAAATAGCAGCTTTGGGTGGGGCATCATTATCATACGCAAGGGGTCCCCTATGCAAAAAATAGCGAGTTTGGGTGGGGCATAATTGTCATGCGGTGTCCGATGATGGTGAAACTTTGCAAGAGCGGATCCATGGGGCTGCTACCCCTCCACTCGCAAAGTTTCACCACCATCGGACACCAGATGGGCGGGATGGCGTATTGCGATCTGTTATTTTTTTACATAGTGCCCAAGGAGTTGCCTATGCTAGAAATAGCTAGTTTAGGTGGGGCATCATTGTCATACGGTGTTCGATGGTTGTGAAACTTTGGGAGTAGCTCCATGGAGCTCCTACCCCTCCACTTGCAAAGTTTCACCACCATCGGATGTCGGATGGGTGGGACGGTGTGTTGCAAATATGTTAGTGGCCTCCCTCACCTATAAATAGACCCTCATTCTTTTGTATTCTCATCTGTGAGCTAGACCATGTCAGTATTACTCTAAAATAAGAATATTTTCTATTATCCTCTAAAAATCCGCTACAATTTGGAGAGATTGGAGCTTCTCTCTCTCTTTAACTTGCTTTGGAGCTTCCCTTAACATACTAACCAATCAATTGGTTGGGGGCCTCTCCTAAGACTAAAGAATCAAGAAAAACAAGAGGTAAGGTGTGACTATGATTTTTCTTAATCTTCTAATTTTTTTCACTTCTCAACCCCTCTCAAGCTGAGAAGTATTCAATTGAATGGTTCTTCAATGTAAATGAAGCTCTCTAAATAATTTTATTGATTAATCACATAAAGTTTACATTTATGCTTAATTAGAATGTTTTTTAAAGTATATCTATATCCCCCCCAAAGAATGGTCATTCCTATGACACCCACTTTTTTCTGCATAGCGCCCAAGGGGTCCCCTATGCAAAAAATAACGGGATCTGGTGGGGCATCATTATCATACGGTGTCCGATGGTGGTGAAACTTTGCACCGTGGTCCATGGATCTGCTACCCCTCTAGTCACAGTGTTTCACCACCATCATACACCGGATGGGGGAATGGTTTGTTGCCACCTGCAGTCTTTCACATAGTGCCCAAGGGGACCCCTATACAAAAACCCTCTCCTCGCAAAGTTTCACTGCCAATGGATGCCGGATGGGTGGGATGGTGTGATGCCATCCGCTATTTTTTGCATAGTGCCCAAGGGGTCCCCTATGCAAAAAATAATCGGTTTGGGTGGGGTATCACTATCATATGGCATCCAATGGTGGTGAAACTTTATGAGAAATTCCATGGGGCTTCTACCCCTTTTCTTCTAAAGTTTCACCACCAACAGACGCCGGATGGGCGGAACGGTGTGGTCACCCGCTATTTTTTGCAAAGTGCCCAAGGGGTTTCTTATGTAAAAAATAGCAGGTTTTGGTGGTGTATCAGTGTCATACGGTGTTCGATAGTGGTGAAACTTTGCAAGCAAGTCCATGGGGCTTCTAACCCTCTGCTTGCAAAGTTTCACCACCATGGACGCCAGATGGGCGGGACAATGTGTTGCCACCCACTATTTTTTTCCATAGTGCCCAATGGGTTCCCTATGCAAAAAATAGCGGGTTTAGATCGGGCATTATTATCATATACGGTATATGATGGTGGTGGTAAAACTTTGTGAGAGGTCCATGGGGCTTCTACCCCTCCATTCTCAAAGTGCCCATGCGATGTCGGATGGGTGGGACGGTGTGTTGCCACCTGCTATTTTTTCGCATAGTGCCATGGGGTCCCCAATGTGCCAAAATACGAGGTTTGGGTGAGGCATCATTATCATACAATGTACGATGGTGGTGAAACTTTGCGAGTGCTTCCATGGGACTACTACCCTTGCTCTTGAAAATTTTCACCATCATCGAACGTTGGATGGGTGGGATGGTGTGTTGCCACCCGCTATCTTTTCGCATAGTGCCCAAGGGGTTCCCTATGTAAAAAATAGCGGGTTCGGGTGGGCCATTGTTTTCATACAGTGTCGCTTGTGATGAAATTTTGCGAGCAAGTCCATGGGGCTACTACCCCTCCACGCAAAGTTTTACCATCATTGAAAATAGATGGGCGGGACAGTGTGTTGCTATCTGCTATTTTTTTGCATAGTGCACAAAGGGCCCCTATGCAAGAAATAGTGATTTTGGGTGGGGAATTAGTGTCATATGGTGTTCGATGGTGGTGCAAATTTGGGAGAATAGTCCATGGGGATCCTACCCCTCCACACGCAAAGTTTCACCACACCATCAGGTGTTAGATGGGCGGGACAGTGTGTTGCCACCCGCTATTTTCCACATAGTGCCCAAGGGGTTCCCTGTGCAAAAAATAGCGGGTTTGGGTGGGTCATCATTATATACGATTGCAAGCAGATCCATGGAGCCCCTACCCTTCCATGCATAACGTTTCACCAGCATTGGACACCGGATGGGTGGTACGGTGTGTTGCCACCCGCAATGTTTTTGCATAGTGCCCAAGGATTCCCGCTATGCAAAAAGTAGCGGGTTTCGGTGACGCATCATTATCATACGGTGTCCAAAGGTTTTTCCAAAGGTTGTGAAACTTTGCAAGTGGTCCATGGGGCTGCTACTCCTCCACTTGTAAAGTTTTACCACCAATTCAGATGTTGCATGGGCGGGATGGTGTGTTGCCACCCACAATCTTTCGCATATTGCCCATCGCATATTGCCCAAGCAGTCCCCTTTGTAAAAACTAGTGGGATTGGGTGGGGCATCATTATCATATGGTGTGCGAAGGTGGTGAAAATTTGTGAGCCAGTCCATGGGGATCCTACCCTTCCCCTTGCAAAGTTTCACCACCCCACCGGATGGGCGGGATGGTGCATTGCCACCCACACTATTTTTTCCCATAGTGCCCAAGGGGTATCCTATACAAAGAATAGCGGGTTGGGGTGGGGCATCATTATCATACGATGTCTGATCATTGTGAAACTTTGCGAGCAGGTCCATGGGACTTCTACTCCTTTGCTTACAAAGTTTCACCACCATCAGACGCTGGATGGCTGGGACGGTGTGTTGCCACCCACCGCTATTCTTTTGCATAGTGCCAAGCAGGTTCCTGATGGAAAAATGGTGGGTTCGGGTGGGGCATCATTATCATATGGCATCCGATGGTCTTGAAACTTTTTAGAGCAGATCCATGGGCCTCCTAACCCTCCGCTCATAAAGTTTCACCACCATCGCGCGTCGGATGGGCAATAATTATCATATGGTGTTTGATGGTGGTGAAACTTTGCGAGTGAAGCCATGGGGATCCTTCCCTCCACTCACAAATTCTCACCACCATCGGACATAGTATGGGCAGGACGGTGTGTTGCCACCTGCTATTTGTTTGCATAGTGCCCAAGGGCTCCCCCTATGGAAAAAATAGTGGGTTTCAGTGGGGCATCATTATCATACGGTGTTCGATGGTGGTGAAACTTTGCGAGCAGTCCATGGGACTGCTACCCCTTGAGTCACAAAGTTTCACAACCATCAGCAGATGTCGGATGGGTAGGATGGTGTGTTGCCACCCACAATCTCTCGCATAGTGCCCAAGGGTCCCCCTATACAAAACATAGTGGGATTAGGTGGGGTATCATTATCATACGGTGTTAGAAGGTGGTGAAACTTTGTGAGCCGGTCCATGGGGCTTCTACCCTTCTACTCACAAAGTTTCAGCACCATTAGATGCCGGATGGGCAGGACGCTGTGTTGCCACCCCCCACGCTATTTTTTCGATAGTGCCCAAGGGGTGCTCTATGCAAAGAATAGTGGGTTAGGGTGCGGTATCATTATCATATTGTGTTTGATGTTGGAGAAACTTTGCAAGTGGATCCAGAGGACTTCTACCCCTTTGCTTGCAAAGTTTTGCACCAGCATCGGATGGGTGGGACAGTGTGTTGTCACCTGTTATTTTTTTGCATAGTGCCCAAGGGGTCCCCTATGCAAAAAATGATGGATTCGGGTGGGGCATCATCATCATATGGTGTCCAATGGTTGTGAAACTTTGCGAGTGGGTCCATGGGACTTCTACTCCTTTTGTTTTGACAAAGTTTTGCCACCATCGGACGCCAGATGGTGGGACGGTGTGTTGCCACCCCCTATTTTCGCATAGTGCCCAAGGGGTCCCTCATGCAAAAAATGGCAAGTTCAGGTGGGGCATCATTATCATACGGCATCCGATGGTCCTGAAACTTTGTGAGAAGATCTAAGGGGCTCCTATCCCTCGGTTGCCAAAGTGTTACCACCATCGGATGCCAGATGGAACGACGGTGTGTTGCCACCGGCTATTTTAGTATAGTGCTCAAGGGGTCCCCTATGCAAAAATAGAGGGTTTGGGTGGGGTATCACTATCAAATGGTGTCCGATGGTGGTGAACGTTTGTGAGCGGATGCATGAGGATTCTACACCTCTGCTTGCAAAGTTTCATCACCATCAGACACTGGATGGGCAGTACGGTGTGTTGCCCATGCGCTATTTTTTGCATAGCACCCAAGGGGTTCCCTATGCAAAAAATAGCGGGTTTGGGTGGGGCATCAATATCATACGGTGCTCGATGGTGGTGAAACTTTGCGACGAGCGAGTCCATGGGGGCTCCTAATCCTCGGCTTGTAAAGTTTCATACCATTGGACACCGACTGGTCGGGACAGTGTGTTGCCACCCGCTATTTTTTTGCATAGTGCCCAAGGGGTTCCCATTACAAAAAATAACAGGTTTCGGTAGAGCATAATTATTATATGGTGTTTGATGGTGGTAAAGCTTTGAGAGTGGTCCATGGTGTTTCTACCCCTCCACTTGCAAAGTTTCACCACCATCGGGCGGGATTGTGTGTTGCCACGTGCTATCTTTTGCATAGTGCCTCAGGGGTCCCCTATGCAAAATATAGCAAGATTGGGTGGAGCATTATTATCATAAGGTGTTCGATGGTGGTGAAACTTTAGGAGTGGGTCCATCGGGCTCCTACCCTTCTACTTGCAGAGTTTCATCACCATCGGGGGTGGGAGCATTATTATCATAAGGTGTTCGATGGTGGTGAAACTTTAGGAGTGGGTCCATCGGGCTCCTACCCTTCTACTTGCAGAGTTTCATCACCATCGGTGTGTTGCCATCTGCGCTATTTTTTCTTCGCAAAGTGCCCTAGGGGTGCTGTAAGATTCCTCCCCTAGCCCCTCAAGATGTCGTGTTTCTCCCCCTGTAATCAATCCCCTTTTCATAATAATAACAGATCTTGTTTCTATCTGTTTTGGCCTAGAGAGAGAAAATATTCTAGAGAGAGGTAATTCAGTTTCTAGATATCTTTGGATGGAAAAATATCCCTTCTTATTAAAATGATTTTCCCTGAAACAGAAATTCAAAAAGAACTTTCTAGTGTGCAATTGGAATAAATTGAAAATAGGTAAAAAGGATCTTAGCCTGAGGGTCCAGATTTTCTGAAAATTTTGGATTAAGGCTCCTATGGACCAATAAGATTAATCCAAATGTAGGGAGGAGATAAATTGAAGAATAAAAGAAAAATCTCCCAAAATTGAGTAAATACTCACATAAGATGAAGAGTTGACTAAGGACAAGGTTATTAGTTAAAAAAGAAGAGATATTTAGAGGAAATGATGCATTTTTGACACCTCAGTGTGGGGAATTCCCCTCATGAAAGAGGCCTATTTCACATGTGTGGATGAGTTTTAAACTCACAAACAATGAGATATTTTCATCTCTCCTCTCTCCTGTTTTAACTAGAACCAAAAAGTAAGCTAAACTGACCTAAAAATGGTCAAAAAGTGACCAAACTGATCTGGAAAATTCTAGAATCAGTTTGCTTGGTTAGAGGTTCACTTTTTCCTATAAATAGAAGCCTTCCCCTTTGTAAAAGGTTAATAGTGTTTATGCACTGTTACTCTACTCCTCCCCAGAGCCAAAAACATTAAATTCATTGATAATTCACTTGTTTTTGACTATTTCCTCTACAAAGAATTGGTGGCCACTCTTGATCCAAGCAAGAGTAGAACCCTCAATCCCTCAAGCCAAAGGAAAGCTCACAAAACTCCATGTAAGTTAGAATTTCTATTTTTTTAAATTCTATTCTATGGTTTTCTGATTTCTTGCTTCTTTTAAATTAAAATTGGAAGTTATGCCTTGATGGAAAGGCTTCCCCCTTCTCTTCATTGAGTTCAGCCCTTCTTTATACAAGATGTGTAATCAAATAAATAGAGTTAAACTTTTCATATTGTTTACTCTTAAAAAAATGAGAAGTGATTAGATTAGAGTGCTAAAATTATCTTGGAGTAAATTCTAAGTAGATTTAGAATGTAAAAATTGAAAAATGGTCAGCCATACAAAGGAGGTTATAGCAAAATTTTCTTAAATTTTGTAGAAATAAGTTTTATCTTTATGTTATTCAAAAAGAGTAATCCCCTCTGTTTGTGTATTCTAAAAGTGTGATTTTCATTAGATTTAAATTCTATGCATAGAAAGCTGCATATTGGATATATTTTTTAATTATAAAAGTGTGATTTTCATTAGATTTAAATTCTATGCATAGAAAGATGCATATTGGATATTTTTTTATTATAAAAGTGTGATTTTCATTAAAATTAAATTCTATGCATAGAAAGATGCATATTGGATATTTTTTATTATAAAAGTGTGATTTTCATTAGAATTAAATTCTATGCATAGAAAGATGCATAAAGGAATTCATTTTTATTTCAAAAGAGTTATTCTAATTAATTTTGATTTTATGTATAGAAAGATGCATAAAGGAATTTATTTTTATTTCAAAAGAGTTATTCTCATTAATTTTGATTTTATGCATAGAAAGATGCATAAAGGGATTCATTTTTTATTTCAAAAGAGTTATTCTCATTAATTTTGATTTTATGCATAGAAAGATGCATAAAGGAATTTATTTTTATTTCAACAGAGTTATTCTCATTAATTTTGATTTTATGCACAGAAAGATACATAAAGGATTTTTTTTATTTTGAAAGTGTTATTTTCCTTAAAATTGAATTTATGCACAAATAGATGTATAAAAGGATTTTTTATAAAAGTGTTATTCCCACTGAAGTTGATTTTTATAAAAGAATGAATGGATGGATAGATGTGATGTGAATCAGATAAATGTGAATGAATGGATGGATAGATGTGATGTGAATCAGATAAATGTGAATGAATGGATGGATAGATGTGATGTGAATCAGATAAATGTGAATGAATGGATGGATGGATGTGGATGTATGTGAAGAATGGAAGTGGATGTATGTGAAAGAATGGATGTGGATGTATGTATGTGAAAGGATGAATGTGGATGTATGTGAAGAATGGAAGTGGATGTATGTGAAAGAATGGATGTGGATGTATGTATGTGAAAGGATGGATGTGGATGTATGTGAAAGGATAGATGTGGATGTGTATGTGATAAGTATGGATGTGGACGTATGTGGAATAATATATGTGGATGTGAATGTGATGGATATGAACGAGAATAGAGGCGATGAGATGTGATGTAAATTGGATAGATATGAATGATATGGGATGTGAATGAATGTGATAGCATGTGAATCAAGATGTGAATAAATGATATGGGATGTGAATGAATGTGATAGCATGTGAATCGGGTTGTGAATCACTACAAGACACTGCTGCCATACACGCGTTCAATACACGTGATAAGTTACGGGCGCGTGTATGGTCGCGCATGTATATGAGTAGTATCGGGCGCGTGTATATGGGTGGTTGCAAGATGAGGTTATCTAGTTTCATGTGGTGGGCGCCCTTGGCTTTAGCTGGAAAACAGGCATTTTTTCTAGAAGAATAGCCAATCTCTCCTAGTTAGCCAAGGAGTTTCACTTCAAGGTCTTCTAATGAAACATCATATGCAAAGTTGGGCACCTAAAACTATAATCTGATCGAATATCCAATAATTGCAAATCCCCTTTTCTTTGGGAACCAAGTTTGTATACAGGCCTTGTCGTAGGTTAGACAGGTACAATGAATGTGAGTAAATTGCCTATAACTTTTACATTATTACTCATATGATGTTCCCACTTTGCATATCACAAATACAAATAACATAGAGCTTAACTTGATTTATCTAGTGATTTTTGATGTGTTCTACTATTTTCTATATTATTTAAAATGTATTAAAATTGTTAAAAAACATATTATTTTATCCTCCCACCACATCTACCATTTAAAATGATCAAATTGTATGGATCTAGTGATTATTAGATTGGGAAAGATTAGTATAATGTGGGTATAAGGTAAAATTACAAATCTAACGGTTGGATTTTTGTAGATTTACTTTGGAAAATTTGTTATGACTATTAGAGGCCCATTAAATCAATTGTAATTTAATTCTAGAAAATTAAATATTGAATCTTTTAATCTAAAAACTCTAGGGATCAATACTCTTGTTGCCATGAATTTATTTTAAAAAAATTGGCTTAATTTGAGTATGGGAAGGTCCATTTTCAATCCTCCCAAGTGAAAATTTCCATATTGTGTCCACTCTCCCAAGTGAAAATTCCCATATTGTGTCCACTCTCCCCTTTTCAAGTCTAAAACCAATCCTAGTTAGGTTTGGAAATCTAGGCATAGTGAACTTCACAGCTTAGATTTCATTCGATGTGTGAGGCTTGGGTAGGCACAAATCTTATATATGCATGCCACTTTATGTCCACATGAGCTTCGAGAGGATCCACATAAGCAGCTTGCCACCTCCACCCTCCATGTCAACATGGTCAACCTAGTTGACTCCCCACCTCATCATCCTAGTCATCATTAATGCCACATCTTCTTACCACCTTTGCATGCCACCTCGCACTTGGTGACATGGCATGCCACATCATGGAATTGCCACATCAACCATAATAGTGCCACATGTCAAGAGAATGCCACGTGTCATGCACGCATGTGACACGTGGCACCTCCTTCCCACCTCCCTTTTTTTTCAAAAATATATTTTTGAAAAGGTTAATTTAGTAATTTAGAGAAATAGAATATAAAATTTTAAATAATAAAATATATATATCTTATTAAATAAAAGAATTTAAAATCACTAATTTTAAAGGATTATATTTTGGGATTAGATCAATAATATTATTATTAAAGTTCATATTATTTAATTTAAAAAAATAAAATTTTTAATTTAATATTTCTAGAATTTTTTTATATAGAATAAACCTTTGAATAAAATTTAAAAAAATACTTTATTAGAAAAAAGTAGTTATATAATTATAAAATAAAAGATAAATTTAAAGATATATTTATATATCTAGTAATGATAAATATTTAGACTTGTTAATAAATATTATTAATAATATTAATTTTTAAGTGGATAATAGTTTATCTTTATGTTTATCTTAATTATCCAATCAATCTTAGATAGGAAATCCAATGAGATTTGAAGTGGATAACCTATTTTTCCTATATAATCACACATCTCTAGTACTATCCCATACTTATCTCTAGTACTATCCCATCATTGAGCCTTTATAATATTTTCTCTCTTAGCTTCCTTGAGAATGGGTTCTCAAAGTCGTAGGAGTCCGAAACGTGATAGGACCCCCGTCCACCAAGTTCAAGAGGAGGAGAGAAGAAGGGTAGCCTTGTGAGAGAAAGAGAGAGTGGAGAGCACGTCAACGAGAAACACCTTCCGTTTGGCGATGATCCAAGCCTTGCTCCTCCTCTTCCACTTCCTCTCCCTCTGCCCTCTTCCCCCCCACTACCCCTTAGTTTAGATAATCCACATGAACCCGCCCTTCCTGAGTTCCCTTCTCTTCTACAAGAACCCACCCCCCCTCCTTTGGATGCCCTTCATGTGGATAGGAAAGAACTATCAAAGTCAGGGGCACATCGTCGTGCCCATGCAATCTTCCATTCTTATTTCAAAGACCTCACACCTTCATCTCACAGGCATGTGTGCTTGATGCTTTGATTGATCTGCCCAACATGGCCAATTGCAGGGCGCTTTCCGACATTGGAGGTCGAAGAGAGAGGAGAGTTGGCATGGCGGTGCTACAAAGTGTTCGTCATTCCTATATAGTTAGCAAGAAGAGGAACTCTACGGATGCTTTGGTTGCTCGACAGGCTATTGTGGCAGCCACCATAAGTAGCTCCCAAATGAAGGGTAAGGTTAGTGCCACATCTCACATCCTTTCCATAGCACCACACGCACTTAGAGTTGGGTCTATTAGACGACAAAGTTTAGATGCCAATGAGGTTGGTGCTTTGTGGGCGAGTAGTGGTCGTGTAGCTAGGCATGATCTCCTACTAGATGAAACCACTAGAACCTTGATAGAAAGTTTTTGGGAGGAGAATTATCGTGCCTCGCCAATTTTCAAGAAAGCTTTGCGTAAGAGAGTGACAAGAGGAGTCATTGAGCACGGTGCTTGCTTTCTTGAAATGACCGAAACTGAGTTGTATTCTCAGTTTGTGGCTTCGTATCTAGAGCTTAAAATTGGGCAAAGGTCATTTGAGGGGTGTAAGCCTTGGTTTGTGAGGTACTCACGTCAGCATGACACATGTTGTCGCTACCATGTTGAGTTCAAACTTTTTTATGATGTGTTCCGTTCTCTTAGTGGGCATAGAGAGTTGCCTCGTAGTCCTCGTGATTTCATCCACTCTCTTTTGTGTGCACGCACGGAGGATGCCGAGTTCCATAGGATGCCTTGTGTGGAGAGCAATTGCACATCATGTGGTTCACTTGCACATCTACAGATGGTAGATCTTGATGCAAGTGACCAAGAGATAGTGGCATGGCAATGTTATGAGTATGTGATACACCAGCTCCAGAGTGGTGGACAGTCCAGGAAGTTGCAGCTCGTGGACAAACATACACCACGTTGTCACTTCACAGCCACATTTAGGGAGAAGATCTACCCCTATATACGGCACAGTCATTGTGCCAAGTGGCAGGATCATCAGTTCCAAGCATGCCTGCCAGAGTTTCCTATTGGTGTGGTTGTCTCTGTGATTGATTTTGTAGAGAACTACACCTTCACACCTTTTCAGGAGATACAATCTGAGTATTACTTCTCAGAGCAGGTAATGGTTATATTTCATAATATTTGTTTTGTGTTTGAGCTACATTACTTATTTTATTTTTGTGTCCTAAACGTCTGTATTGCTTACCTCACCAGGTTGCTATTATGGTCCACATTAGCTATCGACATGCAGAGGCTCATGTAGATGGGATAGCGAGTACCCCCGAGACCCGTGTCATTATTCGAGAGTATCATTTCTATATTAGTGATGATCGTTCACATGATGCACATTTTGTGCAACACCGTTTTCATCTCCACATGACGATTTTTTAGGAGATTGTGGGATCATATGTGGCCAGTGATGGGTTTGGTCGGATGGTTGTGGCGCACAGTTCAAGTCATCACGACAATTCTATTGGCTCTACAGGTAGTACTTATGGTTCTCTTACATTTGCAATTAAACTAAATTCACTAGAACATCTTAAAGAAAAAAATAACTAAGACTATCTTTCATGGATTTATAGGTGGCATGTACAGTTTAGTATCCCAGTGATTTGGTCATTCTTTGAGACTGGTCATGGGAAGGGAGAGCATGATGGTGCGGGCGCGTGTGTGAAACGTGCCCTGAGGCATCATCAGCTGCGGCAAGATTCTCAGCGGTTCAGAGATGCGGTCCACGTAGTCGAGTAGTGTTCCCAACATTTGTGTGGGAGTGCAGCATCATCGTATCCCAAACGTGATGCTCGGATTGTCAGGAGATTTTTTTGGCATGTGGATGGTGGCATGATTGACCGCCGTAGAGCCTCCCATGATTGTGACACAGTACGTGGCACCTTGGGCTTACATTCCATTAGGAGCACATGCATGGCGGCCCCCACGATTTACACACGACGGTTTGCATGCTTCTGTGGAGCATGTATGGATGGCGATTGGTCACATTGTGCCTCGAGAGGATGGGCAGATGCATGGATACAGACATTCCTCTCCCCCGAGCATCCTTCACATCCAGTGTTGTCTGATGAGCACATAGGTCCTGCATTCATGGATCATAGAGACCAACTCTTTTTTCCTCATTTAGAGGCACATCCGTTGATTCTTTTCCATAGAACAATTTTTATCCGGGGTTTACTTCATCTATCGTACCAACAGAAATTTAGTCTCATTGGATCCATCAGTCCAGCCTAACCCCATCCAGTCCCATGGGTTAGCCAACCACCCAACCACTGTAGTGATGGGAGCCAAGTAATAATTTGGTTAGGTTTGTCCTGGGTACTAGGGAAAAGAGTTCCTAGGCCCCCTAGCCGGATATTCATGCAAACTTAAAACTAGTCACACCCCTTACACACCCAATATGAAATTGCCTTTTCCTCAGTATCATCTATCATTAAAAATAATCATTTAATGAAACCATTGTGTCACTGATCATAATCCTCAAAATCGCTGGTTGAATCCTTATTTCCAACCAATCATTCCTTCATCGCTGTACCTATGGCATCATTGTTGGCAACCAGAACACTCACCACCTGTCCACTCAGGGGCCTTTTCAATAGTTCCTAGCTCATAGTAACCGACAATATATTCACATATCAAAAATGGAATCTCTGTTGAAGATCAGCAAGATCAACCAACAACGGATCCATATAAAAGGGCCATGGACTCATCCGTTGAGGACCGGCAAGGTCAATCAACCAGATCCATGCCCAAATTCAGAAAACAACTCGTACTCCTTGTTCCAATATCTTCCTCGATGTACTTGTGGGTATCTTCGGTGACCCAGAGCCCAAGCACCATATGGTTAGCACCCTCTAAGATCCTTTCTCCGTTGACTCTCCGTCAACTATTGTAACTTTATCAGCTAGGTCTCCACCCACATAACCTCATTCACAAGATGGTCAAAATGCTTCCCCAGCATTCTTGACATAAAAAAGTCATTTAAAAACAAGTCATAAATACAATTTCTATAACGAACTCTCGACTTTCCACATCAATCTACATTACTTAATCCACATTCATTTCGTATGCATTCCTGTTCTCATCCAATCACATCATTTTCCATCTCAACACTCTTTCCTTAATTAACCTCATCAGATCTCATCCACTCGCATTTACCCATACATCTCATCACATCACATTCATTAACATCTATCCAGTTTATATCGCATCTTATCACATCCATTTCACATCTCATCTTATTCATTCACATCCCGATTCAAATCACATCACATCCATTCACATCCCATACCATTCATTCTCATCCCAATTCACATGTCATCACATTCATTCACATCCCTTATCATTCATTCACTACTACAAGGGATCGGGCTCATACCCGTGCTCCTAGCCGCTAAAATGACTTGTGGAAAAAAAGTAACGGGCCCGTGTATCAGCGCGTGTATCATTGTGACCAGAGACATGCGTGTAAAAGCGCGTGTATAGAAGCAGTTAGACGTGCTGATACAAGGACGTATACACGCATTTTGTCAGTTTATCTGCGCTTATACGAGGGTGTATACATGCGTTTTGTCGGTTTAGCTGCGCTTATACACGTGCATTCCACAGAGTATCCGCGTATATACACGCGTTTTTCACAGAGTATCCGCGTATATACACACGACTTTTGCAGAGTTGACGTGTCTATACACGCGAATAGAGAGCAAAAAAAAAAAATCCAGAGAGTGCTATTTTGTGCTAGAATGCTGTTCCAGCATTCTAGCACCCAATAGCACTCTCTGGATTTTTTTTTTTAGGTGCATTGCACCATCCACGAGGAAGATTTAAGACAAGAATGACATGAATGCATACATTGTCAATATACGATTCAAGACCGACATGAATGCAATACTATCAATTCACGATTCAATATTACTATCAAAATTTTATGTGTACACATATATACAAGGGAGTCCATATGTCGAAGTAGCCCATGGCTTCAGTTACAAAAATATGTATACAACCACATCCTCAATATGGAATGTGATACTATAAGTTTGAGTACTACTCAGACCCAGATGATGACTCGTTGCTCCCTCCATGATCAGATAAGCTCACATCAGTCAGAATGTACGATGAGTAGTGCTTACGTCCACCCTCTGCAGTGGCGGTGGGTGGATCATCAGTGGCAGGATCATCAGCAGGTGCAGCAGCAGCAGCTTGTGCCTGTTCAAGTAATATATAGTATATAAGTATATATATATGTAATTCAATAAACCAAAATCATTCGTTTAGAGTTTTCAAGTACCTGTCGACCGTATGGTCTCATGGCCATCTCAAACTGCGCGTCCGTAATACGTCCCTCGGCTCTGAAGAGGGCCCACATGTCACGTCTGCTATGCCGAAGAGCATACCCAGTATCGTGGGCTTTGGGCTTCCTCCCCATAACCCATCACTGTATCATAATCAACACAATTTGTAAGATTAAAACAATCATAGAATCAATGAATTAAGTAAACAATCAAATAAAGTGGCAAGATACTTACGAACTCTGTCTCCCATGACTCGACATCGCCAGATCCGAAATGCGAAGATCCAATGGTCTCCATCTGGATCCGTCGTGCCTCCACATGCTGCCTGCTCTTCACACCACCCTCTGCTCATTTCTTTGCCTCCTTCCACTCGCATTTGTGTGCAGTGGCAGGTTTCTTGGCAGGATAGCCACCCGCAGCTACATTTAGCCCATCATCGTACGCGAGTTTCTTAAGGTGAGATCTTTTATTACTTAAGATCTCCCTTATTCGCGTCCTTCCCCATACATCCGAGAATGTCACATGTGGGGGATTGGGGTACCGACTATGTACAGCATCTATCACCTCCCCAACTAATCGGCTATTTTGATCTTTAAATCTAATAAAATAATTTCTATACAAGTTTGAAACTACCCCACGCATGTACTCCATTACCTCTTTCCCCCTCGCATCCATCACTACCCCACCCCTATTCGTCACATCATAGCAGATCACTCCCTCCACCTCTGTCACCTCCTCCTCATCCTCACTGTCTCCTCTAACCAGGGATTTAATATTCACGTGATCACAAGATTTTTTATGATAATAAAACATGTGAACAAGTTATTCACATGTTCTCATGTTACCATTCACAAAATAACAGGTCACTTGCCATTTGGGAACCCCTTAAAAGCTTGGCTACACATGGGAATAAGCTATTCACATGTTCTTATGTTACCATCTTCACATAATAGCAGGTCAGTGGCCACCTAAGAAGATTTTTTATGCCCGAGAAAGATAAATTTTTTAGGCCCTTGTGAAAGCTTTGTGAATATAACATGTGATCACAAGATTTTTTGTGTTATTAACATATGTTATTAACATGTTCACATGTTCTCGTTTACGTCAGTGAAATCCCTGCCTCTAACTCTTCTCCCTCTATCTCCTCTCTCACCGCGTGCCCTACTATCTCCCCCACCAAAGCACCCGCTGCATCCTCCACTCCCACTCTTCCTACTGCGGCGTTTGCTCTCCTCTGTACTGCGGGTGGGGATTGTCTATGTGACTGTGGTGGCTGTGAGCCCTGATGTGACGGTGCCTGGGAGGGTGTGCGTGAGTGTGTCTGGGATGGGGTATGTCTCCTCGGTGGGTCAGTTCAGTAGGTGCCCTATGGAAAGAATAGCAGGTTGGGTTGGGGCATCATTATCATAGGGCGTTCAGTGGTGAGACTTTGCAAGAGTGGGACCATGAGACTTATACCCTTGTGCTCGCAAAGTTTTACACCATCGAACACTAGATGGGTGGGATGATGTGTTGTCACCCGCTATTTTTTGCATAGTGGCCAAGGGGTCCCCTATGAAAAAAATGGTGGGTTCAAGTGGGGCATCATTATCATACGGCGTTGGATGGTCTTGAAACTTTGCGAGTAGATCCATGGGGATCCTACCCCTTTGCGCTCAAAGTTTCATGACCATTGGATGCCGGATGGGCGGGACGGTGTGTTGCCACCTGCTATTTTTTGCATAGTGCCCAATGGGTCCCCTACGCAAAAATAGCGGGTTTGGGTGGGGTATCACTATCATACAGAGTCCAATGGTGGTGAAACTTTGCAAGCGATTTCATGGGGCTTCTACACCTCCACTTGAAAAGTTTCATTACCATCGGATGGGCGAAACCGTATGTTGCCACCTGCTATTTTTTGCATAGCGCCCAAGGCGTCCCCTATGTAAGAAATAGCAGGTTTGGGTGGGGTATCACAATCATACGGTGTTTGATGGTGGTGAAACTTTGCGAGCGAGTCCATGGGGCTCCTAAACCTTTGCTCGCAAAGTTTCACCACCATCAGACTCTGGATGGGCAAGACGGTGTGTTGCCACCCACTATTTGTTTTGCATAGTGCCCAAGGGGTTCCTTGTGCATAAAAAAGTGGGTTTTGGTGGGGCATAATTATCATAAGGTGTCCAATGGTGGTAAAATTTTATGAGTGTCCAATGGGGCTGATATCCCTCCACTCGCAAAGTTTCACCACCATTGGACGTCGAAAGGGCGGGACGATGTGTTGCCACCCGCTATCTTTCGCATAGTGCTGCCCAAGGGGTCCCCTATGCAAAATATAGCGGGATTGGGTGAGGCATTATTTTGTGAGTGTCCAATGGGGCTGATACCCCTCCACTCGCAAAGTTTCACCACCATTGGACGTCGAAAGGGAGGGACGATGTGTTGCCACCCGCTATCTTTCGCATAGTGCCCAAGGGGTCCCCTATGCAAAATATAGCGGGATTGGGTGGGGCATTATTTTTATACGGTGTCCGATGGTGGTGAAAATTTTCAAGCGAGTCCATCAAGCGAGTCCATCAAGCTCCTACTCCTTTGCTTGCAGAGTTTCAACACCATCAGATGACGCGCCAGATGGGTGAGACGGTGTGTTGCTACCTGTGCTATTTTTTTGCATAGTGCCCAAGGGTTGCCGTATGCAAAGAATAGCAGGTTGGGTGGGGCATCATTATCATACGATGTCCGATGGTGGTGAAACTTTGCGAGTAGGTCCTACCTCTCCTCTCGCAAAGTTTCACACCATTGCATGTCGGATGCGTGGGACGGTGTGTTGTCACCCGCTATTTTTCGCATAGTCCCCAAGGTGTCCCCTATGCAAAAAGTGACAGATTTGGGTAGGGCAGCATCATCATATGGTGTTCGATAGTTGTGAAACTTTGTGACAGGGTCCATGGGACTTCTACTCCTCTGCTAACAAAGGTTCACCACCATCGGACATCGGATGGATGGGATGGTGTGTCGCCTCCCACTATTTTTCGCAAAGTGCCCAAGGGGTCCCTATGCCAAAAATGGCAGGTTTGGGTGAGGCATAATTATCATACAGCACCCGATGGTCCTCAAACTTTGCAAGAAGATCCATGGGTCTCCTACCCCATTTGCTCCCAAATTTTCATGACCATCGGATGGGTGGGACGGTGTGTTGCCACCCACTATTTTTTGTATAGTGCCCAAGGGGTCCCTTAGAAAAAATAGCGGGTTTGGGTGGGTATCAGTATCATACAGAGTCGGATGGTGGTGAAACTTTGTAAGAGGTTGCATGGGGATTCTACACCTCTGCTCACAAAGTTTCACCACCATCGTACACGAATGGGTGGAGTAGTACGTTGCCACCTGCTATTTTTTGCATAGCGTCCCCATGCAAAAAATAGCGGGTTTGGGTAAGGCATCACTATCGTACGATGTTCGATGGTGGTGAAACTTTGCGAGCGAGTCCCTGGGTTTCCTAAAACCTTTGCTCGTAAAGTTTCACCACCATCGGACACTGGATGGGCATGACGGTGTGCTTCCACCTGCTATTTTTTTGCATAGTGCCCAAGGGGTTCCCTATGTAAAAAAAAGTGGATTTCAGTGGGGTATCATTATCATACAGTGTTTGATAGTGGTAAGACTTTGTGAGTAGTCGATGGGGCTCCTACCCCTCCACTTGCAAAGTTTCACCACCACTGGATGTCAAATGGTTGGGTGGGATGGTGTGTTGCCACTCGCTATCTTTTGCATAGTGCCCAAGGGGTCCCCTATGCAAAATATAGCGGGATTGAGTGGGGCATTATGATCATACGATGTCCGACAGTGGTAAAACATTTTGATCGGGTCCATTGGGCTCCTACTCTTCCGCTCGGAGAGTTTCAACACCATTAACGCTAGATGGGCATGACGGTGTGTTGCCACCGGTGCTATTTTTTCCCATAGTGCCCAATGTGGGTGCCCTATGCAAAGAATAGCAGGTTGGGTGGGGCATCATTATCATAGGATGTCCGATGGTGGTGAAACTTTGCAAGTGGGTCCATGGGACTTCTACCTCTCCGCTTGCAAAGTTTCACACCATCGCATGCCGGATGGGTGTGATAGTCTGTTGTTACCTGCTATTTTTCACATAGTTCCCAAGGGGTCCCCTATTCAAAAAATGACGGATTCGGGTGGGACATCATCATCATATGGTGTGCGATGGTTGTAAAACTTTGCGAGCAAGTCCATGGGACTTCTACTCCTCTGGTGACAAAGTTTCACCACCATATGCCGGATGGGTGGAACGGTGTGTTGCCACCCACTATTTTTTGCATAGTGCCCAAGGAGTCCCCTATGCAAAAAATGGATGGGGTTCGGGTGGGGCATCATTATCATACGACGTCCGATGGTCTTGAAACTTTGTGAGAAAATCCGTGGGGCTCCTACCCCTTTTCTCTCAAAGTTTCATGACCATCGAACACCGGATGGGCGGGACGGTGTGTTGCCACCCACTATTTTTTGCATAGTGCCCAAGGGGTCCCCTATGCAAAAATAGTGGGTTTGGGTGGGGTATCACTATCATACAGAGTCCGATGGTGGTTAAACTTTGCAAGTGGTTTCATGGGGCTTCTACACCTCTGCTCGCAAAGTTTCATCACCATCGTACGTCGAATGGGCGGAACCGTATGTTGCCACTCGCTATTTTTTACATAGTTTCCAAGGGGTGCCCTATGCAAATAATAGCAGGTTCCATGGGGCATCATTATCATACAATGTCCATCCATGGTAATTCTACCCCTCTGCTCACAAAGTTTCACACCATCTAATGCTGGATGGGTGGGACAGTGTGTTGTCACACCTGCTATTTTTTGCATAGTCCCCAAGGGGTCCCCTATGCAAAAAATGACGTATTCGGGTGGGGCATCATCATCATATGGTGTTTGATGGTTGTGAAACTTTGCGAGTGGGTCCATGGGACTTCTACTCCTTTGATGACAAAGTTTCACCACCATCGGCGGATGCCGGATGGGTGGGACGGTGTGTTGCCACCCGCTATTTTTCGTATAGTGCCCAAGGGGTCCCTTATGCAAAAAATGGCGGGATCGGGTGTGGGACATTATTACCATCATACGGCATCCGATGATCGTTAAAATTTGTGAGAGGATCCATGGGGCTCCTACCGCTTTGTTGCCAAAGTGTCACCACCACCATCGGATGCTGGATGGGTAGGAAGGTGTGTTGCCACCCGCTATTTTTTGCATAGTGCTCAAGGGGTCCCCTATGCAAAAATAGTGGGTTTGGGCGGGGTATCACTATCATATGGCGTCTGATGGTTGTTGTGAAACTTTACAAGCGGGTGCATGGGGATTCTACACCTTTGTTTGCAAAGTTTCATCACCATCAAATGCCGGATGGTTGGAATGGTGTGTTGCCACATGCTATTTTTTGTATAGCGCCCAAGGGGTCCCCTATGCAAAAAAAAGCAAGTTTGGGTGGGGCATCATTATCATACGATGTTTGATGGTGGTGAAACTTTTTGAGCGGGTCCATCGGGCTCCTACTCTTTCACTTGCAGAGTTTAAACACCATCAGACGACGTCGAATGGGCGGGACGGTGTGTTGCCACCTTTGTTATTTTTTCGCATAGTGCCCAAGGGGTGCCCTATGTAAAGAATAGTGGGTTGGGTGGGGCATCATTATCATACAATGTCCGATGGTGGTGAAACTTTGTGAGAAGGTCCATGGGACTTCTACCCCTCCACTCACAAAGTTTCACACCATCGGGGGTGGGATGGTGTGTTGTCACCCGCTGTTTTTCGCATAGTACCCAAGGGATCCCCTATTCAAAAAATGGCAAATTGAGATGGGGCATCATTACCATACAGGGTCGGATGGTGATGAAACTTTGCGAGAGCAAGTCCATGGGTCTCCTACTACTCCGCTTGCAAAGTTTCACCACCAGCAGCAGATGTCGGATGGGCAGGACAGTGTGTTGCCACTCGCTATTTTTGGATAGTGCACAAAGGGGTCCTTTATGCGAAAAATAGCGGGTTTGAGTGGGGCATCATTATCATACAGCATCGGATGGTGGTGAAACCTTGCAAGCTAGTCCATTAGGTTTCTATCCCTTTGCTCATAAAGTTTCACCACCATCGGACACCAGATGGGTGGAATGTTGTGTTTCCACTCGCTATTTTTTACATAGTTCCCAAGGGGTCCCCTATGCAAAAAATAGCAGGTTTGGGTGGTTCATCATTATCATACAGTGCTTGATGATGGTAATACTTTGTGAGCAAGTCCATGGGGCTCCTACCCCTCCGCCCGCAAAGTTTCACCACCATCAAATGCCAGATGGGCGGGACGATATGTTGCCACTTGCTATTTCTCTCTCTCTCTCTCTCTCTCTCTCTCTCTCTCTCTCTCTCTCTCTCTCACACATTTTTCTCTCTCTCACACATTTTTTTTAGTTTTATGATGCAGCTAAACTCAAGAGAGATGGGATCAACAAGATACTACTCAGAATTTTGTAACATTTATATCAAGATAGCCATTGGAAAATAGCTAGTGCATTGACAAGTCTTAATGGTAGAAACCATGAACTCGTAATTCCCCCATAGCTAGTTCTAAGACCTATCTTAAAGACATCACCCTCAAATAACCTAATCTTATGGTAACCTATCATCATATCTATCTTTATGAAGTATCACACTCAACAAAGCCAATCAATAAATTCATTCTTCCTCACAACAAAGGATATTTAATCTTTACATTAAATATGTTAACTCCTTATAACTCAACACACACTTTTGTATATCCTTCTTGTCCACTAGGAGAAGTAGTTCTCCCTAGGTGACCTGCTAGGGTTCAATCCCCTATCCATAAGTACTCTTGAATATATCTAATCTCTTCATCCCTTAGATTGTCTCAACCTATATGGTTGTTTAAAAAATGGTTGTGCCCGAGGTATATGGTATACACCCAAGAGATTGAAGGAAACATGTCCGATTATTTATACATCATAAAACAAAAGGAGATTTATATTTTTCGAGGTGGATATCAAGTGTATTATAAATAATGTCTTATCTTCTGAAACTTATTAAACACAAAAACGTAAAAACATCAAACAAAAAAATCTAAAGGAACAAATGACAAGCACATATATGAATTGAAGATTTACAACTAACATGAGTGTGAAAATGCTTAAAAATTAGACATCATTGAACGAACTAAAGATAAAACTTGGTTGCATTATTTTGCACATATAAAATATGCTTAAATCATAAAAAACTGCACTAGATGTATATAGAATACTTCTAAAAAAGATAATATTTTATAAGGCTACCCTAAAAGCCTACATTACATGGATATAACATGTAAAAGCCCTAAAAGAATACTTAATGGATCCAAAAATTTAATATAAAACATATTATGTAGATTTGGATGTAAATGGTATTTAGATTTTAGTTAATACATATACTTATTATTGATCCCCCCAAAAAAATAGATCTTCATCTTTGAGAGAAAGGGATTTATGCTTACTTGGGAAAAGGGTAGGTTCGACAGCGACAGCAGAAGTAGTAGCAGCAACAGCTCGGGCGAGATCGGTAGCAATAGCTCAGGCGAGATCGGTAGCAACAGCTCCTGGTAATAGGTCGATCGAGATCTGGAGAATGGAAAAATACCAATTGATAGCAGCGCAAAAAAAAATGAGGAAAGGACGATAGAAAATGAAAGAAAGGGAAAAGTTTGGGAACTTTAGGGTTTAGGTATCTTGGGCAAGATACAATAAATATATAATTAATTTGGTTTACGTATCTCACCCGAGATATGATAAATATATAATTATTTATATTTCCGTATCTTGCCCTAGATATGATAAATATATAATTAATTCAATTTACATATCTCACCCGAGATATGATAAATAAATAATTAATTTGATTTTCGTATCTCATCTGAGATATGATAAGTATATAATTATTTATATTTTCGTATCTCCGGCAAGATATGCTTGTAGCCTTATTAGTGAATACTATATTAATAATACAATTAAAATCCATGTGAGCATGAAGGCCCACTTTTATTTTCCACATCACTAGCCTATCTACCATACCAAAGTATTTATCAAGCATACTTGTGGCATTTACAATGTGTGCACCCTAAATTAAGTAAAACCATTATATTTGAAGCTCCACTACTGGCTCTATTCCTATTGATGTTGTGGCATTTTCCATGTATTCTTCAAGTGATGTAGAGCAATTGGCAAACTTCCATTTTTGCTTCAACCAGTACGAGGTGAGCCATCTTACCCACTATAACATTGCATACAATGATAACATAAGTATATGTAAAAAAAAGTGTTAAGAAAGTTAAACAATTAAAACATGACTTACAAAGTGGCTTAAGTGAGAGGAAATATTATGTCCTTGAGCTACAAAAGCATCTTGGCTGCCTGACATTTTTCACTTTGTTGTATAGACCCACAAATAATATCTTCATTTCTTGGGAGAAGTTTTTGGCTAGTTTAGGATCCCAACTATAAGCAAAATAAAGTTTTTTAATTCCATCTATAGATAAGAGTTGCTTATCAAGGATATATATTTCACATACTAGTTGTATGTTTGAAGACAAATATATATCTTTTTACTTCATGTAAAAAGCTTCTAAGCTCTATTAAAGAGCCTTCACATCAAAGAAGTCAGCAATAACTATTGTAAGAACACAACACATTGTCCATAAAACTCTAGCAAAGTGAATAATAGCTCATGGTGGGCAACACCCAAGAGAGAATTGCCAAACTCGGAGGGCATGCCAAAAGGTGGAGAGGCACCGAAGATAGGAGTGTCCACCTCATGGGTGACGCATGAGGGTGGAGTGACAATCACATGGGCAAAGGGCTCAAAATAGTGTGGAGAAAGAATTGTGGGAGAATTAGGAGGAGAAGGAGGTGGAGTGGGGTCATGGGGAAGAGCTGGAGAATGGGTGGGGGGAGGAGATGATGCCTCATCAATCAAACTCGTCGTGCATTGCAATGCTCGAGCCCTTGCTTTGCGCTCACGATGTCTTCTTCTCCTATCTTCCATGCAAACCCTTGCTTGCTCCTCATGAACAAGGTGGATCAGGGGATCCCATTGCCTGTTGCTTTTTCTACTCCTACGACTTTGTGAACCCATGCTAAGCAGTAGGAAAAAAGAGATTAAGTAGTCTACTATGCTTGTGTTATTGATAGTAATGCCATTCTAGATGATTGATATTGTGGTTTTTTTCCATGTTTATATTGATGTCGCTAGTGTTATTGGCTATTTGTGGTTGTGGCCATTGCCAAGAATTTATACTGGGATTGTTTAATGGATTTCCAATTATTGTGATAACTATTACACTTGGAATGTCTTGATGAGCCTAGGTAACTAAAATGGAACAATGGAAGGTTACCAACTATTGTGTTAATTGGTGAACAACGATGGCACTAGCGAAGACTCATCAAGGTTTTTTTATGGAGTATTTAGGTCTATAATAGCTTTGTTTTATGTCTTATTTTGGCTTTAGCTAGGCAATATATTTGTAATAGTAACGATGACATATTTTATAAACACGTGGGGATTAATGCATTAGGTGCAAAAGTAATACACAAAGGCTAATATTTATAAAAGAATAGACCCAATTTTGGAGGATGAAGCTATTATTGGCCCCAATGGACAAATTTGGCAATACATGATTTAAATATCCACATCAAGATAAGGCCGCTAGTGCTAGGGGGAAGATGGCACCGAATGCTTGTGTCTTGTTCTTGTGCTTTTTATTTTGTGTGTTCTCAAGCTTTAGTCTATGGTGATTTCATCTCAAGGAATTTCTTTATCAAATCTCCAACTCTTCAAAAAGTTTTAGAGAACAATGTCCTAGTGTTACACCTCATTTTGAGAGCCCATGACATTTTGGTCATCATTGCTATTTTAAAAATTTTAAATACTATTTAAATTACTTTATCTCAAAATATTTAAAAATGTAGTATTAAACTTGTTTTTTCTTTATTTATCTTATCTCAAAATATTTAAAAATATGACGAACATCAATGTTTTAGATTAGTTTACATTGGCTTTAAATCACTTCTTCAATGCATGACCTTCACTTCATTTTGGTAAAGGAATTATGTTTTTTAAAATTCCAAACCTTTTTAGTCCAAATTTCCATTCACCCTTGATTAATCCAAAAACTTTTCCTTTGCTTTTGTCCAAATTTCTCCCTTGCATTGATAACACCCCATTCATAGGACCATGCATAGGCATACCTAGCATGCTTGTATCACCTTGATTCACCAATGAGACAGAGGCAAGTTCTCATTTCCAACAATGGATCCGTGATTCCCATCAACATGGTGCATACTAGCTTGAGGAGTATGAAATGCATTTTCATGTGAGGGTCCCGCAAAAGATCCATACGCTTATGGCCCCATTGGTGGAAAAGTGTTTGGTGCATATGGATGCAACATAGGTCCACCGTAATATTCTTTGCTTTGTCTGCATCTTGTCTCAAGATTGTGATCCCATCATGCAACTTCTTGCTCATAGAGTCAAACATGTCCACCATGAATTGAAGTATTTGGTCCATCCTTTCAATCATAGTTTGCATGAGATACATCATGTTGTTCATGTTCATGTACTTGCCTTCTTTAGGTATTTGTGGAACATTTGCCTCTTGATGCATCCCTTAATTGATATTGCCACTAATTTCTTCTTGTATAGCTTCTTCAACATCTTGTCTTGCATAGTTGACTTGGGGGTTCACCATATGTAAACTCTCTATATCATGTGCATTCAAGGCCTAATTTAAAAACCCCTTATCTTTAAATTTTTAATGAATAAAGAACACCCTTTTTCTATTAATTTGTAAATACCCCCTTTAAATGGTACCCTTCTGTATGTAAAAAATGTGTGAAAAAGGAAATTTAAAACACCCTTCTGTTGAACCCACATGCTATGCTTACATATTTATGAGTGACCCCCGCCTGAGGCATCAGATATACCTACGTCATACTCAAGAGCTTCCTTGTAGTTCTCCTTATTAAGTTTGGCCTTGGACATCATCTAAAATGTTCAAAAGGCTTTTGAAAGGGTTATCAAACTCCAAATTGAATGGTCTTTGGCTCTATAGAGAGGTGATTCAATGCTCTATCCATTTTTATAGCATTTGACTTGGTCAACCCTGTACTATTCTCTATTTTCACTTTTTTAAAAAGTCAACTTCACACAAAGTGACCAAATCTTGATCAAACAAAATTTGATTTTGAAAATATTTAGTTTGATGGAATGCTTAAAGTAAGCACTATTCATCCATGTCAACACTTTGACCAAGTTTGACTGGAAACATTCCTTTGTGTCGACCCCTTTGACCAGTCAACTCAGGGGGTTCATTATGTGTAAACCCTCTGTATCACGTGTGTTCAAAGCCTACTTTAAAAATACCTTATCTCTGAATTTTTCATAAATAAAACACACCCTTTTTCTATTCAACCCGTGAATACCCCTTTCAAAGGTACCCTTCTGTGTGTAAAAAATGTGCAAAAGGGTGGTTGTAGGATCAGGGTGCCTAGTGTTGTCTACTCAGGCACCCTGTAAACAGTAAAAAAATAAGCATTTGTTTACCTTTAGTGGCCAATCTCTGCTAGCTAACAAAGGAATCTCCTTTCAAGTTCTCTTTTTGGAACATCACATACAAAGTTGGGAATATAGTTGCATAATCTAACTAAGCATTAGATAGTTGAAAGTCCTCATTTCCTTAGGTACAAAGTCAATGTATACACCCTGTCCCAAATTTGGATTGATTCTATAAAATGCTAATATCTTTTACATATAAACTCATATGAGATTCCCACTTTGTACCTTATATCTTCACATAATATAGAGCTTAACTTGATTTTTTGTCGAAGAAAATTTTAAGCTATTTGTCTGTTTTCTTTAAATATTTCAAGGTCTTTAAAGTGTTATAATATACGCCACTTCTTGTACCCACAATAACTACCACTTACAATGCTCAATCTTGTAGATCCAAAGAGTGATAGATAGTGAGACATTATTAGAATGTGGTGGTTAGTCAAAATTGCAAATCCAATGGTTGGATTTTTAATGATCTCTTTTCCAAAATTCTTCCAGGCTATAAGAAGGCCTGTAAATATAAGTAATAAAATGAAAATTTTGATGTCATCTAAAACCTATAGGGACTAGTGTACTTATAATGGTGCATCTATGGAAAAAAAATTGGATCACTCTAAGTATGGAAAGATCATTTTTAAACCATTTCATTGTATTTTTGTTTAATTTTGATAATCTATACTAATTTTTATTAATTTAAGTTATATTGGGTTAATTTGAGCATGTGTATTTTTTATTAGTTTCTTGATCTCATTTGAAGTACCTTGCCCCCGTGAAATTCGTGCAACAACCCAAAAAGTGGATTTTAAAAATCCCTTATGTTGAGCCCACGTGCTACGCTTACATATTTATGAGTGACCCCCCCTCTCGAGACAGTCAACTATTTCCATTTGACCAAGTCTTCAACGGTGCTGAAATCAAGATCTCTTTGGTTTGTCAAGAAGCTAATGGCATGTACAATGCACTCACATGCTCAAATCTCAAACTTAATTCACTATTTTTTACTAAGCACCACTTTTGCCTTGCGGTGAGACTTGCCAGGTTGGAGAAGCAAATGGTGTTGGAACGGAGCACTTGAGGGATCCAAATGTAGCCCCTAGAGAGGAGAATGAAGCTATGTAAACCACTTGAAAACATCCCCAACCCTTTTGGACTGAATTAGTGTTTAACACCATAGTCAAAATTGTCTCCACTTGCTATCCACTCCTTCCCTTTGCATTGCAATGCCTCCGAACCATTCAAAACCATGCAACACATCAATTTGCATCTTTGGGCATCCAAATCTAGGCCCAAGTGCCATGCAGATGTGCTTTTTGCCAAAAAAAATGACGGTATCTCCTTTGTATTTGCAATGAAATCTCAATGTAAACTCAAATGAATTTCAAGTGCAATGCTATATCCATTGTTTGCCAAAACTTTGCTCCACCAAAATACATCAATTGACAACACTTGGAGGTTGATGTAGCGAGTTGAAGTTTTCTGATCTCTCGCCCAAGCTCTTCCAACCCCCTTACTCAAGTTTGAAATCCAAGAGCAAGGGTTTGGGCCATGGCTTTACCACCTTTGTACGTAATCCCTTTAATCCATACCGCTTTTCCATGGCACTCACGGCATGGAAAGTTCAAGACACATCTCCTTGGCATCTTCTCCTTATTTCCAAGGTGCCTTCACCACATATCTAGCTTTCTACTTATGCTGCAAGAATCAAATGAAAGCAACATTAGTAAGTGATTAATGGCTATTAAGCTCCACTCACCACCACAAGAAAATGCGACTGCTCCACGGCATCCTCACGACCATAAAATCTCCAAGAAAATCCACCAATATCAAGCTCAAGATGAAGCTTGTGCTTTCTTGAGGCTCTCCCAAGCTTAGGCAAGCTTCAATGTAAGATACAAGATCCAAAATGAAGGAAAAAATGTGCATCGCAGACCAGCGTCCTCACGTGCAAAAAACGACCATGAAATTCATCAATGGATAGCTCTTTGTGAAGCTTTTAACATGCCAACTAAGATTGCGAGATGAAGGCACCATAGCTTAGAGAAATGAAGCAAAGATGAGGGAGAAAGAAGAAAACGTTTTTAGATTCGAAACACTAATCTTGATTAGTGAAAATTTCCCCCAATTTTGGTCCTAGGATTTGAAATTAGGTGCGGGTCACCCAAAATTTGGTCCACATAAAACCCATGGCCCCAAAATATTAGGAAGCAAACAAAGAAAAGGAAATTAAACTATTCAAGGTCACCATATCCATCTTCTTGATCAAGAAAATCAAGAACATCAAGAAAATACACAAAATTCAGGCGGACTATAAGAAAATTCAAGAAAATGGATCAAAAGCATGGCTCTGATATACCAATGAAAGAAAGGGACATCTAGATTAGCCTTGGATTAGCCTAGAGTAAGAGATTAGTGTAGGTTTAGAGAGAAAAGAGAGTAATGACTTGTATTTCATAGATTATCAAAAGTTAGCCCCAAATATGGCCTATTTGGTATATATACATGACCGCCCCTTTCACACTATCATAAGTGTTGTCCATGGGCATGGTCCATTGGCCTTGGGCCCATTATTCATGGATATGAGACCATTGACTTTGTTACACATTTTGGAAAAGGAATTATGTTTTTTTAAATTCCAAACATTTTTTGTCCATGAGTCTCTACCATGGATCGACTGGTATCACAATGGTAGGATCATTTGCACAAGCACAAGATATGTAGAAGAGTGTAAGGGTAGGCAAAGTAAACACATGTGTAAAACAATTTTCAATACATGGTTGTTGAACCTCCCATTGAAACTTGAATAATGATGTCGGTCCGATCACTGTTGCTGTCACGCAATAGTTTACATGTCAAGAAGAACAATCAAAATTTTAGATGGGGAAACTTTACCCAAAAACTTCCTTTGAAAGGCTTATTTGGAAATAAAAAATCACCCTTTGAAATGTAATGGTGAGATGTGATGCTCCATTCAATACATGTCAAATCCAAATTTTAGATGGGAAACTTTCTTTTGAAGGATGCAATTTTCTACCTTCACATTGTAGCTGTGAAAAATGATCCAAATTCCAACATAAACTACTTACTAGTGCTACAAAAGAACTCTGCCAACAATGAGAAAAAAAAAGCTCATTAATAACCGCTGGTCAAAAAAGCTCATTAATTAACCGGTTTTTATAGCTAAAATCGTATTCCCCTGGTACGATGGGTGGTTTATTTTTTTTGTTTTTCTTCTGTTCATTTTCTTTTTTCTTTTTTTTTTGGAAAATCACCAATTAGAACCTATTTATACACGTGCAGAGCAAAGAGGAGTCATTTGAAACAAGACACGACCATGGCTTAACTCGCTCTTCCCTGTTTCTTTGTCATCCAGAAACCCGTCAATAATTATATTATGTCCCAGCTGTATCAAAAATGTCCCTCCATGCGCCCCGCTCTCGTACCGCTTCGCTCTATACGAAAATCGGCTGATCACCCCATCCTGCTACTACAGGCAGCTGCCTGCGGTCTCTCTCTCTCTCTCTTGATGCATCCCTTAATTGATATTGCCACTAATTTCTTATTGCATAGCTTCTTCAACATCTTGTCTTGCTTCTTGTCTTGCATCTGACTCGAGGGTTCACTTTATGTAATTTCTCTATATCACATGCGTTCAAGGCCTAATTTAAAAACCCCTTATCTTTAAAATTTATTTTGTTTTTAGTGGAAATAGAGAACACCCTTTTTCTATTAATTTGTAAATACCCCCTTTAAATTGTACCCTTCTATATGTAAAAAAATGTGTAAAAAAGGGAATTTAAAAACCCTTCCATTGAACTCATGTGCTATGCTTACATATTTATGAGTGCCCCCCCTAGGCATCCGCCGATGGGCCCACTTCATACTCAAGAGCTTCCTTGCAGTTCTCCTTGCTAGATTTGGCCTTTGGCATTATCTAAAATGTTCAAAAGGATTTTGAAAGGGTTCCCAAACTCCAAATTGAATGGTCTTTGGCTCTATAGAGAGGTGATTCAATGCTTTATCCATTTTTGTAGCATTTGACTTAGTCAACCTTGTACTATTCTTTGTTTTCACTTTTTTTGAAAAGTCAACTTCAACACAAAAGTGACCAAATCTTGATCAAACAAAATTCGATTTTGAAGATATTTAGTTTGATAGAATGCTTAAAGTAAGCACTATGCATCCATGTCAACACTTTGACCAAGTTTGACTCGAAACATTCCTTTGTGTCGACCCCTTTGACCAGTCAACTTGGGGGGTTCACTATATGTAAGCCCTTTGTATCACATGTGTTCAAGGCCTACTTTAAAAATCCTCGATCTATGAATTTTTCATGAATAAAACACACCCTTTTTCTATTCAACCCATCAATACCCCTTTAAATGGTACCCTTCTGTATATAAAAAATGTGTAAAAAGGGGGATTTGAAAATCCCTTATGTTGAACCCATGTGCTATGCTTATATATTTATGAGTGAACCCCCCCCCCCCCCCCGGAGCCAGTCAACTAGTTCCATTCGACCAAGTCTTCAATGATGTCAAAATCAAGATCTCTTTGGTCTGTCAAGAAGCTAATGGCATGTAGAATGCACTCACATGCTCAAATCTCAAACTTAATTCACTGTTTTTGACTAGGCACCACTTTTGCCTTGCGGTGAGACTTGCCAAGTTGGAGAAGCAAACGATGTCGGAATGGAGCACTTGAGGGATCCAAATGTAGCCCTTGGAGAGGCAAATGAAGCTATGTAAACCACTTGAAAACATCCCCAACCCTTTTGGACTAAATTAGTGTTTAACACCGTAGGCAGAAAATTGTCAAAATTGTCTCCACTTGCTATCCACTCCTTCCCTTTGCATTGGCAATGCCTTGGAACCATTCAAAAGCATGCAACACATCAATTTGCATCTTTGGGCATCGAAATCTAACCCCAAGTGCTATGCATATGTGCTTTTTGCCAAAAAAATTGACGTCATCTCCTTTGTATTTGCAATGAAATCTCAATGTAAACTCAAATGAATTTCAATTGCAATGCTATATCCATTGTTTGCCAAAACTTTGCTCTACCAAAATACATCAATTGACAACTCTTGGAGGTCGATGTAGCGTGTTGAAGCTTGTTGATCTCCCTTCCAAGCTCTTCCAACCCCCTTACTCAAGTTTGAAATCCAAGAGCAAGGGTTTGGGCCATGCCTTTACCACCATTGTACATAATCCCTTTAATCCATACTGCTTTTCCACGGCACTCACGGCATGGAAAGTTCAAGACATCTCCTCGGCATCTTCTCCTTATTTCCAAGGTGCCTTCACCACATATCTAGCTTTCTACTTATGCTGCAAGAATCAAATGAAAGCAACATTAGTAAGTGATTAATCGCTATTAAGCTCCACTCACCACCACAAGAAAATGCAACTGCTCCACGGCATCCTCACAACCATAAAATCTCCAAGAAAATCCACCAATATCAAACTCAAGATGAAGCTTGTGCTTTTTTGAGGCTCTCCCAAGCTTAGGGAGGCTTCAATGTAAGATACAAGCTCCAAAATGAAGGAAAAAATGTGCATCGCAGACTAGCGTCCTCACGTGCAAAAAACGACCATGAAATTCATCAAGGGATAGCTCTTTGTGAAGCTTTTAACATGCCAACTAAGATTGCAAAAGGCACCATAGCTGAGAGAAATGAAGAAAAGATGAGGGAGAAAGAAGAAAACGTTTTCAGATTTGAAACACTAATCTTGATTACTGAAAATTTTCCCCAATTGTGGTCCTAGGATTTGAAATTAGGTGCGAGTCACCCAAAATTTGGTCCACATAAAACCCATGGTCCCAAAATCTTAGGAAGCAAACAAAGAAAAGGAAATTAAACCATTCAAGGTCACCATATCCATCTTCTTGATCAAGAAAATCAAGAACATCAAGAAAATACACAAAATTCAAGCGGACTATAAGAAAATTTGAGAAAATGGATCAAAAGCATGGCTCTGATATACCAATGAAAGAAAGGGACATCTAGATTAGCCTAGAGTAAGAGATTAGTGTAGGTTTAGAGAGAAAGAGAGTAATGACTTGTATTTCCTAGATTATCAAAAGTTAGCCCCAAATATGGCCTATTTGGTATATATACATGACCGCCCCTTTCACACTATCATAAGTGTTGTCCATGGGCATGGTCCATTGGCCTTGGGCCCATTATTCATGAATACGAGACCATTCACTTTGTTACACATTTTGGAAAAGGAATTATGCTTTTCTAATTCCAAACCTTTTTTTAATTCCAAACCTTTTTTGTCCATGAGTCTCTACCATGGATCGACTGGTATCACAATGGTAGGATCATTTGCACGTGCACAAGATATGTAGAAGAGTGTAAGGGTAGGCAAAGTAAACACATGCACAAGATATGTAGAAGAGTGTAAGGGTAGGCAAAGTAAACACATGTGTAAAACAATTTTCCAATTTGGAGCGAAACAATATAGGTCTAGGTATGTGGTCAAATAAACCAAGCCTTTGAGCACTTGTATCACAAAGTCTAGGGGTAGCAAAAATATTCATAATATTTTGGAATCAAGGCCCTTGTTTTATGTAACTATGTACAACTCTGGACATTCTCTTGATTTTGGACAAAGGTGCGTACCCAAATTTTGGAAGCCTACCCCTTCTAAGGTAGTAGGCTCTCTCACCTAAATGTTGGAAGCCTACACCTAATTCTAAGATAAAAGGCAGCTCTTACCCAAATGTTGAATACCTACATCTTCTAACGTAGAAGGCTCATAACCTTGGTCGAAGCTTCAAAACAAAAGGAAAATTTGATGGTCTGTTGAAAAGTTTAACGAAACTTCCGTTAGGTTAGGTTAGCATGCAAAGGTTAGGAGAAACATTAACTTTATGTCCACATCTTTTTTCAAAATGTTCATAATTTTTGAAAGGCAAAATATGCAAGTTCCACTTTGAAACCTGCACACACACCACCACATAGGAAAATTTTAAGCTGCAAGTGCATTTTAGACATGTACACACACACACATCATCTTTACAACATATTGCACCAAGCAACCAATGAGTTTCAAACTTGTGAGAATGTTGAGGATCACCACCACCAACAACAACAACAGTTATATTTGCATTTGTATATTATTTCTACAAATGTAATGGTGAGAAGCTTTCCATGTGATGCTTCATTCGATGCATGGTTATTGAACCTCTCGTTGAAACTTGAATGATGTCAAGTCGTCACTTTCACGGAATAGTTTACAAGTCAAGAAGAACAATCAAAATTTTAGATGGGGAAACTTTAGAATTTGAGACCCGAAAACTTCCTTTGAAAGGCTTATTTGGAAATAAAAAAGCACCCTTTAAGATGTGATGCTCCATTCAATACATGGTTGTTGAACCTCCCATTAAAACTTGAATAATGATGTCGGTCCGATCGCTGTCGCTGTCACGCAATAGTTTACATGTCAAGAAGAACAATCAAAATTTTAGATGGGGAAACTTTACCCAAAAACTTCCTTTGAAAGGCTTATTTGGAAATAAAAAAGCACCCTTTGAAATGTAATGGTGAGATGTGATGCTCCATTCAATACATGTCAAATCCAAATTTTAGATGGGAAACTTTCTTTTGAAGGATGCAATTTTCTACCTTCACATCGTAGCCGTGAAAAATGATCCGAATTCCAACATAAACTACTTACGAGTGCTACGGAAGAACTCTGCCAATGAGAAAAAAAAAGCTCATTAATAACCGCTGGTCAAAAAAGCTCATTAATTAACCAGCTTTTATAGCTAAAATCGTATTCCCCTGGTATGATGGTTGGTTTGCTTTTTTTGTTTTTCTTTTGTTCATTTTCTTTTTTTCTTTTTTTTCTTTTTGAAAAAATCGCCAATTAGAACCTATTTATACACGTGCAGAGCAAAGAGAGAAGTCATTTGAAACAAGACACGGCCATGGCTTCTCTCGCTCTTCCCTGTTTCTTTGTCCTCCAGAAACCCGTCAATAATTATATTCTGTCCCAGCTGTATCAAAAACGTCCCTGCATGCGCCCCGCTCTCGTACCGCTTCGCTCTACACGTAAATCGGCTGATCACCCCATCCTGCTACTACAGGCAGCTGCCTGCGGTCTCTCTCTCTCTTTCTCTCTCTCTCTCTCTCTTGATGCATCCCTTAATTGATATTGCCACTAATTTCTTATTGCATAGCTTCTTCAACATCTCGTCTTGCTTCTTGTCTTGCATCTGACTCGAGGGTTCACTTTATGTAAACTCTCTATATCACATGCGTTCAAGGCCTAATTTAAAAACCCCTTATCTTTAAAATTTGGTCCACATAAAACCCATGGCCCCAAAATCTTAGAAAGCAAACAAAGAAAAGGAAATTAAACCATTCAAGGTCACCATATCCATCTTCTTGATCAAGAAAATCAAGAACATCAAGAAAATACAGAAGATTCAAGCAGACTATAAGAAAATTCGAGAAAATGGATCAAAAGCATGGCTCTCGAGAGCCGAAAGCTCTCAAGATTTTAATAATAATTCAGGAAATTATTCGAGGAGTTCTTTTTCATTTAGAAAGCCATACGGTGCACGGCCTTTTCGAGAAGGTACATTCTTGAAAATCGAGAAGCTCTCAAGATTTTAATAATAATTCAGGAAATTATTCGAGGAGTTCTTTTTCATTTAGAAAGCCATACGGTGCACGGCCTTTTCGAGAAGGTACATTCTTGAAAATCGAGCCCTTATTTTTGGAAATGAAAAAAGCACCCTTTGAAATGTAATGGTGAGAAGCTTTCATAGTATAAATTTGAGATTTTCGTAAAATTACCATTGGTCCAAATTTTGAGTTACAATTTGGTAATTTTCTAGATCTTAAAACTACCAAAGATCTCTTTATTTCTTTCATACACCTTACTAGATGTTGTATGAGTTTCAAAAAATTAAAGTTATTTCTATCAATTATTGAGGGAACTTAGGAAAAAATAGCAAGATATTATAGTGATTTTTACTTGGTGAGCCTCAAGTAGTGAATTTGAGCCTTGTTAAGCATGTGTCATATAGACTTATAAAAAAACCCTAATGGTAATTTTTCTTAAAAGGTGAGTTATCATTTGGTAATTTTTTACTAATGCAAAGTTACCAAATGGTAATCATCAATCTAAATTAGATTACAATTTGTAACTTTTTAGTCGTTTGGTTCCAAGGTGGTTACCAAATTTATTATACTGTGGAAGCTTTAGCTGGGGAAACTTTAGAATTTGAGCCCCGAAAACTTCCTTTGAAAGGCTTATTTGGAAATAAAAAAGCACCCTTTGAGATGTGATGCTCCATTCAATACATGGTTGTTGAACCTCCCATTGAAACTTGAATAATGATGTCGGTCCGATCGCTGTTGCTGTCACGCAATAATTTACATGTCAAGAAGAACAATCAAAATTTTAGATGGGGAAACTTTACCCAAAAACTTCCTTTGAAAGGCTTATTTGGAAATAAAAAAGCACCCTTTGAAATGTAATGGTGAGATGTGATGCTCCATTCAATACATGTCAAATCCAAATTTTAGATGGGAAACTTTCTTTTGAAGGATGCAATTTTCTACCTTCACATCGTAGCCAGGCTTTAAATTTGGCACCCGTACGGGAGCCTTTCACAATTTCAAGTGCGAAATGGCACCTCCGTTTTCTGGTAAAAGTGCCAACGTGGCACTTTGAAAAAACAAGGGAAGTGCCCAATGGCACCTAGCCTTAGGGGTCTAAGTGACCAGGGGTATATATGCTATATAATATATATAATATAGTAAATATATATAATATAGTACACAATACATAATAAATATGGAAAGTCTTCAATAACTTGAAAGTCTTCAATAATTTGAAAGTCTTCAATAATTTATGATGCCTTTAAAAATTCTCTTGCTATAATGTATTTTGTGTGATGAGAAGACGTCTATTGAATTGTGAAAGCTTAATGCACTTACAAAACTAATATGTTTTCATTACTCAAAGTAAAGTGGTTTGTTATTAAAAGGGGCACTCAAAATTTTAGCCAAAGGTGACATTTTGGCACCCATGGTTGATGGCAAAAGTGCCACTAGATTTTCTATGGCACCTAGACTTAGGTGCCAAATTTAAAGCCTGATCGTAGCCCTGAAAAATGATCCAAATTCCAACATAAACTACTTACTAGTGCTACCGAAGAACTCTGCCAATGAGAAAAAAAAAAAAGCTCATTAATAACCGCTTGTCAAAAAAGCTCATTAATTAACCGGTTTTTATAGCTAAAACCGTATTCCCCCGGTACGATGTTTTTTTTGTTTTTCTTCTGTTCATTTTTTTTTTTTGGGAAAATCGCCAATTAGAACCTATTTATACACGTGCAGAGCAAAGAGAGAAGTCATTTGAAACAAGACACGGCCATGGCTTCTCTCGCTCTTCCCTGTTTCTTTGTCCTCCAGAAACCCGTCAATAATTATATTCTGTCCCAGCTGTATCAAAAACGCCCCTGCATGCGCCCCGCTCTCATCGTACCGCTTCGCTCTACACGGAAATCGGCTGATCACCCCAACCTGCTACAGGCAGCTGCCTGCGGTCGGTCTCTCTCTCTCTCTCTCTCTCTCTCTCTCTCTCTCTCTCTCTCTTAAATACATTTATGCTTTCAATAGTTACTCCATTCTGACACCAAATGTCTTGTAAACATTTGCATATTTCCACAAACTGCTTTTTATTCACTATCTTCCATCAATTTATAATACATATTAAGCACAATTCAGCCCAGTTAAATTACATATCCACCAATCAAACTTATATTACAAACTGTTTTACCTATCCTTCTTCATCAATGGCTCGACATTTATCTACTTTTTTGTGTGCTGTAGCAGCTACTAGCAGTGACAACCCCACTACCACCTCATTGTATTACAACAAGGAAGATGAAGCCAATGTTCCAGCTCCTCATGTTCAAGATGATCTTACAAAGGTACTTATTATGTGATCACTGGGTTTTCTAATATTGTGATCAATTGTAGATGCTCCTAACGTGATCATTAGTTACTTGTTATTGTAACAATTAGTAGCCTTTTAGTGCTAGATGAAAACCTTTTATTATGCAACCTTCTACTATCATCTATGATGTTGTCGATCTTTCAATTCGATCTTTAAAGTAAAGGAGTTGGCAGGCTTATTTTTTTCCATGTTAAAAGACATTCCATTTTTTTTGGTGCTTCTTTCTTCCCTTTAGGTCAAACCCTTAAATGTTTTTTGTTCTTTGGTCGATTCCATTGTTAGGGTGTTTACTTTTCCAATTTTGCTAGTATGTGTATAAGTGGACTATAATCTTGGTGCTTCTTTTATATTGAGCTAATCAGTTTCTATAACATGCCTACTATATCTTCATGTGATAAGGAATTTGGATTTTTAAATTCCCTTTTTGACAAAACACACGTGGCACAACATAGTGGAGAGCAGATGCAAGAATGGATTGACACAATCAAAGGGATGTTTTGCTCAATGAGCCTTGGGGAGATATCCGTTTCTGCATATGACACTGCTTGGGTGGCCTTGGTGCCTTCCTTAAATGATTCAAGGTGTCCTCAATTCCCAAAGACACTTGATTGGATTATCAAAAACCAACTTCCAGATGGTTCTTGGGGATACAAAGAACTATTCCTTACCTATGATAGAGTTTGTAGCACACTTGCTTGCCTAGTGGCTTTGAAAACATGGAACCTGGGCCATGATAACATCCAAAGAGGTACGTTTTTTGCATCACAAGACTTATTAGTTGTGGGATTATTATATAATCAAATGCCATATATGTTGAAACTCACATGCTACATGCTTTATAATTGTCAAGTTTCTCACCCCTTTACCTGTGTTACCCAAAATTATAGTTTTTCTTTTGATTTCCTTGCCATGATTTGATGGTATCATATGGCCTCTTCTAATGCTACTTCATGTTAAGACATTCTACATTGAAGGTCCTTGTTGCTTGTGTTCCTAAGGTGTGGAGTTCGTACACAAACATTTAACAAAAACAGAAGCAAATGTGGAGGATCATATGCCCATTGGATTTGAGGTCGTCTTTCCTGCAATATTGGATGCTGCAAGAGATCTAGGCCTAGATCTTCCTTACGATTCACCCCTGGTGATAAAAACTATGGTAGAGTACGAAAAGAAGATCAAAAGGTATATTTTCTTTAGATCATACACTCTTACTCCTTATAATAGTTTCAAATCTTTAAAATGAGTGTAAATGGAGTGCTTTATAACTTTGTTAAGTCAAATCAACATTAAACATTAACAAAAGGATAACTCCAAGGTAGTGAACACATACATGATCATATTGAACATTAAATAATAGCATTAGAATAGCTTTAAGGTGGTTACCATTGATTGAAAAGTTAAAGGGTGCTTTATAATTTTGTTAAGTGAATAAATACTATTATTATAAGTCCTTTAAGAAACTTCAATCTTGTAATTTTATTAGAAGTCCTCTAACAAACTTGAATCTTGTAATTTTATTAGAAGTCCTCTAACAAACTTGAATCTTGTACTTTTAGTGTGTCCTCAAACTAACCACATTGCGGCATGAGAATTGGCTTGAAGTCTACATAATTGCTTCATGATGGTAGGGAGAAAAAAGATGTCAAAAAAAGTACACAAAATAAAGTCAATTTCCAGCATTAGCAGATTTGTTTTGTTAAGGTGAGAATTAAAATTACAAGGTTTACTTTCATACTGTGATAGTATCAACATAATAAACCTTCTGATTGTTCTTATGATAAAAGGCACAAAGACTAAAGAGATCTTAACGTACTCTTGTGATAAAAGACACAAAGATTAATCTTGTGTTAAAGGCACCAAGAGGAAAGGGATCTCAGAGTTGTCTTGTGATAAAAGGAATAGAGAGTATAGAGATTTAAATCTTTTAAAATAAGGAAGTTATGGAAAACTTTACTTTTTGTAGGGAAAGGGATGTTTGAACCCCGATGGAACACTACAAGTTTCATAAAGATATCAATCTCTAAGTTTTAAATGCATGAAAAAGTAGGTTAGAAACTATGAAGGACATGCTTATGGTGATATACCTCCCATAGATTCTTTGTGGTAGGCTAACTAACAAATGAAAATGTTTTTTCCTATGGTATCTATACTTTTTGTATAAACCCTTACATATATGGAGTTCCTTTTTGCATCTAAACTAATAGGGGATAAAAGGTCCTCCAGTAGGAATATTTCTCCCTATCCAATTCTTATCTCCTATTGAGATATAAAATTGGTGTCAAAGAGAAAACATGTTTACAGCTATTCAAAAGAAACACAAGATCTTGATATTACGACTAGTCTATAAAGAAATAAATGTGCCTATTTACAATTATTCTATAAAGGTAAGGTGGCTTCAAATAAACAAGACTAGATCCTACATTTTCCAATTGTACTAAATGTGAAGTTTAGCACCATCATTGAGGGTCGCTTTTGGTACCCCAACAGTACAATTAGTACTATAGTAGTACACAAATTAACCTTTGTGTTTTATTACTACTATATTTTCCTTTACTCATGACATCAGATTTTGTGCTTTGATACTACTATATTCTACTTGACATCATTCTATGTTTTGTTGTTCAATGCAGTATTCCAACGGGGCTACTCCATAGTCGCCCAACCACCCTTCTATACTCTTTAGAGGGACTTCAAAACTTGGTGGATTGGAAAAGGCTTTTGAAGTTCCAAACAAAAAATGGATCTTTTCTATCGTCACCATCCTCTACTGCGTGTGCTCTCAAGTACACGGGTGACAAGAAATGCCTCAACTATTTGAATTTGGTATTGGAAAAATTTGATAATGCAGGTAAAAAAAAATACATATATATAATGTATATACATATACATACATAGGTGTATATATATATATATATATATATATATTGTGTGTGTGTGTGTGTGTGTGCATGCGCACATGCATGTTTGATATGTGTAGTACCCCCCCCACACACACACACGCACATACATGCATGCATGTGCACATTCTAACCTATATTCATTTATGTATATAATACATATGTGCATATATATTAGACACATACATATAATATATAGGTACACATACCTATATTGATTTATGCATATAATATATATATATATGTATGTATTTATGTGTGTGTGTGTATGTATATGTATGTATATATGTGTATATAATATAGATATAGATAGATATATTAAATGTATACACAAACAATACAACGGATGGACATATATACATACACATACACACATATAGTTACTTACACAAATAGTACATGCATGTATGCACTCGCATGTACCTACACATATAGTATGCTTGCACGCTCACACGTAACCTATGCTAGTGGTAGGCATTAATTACATTGATTTTGTTCACAGTGTAACTTAGTTTCCTAGCTAATTTCACAAGATTGACCTTTGCCATGATCTTATAACTAATATAGCAAATGAGATCTATTCAGCTTGCTATAAATGTTTTTCTTACTAGATTATTATTGACGTCTGAAATCAAATAATTTCTATTGATTTTGTGTTTTTTGTGATGTGTAATTTTGAGAAAATGTACTAATATATGAGATAAAGCAAGGAGCTGACAGAGACCAGTACAATTTAAATGAAGCAGCATAGATTGTCCAAAATATAAGCCAAGAAGATTATTCTATACTATATTCAAGATGTGGATTGCATGATTATATTATTAGTTAGTAATAAAATTTCACTATCGGTTGATAAATATAACAATAATATATATGCAGTACCAAATGTGTATCCGGTGGACTTGTTTGAGCACATGTGGATGGTAGACCGGTTGGAGAGGCTTGGGATATCAAGATACTTCAAGAGCGAGATTAAGAAGTGCTTGGACTATGTGTATAAGTGAGTAAGATATGCTCTAGCAAAGAGATTCCAACTTAAGTCCCACTCAAAACTAGTTCTAAAAAAGATTTAAACATGAAAAAATGGTTTTTCGTAATTATTTTTCTAGTTTTCATCATGAAATAATAGGTACTGGACAGACAATGGGATGGCATGGGCTAGCGACTCAAATGTCTATGATGTAGATGACACTGCAATGGGATTTCGCTTGCTCCGCTTGCATGGCTATGATGTCTCTCCAGGTACTATTAAAGTATTATTATCATCATCAGACAGACTTAACAATATTATCGAAGCAAATTATCATTTATCACAATTATAGAGTTAATCATGACTAGATCACCAATACTAGGATAGATTTATTTCTAAGAATCATTCAACACAGCATATAATTTTTATTGTCTTGTTGACCAATTTATGAAGCCAAATCATTGTATCCTGCTCAACAACTACTAGAATGCTTCAAGTCCTCCCCCCCCCCTTTTGTCTTGCATTTTAAATTTCCATTATTTTTATTTATATTCAAACAATGAAAATTTTAAAAAAAAAATCAAAGAGACCAGCACTCCCCCCCCCCCAACAACAACACAACCCACACACATAATATAGCAAAACATGTGAGAACATAACATCTTTTATGTAATTTCTGCATGTCTCATGTAGAGGTCTTCTGCCATTTCAAGAAAGGTGATGAGTTCTTTTGCTGTGAGGGGCAAACAAGCCAAGCTCTAACTGGGATGTACAACCTCTATCGAGCCTCCCACACTATGCTACCTGGAGAATCTATTCTACATGAAATCAATACCTACACCAAATCCTTCCTTCTCAATAAACAAAAGAAGAATGAGATCCAAGATAAATGGATCATTTCTAAGGGCCTCAAAGGAGAGGTACACAAGAACTCTTACTTAAACAACTCTTTATCTATTTAAATGGTGTTTATCAAGCAAAATGGGTGTTTAAAAGGCATCATTGAAGTCCTAAACCACATGCGTTATATTCTTGAAGTGTCACCCAAATATTTATTCATAGTTGTTGGGCTACATGAAGTAGGATCAACGCAAAGTTTTTTTTCTATAGGCCCCTAGTGATTCCTCCTTAATCATGCCTTTATTTTGAAGACTTTGTTTCTTTTAACCCTTATTTTCATAGGTAAAACCTTCAGCCAACATGGGTAAGCCCTCCAACAGACATATTGCCTTTTTTTTTAAGACTATATTATTATTTTAACCTTCTTTTCAAGGGTAAACCTAGGTGTGGGTTAAAGGGTACTGAACCCTTAAACCTAGGTTGGCTACCGACACTTCCACATGTCCTATACCATCAACCACTCCTATCAGTTAACCTTATCACTTCCTTACTCTAAATCCTTTAACCCACATGGGATGATAGCACTTTCAAAAGTCCTTACCATCAACTCATGTTATCACTTTTTCATATGTAACCTCATCATCCCTATTGCATTCTTATCCTTCACCCCTCATTGTTTCTTTAAAACTCTCACCAATGTAAGATTGTAGACACATATATTCATTCAAGTCTCAAATTTCATCCACTCTATCCACCTCTTAATATCCTTTAGTGCATAAAATAAATAAGAGTCCACATTTTTAGAGACACTTTAACATCTTGAAGAATTTCGTAAATTATATGCATGTTTTGTTTCCTTCCACATCTTAGATATCTATTGGATATGTTTGTCTTACATGGCAATCCTTAAGTGCACAGAGTCACATATGATGTTGCAAATATCTAATTCTACCCCTCAGGATGCGGCAAGGTTCTAGTTACAAGAAAATTTCAAAATATCTTTTAAAGAATTGAGTATCCACCTCATTGAGGTACTGTGTAATGGATGAGAATCTCTTGAGTAAAAATTATAATAACTCATGGGCATAACTCATGGGCATATTATGCCTTAAAACACAAGAAAGGTTATTGTTTTTTATTCCAATTGAGAAACCCCAAAATTCTATATGTGGATGTGATGGTAGGTAGAATATGCCTTAAATCATCCATGGTATCAAAGTCTTCCGCGCATTGAAGCACGACACTACATTGATCAGTATGGAGTGGATGACATATGGATTGGAAAATCACTATACAAGTAAGATCATTGTTGGAAAATGATTTGTTGGATTTATTAAATAGAAAACTTAAAATTACAATGCATTCAACTGATTCTTGAAAGTTATGTGACATGCACAGGATGTTTTATGTTAATAATGAAACCTTCTTAAATCTAGCTAAAGCGGACTATAACTTGTGCCAATCATTTCATCAAAAGGAGCTTACAAAAGTCTTGAGGTGACTCCTTTTTGTAAATAAAATCCTATCCTTTTATACATTATTCTCATCAGCCTTGCATGCATAATGAGTGCATACTCGAAAAGGAATATGACTCTAGCACACTCTTATATGTGATTTTGTAGGTGGAACAAGGAATGCCAATTTGATCAACTTAAGTTCTCACGACAAAAGACCGTAGAGTGTTTTTTCTCTATAGCATCCACACTTTTTGAACCAAATTATTCACTTGCTAGAGTTGTGTGGACAATGTGTTGTGTTCTTGCAATAGTTATTGATGACTTCTTTGATGTGAAAGGCTCTTTAATAGAGCTTACCATCTTTTTAGATGCAGTAAAAAGGTATATTTTTTGTCTTAAAACAATATACAGCTAGTACATGAAATATATATTCTTGATGAACAACTTTTTTCTATAGATGGAATCATAAAACTTTGTTTTGCTTATAGTTGGGATCCTAAACTAGCCAAAAACTTCTCCCAAGAAATGAAGATATTATTCATGGGTCTATACAACACAGTGAACAATGTCAGCCAAGAGGCTTTTGTAGCTCAAGGACGCGATATTACCTCTCACTTAAGGCACTCTGTAAGTCAAATTTTAATTCTTTAACTTTCTTTAAAAAATTTCCTTTACATATACTTATGTTATCATTGTATGCAATGTTATAGTGGGTAAGATGGCTCACCTCTTTACTGGTTAAAGCAAAATGGAAGTTTTCTAATCGCTCTCCATCACTTGAAGAATACATGGAAAATGCAACAACATCAATAGGAATAGAGCCAATAGTGGAGCCCACTATATTATTCATGGGTGAAATGCTATCAGAAGAGGATGTCATGCATGAGGATTATTCTTTCATTATGGATTTACTGAACAAAGTGGGACGACTTAGTAATGACATTCAAGGTTGGAAGGTAAGTAATCTTAATAATAGAAATTATAAAATTATAAAGTTCACATAAATAACCATTGAAACATCTTAAAAAATCATGAGTTTATATGCTTTATCATAGAAATGTTACATGGGATTTGCATTTTTTAAGAAATATATACTTGAGAGATGCACTGCATGTGACAAATGTTGATTCATAAACCATTCTTATCTTTATGCAGAGAGAAAATAGTCAAGGAAAGTGGTCAAGTGTGACCGTTTATTTAAAAGAAAATCCCAAGGCCATAGAGGAGGATGCAATAAATTATTTGAAGTCCTCAAAAAAACATGCCATGTTATTATTAGTCAAAGAGTACTTAAGAGATACAAATCTTCCAAGACAATGCAAACAAGTCCACCTGAATATGGCTAAGATATTGAACTTTTTTTATGCCAAAACAGATGGATTATCATCAATCACTGAGATGGCTGAATATGTCAAAACTACACTTTACACAACAATATCTTGATATATAGGCACATATAGCTTTGTAAAATTATATCTATCGTACCTTCTAAGCTTGTAACTCGTCCATTGATGTCTAATTATAAATGAGCTCTACAAAGGGAAGAGAATATTATTTGAACTCTCCATCCTCATTTTTTTAAAATAGTTTTTCCACATTATAATAGAGTACCATGAGGAAGCATCTAGATGTTTTAGATACACTTTCTCTATACTCGAAAATAGTGCACAAGAGTAATCTTATCTAGTTTTTTATTTTTTCAAAATGTAATTATAAAGATGTTTAAGGTATAATGTATATTAGAAAATCTTGAAAAAATAACTTTAAGAGAATATGTGAGAACTATAATTATAAAGACGTTTAAGGTATAATGTATATGAGAAACGCTTCAAAAATTATAAAGATGTATATGAGAAACTTTTAAGGTTTTGTATTTTGTGATTATAAAGCTATTAAAGGTATAATATACATGAGGAACTCTTCAAAGTTCACTTTAAGACAACATATGAAAAGTAAGAGAAATTTTCACTATAAGAGAATATATGAGAAAACTATACGAAATTCACACTACAAGAAAATGTATGAATACTATGTTTTTTTGCATGTCTCATTGGAGATAGGAAAAGTTTTGGGATGAATCAGGGTACTTAAATAAATCTTGAAGATTATTTATTAAATAAACATATAAAGTGATACAAATGTAATCCAATTTAGCAAAAACTTTGGGATGAATCATGGATTCTTATATAACTCTTCAAGGTAGTTTATTAAGTAAACATATAAAAGTAATTTTTATGTAACCATCAAAATTTATGGGGGATCACAACCCTTTCTTTTCATTTTAAAAAACATTAAGAAGGGGAAATAAATTATTGCATGTGACTAAACTCACAAAAAAGTTAAATTTTGTTTAATTTTGGTGTTTGACTAAAAAAGAGAAACTATAACAACTATGTACATGTTTTGGTGTTTTACTATAAAAGAGAAACTACAAAAACTATATACATATTTGTTAATTGATTGTGGTGGTGTCATATTTATTCAGAAGATTGTTGTCCTCATATTAAAATCTATGTACATATTTTGGTGTTTTACTATAAAAGAGAAACTATTAAATCTATGCACACATTTGTTAATTGATTGTTGTGGTGTCATATTAATTAAAAAGATTAAATGGATAGCTAAATTATGCCAACAACTGAATTTATAAATCACTTGAAAGAAGTAAACAGACTTAAAATTGTACACAAACTACTTTTTGCAAGTAGACAAACTTGAAAGTGTTAGATCTCTTAAAGTGTTTATCTTTATTTTTGGAACCTTTACTCTCTCTCTCTCCCTCTCTCTCTCTCTCTCTCTCTCTCTCTCTCTCTCTCTCTCTCTCTCTCTCTCTCTCTCTCTCTCTCTCTCTCTTCACACACACACGCACACACACACTATTTGATATACCTTGCTAAGTTTCTCTCTTATATACAACTTTTAGGTAGTATGGTTGGCACTAGAAGGGGTTGGGACCATACATACTAGAATTGTTTGATGGGATTATGTGCAACATAATGCACGTCAGTATATCTGTCTGAAAATAAAAGGACACTAGAAAGTTGTATGCAGTGGTATTGACACTAGAAAGTTTTATGCAATGGTATGGACATTAGTGGTATATGGACACTAGAAATTTGTATGCAGTAGAAAGTTTTGATGGGATTATGTGCAACATAATGCACGTTAGTATATCTGTCTGAAAATAAAAGGACACTAGAAAGTTGTATACAGTGGTATGGACATTATTAATATAGTAGGGCAATTGACGTCACACTAAAGATCACATCGGAGCACCACAATTGTGCTTTAGAGCTATGTTATCATGCCTTTGTAGGTAAAATTGTGGCCACTCATGATATAAATAGCTTAATTGAAACTTTATCTACAATTAAGCATTCGTGATATACATAGCTCAATTTCTTTAGTCATTTGTGAGATCAATTTTCCACGTCTTTCTAATTTGTGATCAATTTTCCATGTCTTTCCAAACATATTTAATCAAACATATTTAAACAATTTTCCACATCTTTCTAAATGTGTTTAATTGGGCCCGTGCACCCACAATCATTGTATATCTCTAAAAAGATATTGGTATAATCAGTAACGTTCCTGGCCGATTAAAACTTGTGCTCTCTGGATCATTGATCTTGACAATTGTAAAACAATGAATACTAGGATTGTGGTATAACATACCATGATTGTGGTAAAAAAATACCTCAATCGTATTACGATCACGGTATTTAAATTTCTCAACCATTGATGTGATCAATGCACATCCAATGATCCAGAAGTTTTCCAAATGAAAATTTCTAAAAACATTTTCCAAATTATATATACCAAGATCGTGGTGATGGTTTAATCGAATTATATGAATACCACGATCACAAATTTTCTAAAGCATTATTGTGGTATTTTAAACCATGATTGTGTTCTTTATAAAGCATTATCATGGTTTTTGAAGCATGATCATGGAGTTTTGAACCAAAATCATGGTGTTTGTAAATCACTATCATGGTTTTTGAAGCATAATTGCGGTGTCTCGTTTTGTGACACATCACCGTATGCAAACTAATCCTATATTCATAGTTTAACACCATATTAGATAAAATGGAAAAAATCCCATTCCCAGATTGGCCCCTTTTTTACGGTTTTTCTTCTTTCCCAATAAGAAATTGGAAATCAGGCCACTCAATTTGTAGAATCGTGTATTAAAAAATTGTTCAAATCAACAATGTTTCTATAGAACTTGTCTCTTAGACTAGTAAGGGGAGCATTACAAACAAGATTTGGTTTAAAACAAACACTATAAAAATTAAAGGTGAGATAAGTATATTAATAATAGGATAATAAAAATGTCCCAACTAGGGCCACTCTACATCTACCATGCATGCCAGCTTATTGAATTACCCTAGGTCCATTCTACCATGCACACTCTTTCTTAATGATACATAAAGGATATGGAATGGCCCTAGGGCCACCCTACCATGAACATTGTTTTTCTTGTAAAGTGCAAGGGGTTGGAGAATGTCCGTAGGGCCATTCTACCCTGGGCACTATGCTCTAGTGAAGCACAAGGTGTGTCCAAGTGCCATGGGGCCTGTGATAGTCTTGAATCTAACCATATCTTAATCGTACAACTTAATCTAAGAAAACATTGAACTCACTTAATCCTACTATTTCTGCATATAGCAATGCAATCAAATCAACCTTCTCAAATAATAAACAAGCATGCATGCCATATCCAAGGTTCTTATCACATAAGCAAAGAATCATGTAATCTCAAACAAACATTCACATGATATAAATCTCTATCAATTACAACATAGTATCTCAATCAATAAAATTGTATGTGTCTATCTTAAGATTCTATCATCATCACCATGCTCGACAACATGGTTAGTCATAAAGACCAAAATCCAGCCAATCTAGGGCTTTCTCCGATGCCCGTCCACCCAACCTCCATAGCACTCTGGACATCGCGGCTATCTAGGGTATGCCTCTTTTTGAATCTCATCCTCTCTGGGTTCTACCACATGGCTCCCAGAGGGCATAAATATCGATCTCATCCTCTCTGGGTTCTACCACATGGCTCCCAGAGGGCATAAATATCGATCTCTATCCGGTGTTCCCTATCTAAGTATGGCCGACCCGAATCTCAAAATCTCATGTCAAGTCTCATCATACACATGCATATCAATTAGTCATACGCATGCATATCAATCATTCATCTCAAAACAAAGCAATCATAACTCATACATATCATCTCACACTTATCTCTAGTCCATAATCTTTCAAGGCATGCATATTCAAATCAATCACAATCAATTTCAAGTATAAAACAAGCTTTTAATTTAAACAATCTTTAACTTCTCTTTATCTTTTAAGTCACATGGGAATCCTTGTTTTTAACATGATCAATTATCATGTTCTAAATGAGCGAGGTCATCTCTAGTCACTATAACTAAGTCTTAACTATGCTTATGCATTAGTCCATCCGGTCTATATAGATAAGATAGTTGATCTTGAAAGCAATTTCTAAGGCAAAGCCTAATAACTGGTATCTTTTGGAGAGTAATATCTTCCAATCTATTTGGAATTAGAGAAAAGTCAAAACTACAGAGTTTTAGGACTTTTAATACTCTATAAAGTACGTCTCAGTGATGGTTCTCTAAAAATGAGTTCTAAGGTCTCTTTGAGAGCATTCGAAATAGCCAAAGTTGTGTTTTCAGCATAAAACTGCCAAAAATAGCTAAGTGCCCCACTTTGCACTCGAATAACTTAAAAATAAAAGGGATTTGGCTTTCTATAGTCTCATACACTCTTGTAGAGTTTCTTGTCATCTAAAAATTTTATCTTGATGTAAATCTCTAATTCTAAACACATGGAAAGATTAATGCTTCACAAAACAACCCCTAATGAAGGTTATACCTAAAATCTAGTCACAAACTGGTCAAATATTCTATCTTCTAATTCTATAACTCCAAAAGTGTTTATTCTATGAGTCGAACTAAGGCAATCAACAATAGATCTTGGCAGGAAATCCCCCCCTCCTCTTCTTGTGGTGTTTTTCCATCGTTGCCATGGTTAAGCATGCCGTACATCAACTCAGCTTCTCCCATATACACGCTTATTGATTTATTTATTTAATCTCAAAAGAATTTAAAGCAAAATAATAGGAGTGTTTGTGTACTTCCCTAATATAATTGTTGATGTCTTGATTGATTGGGAATCCATGTCTACTCTCTAGAAGTTGTGGAAGAGCTATTTGTAGATTTGACAAGCCTCTCAGATCTACTGTTTAGGGCTGCAATCTGCAACAGGTATAACTTCGCGCACAGTTATGAGATATTAGTCATGTGGATACTTAAAATTACTAGAACGCATGCGGTCTACAACCCCTTGCAGACAGAATCGCCAAAATCAGCTGTATGTGAAAGTCGACTCCAAACATAGGTCACGTTTTACTTTTTTTTATCAAATTTTGATTACACACTTAAAGGCTTCTTTTGAGTATACTAACTAATAACACTGTTGTGGACAAAATAGGTAATATTTCTTGAAAATGAGAAACATTTGGCATCTTTCAAAGATTCCATCAAAAAGTTCAGTTTTTTACCTCTTTTAAAAAGTAATCTACGCATGCGCAACACTGCCAAAAAACGATAATATCTTGGGCACTTTACATGTTTCTTACAAAAATTGACATTGAAAAAAAGACTCATGTAATCTCAAACAAACATTCACATGATATAAATCTCTATCAATTACAGCATAGCATCTCAATCAATCATAATGTATGTGTCTATCTTAAGATTCTATCATCATCACGATGCTCGATAACATGGTTAATCATAAAGACCAAAATCCAACCAATCTAGGGCTTTCTCCAATGCCTGTCCACCCAACCTCCACACTGAACATCGCAGAGTATGTGAAAAGCACATCGAGGTTAGGTATATATAGGTGAGACCTAGGGTTAGGTTGGACAAGCTATATATAGCTCCAACACTATGGCCTATACATACGGTTGTATAAGCTCTATGGATAAGCCGTATGCCGTATGCATAGGCCATATGAATACAGCATATGGCCTATGCATACGGTCTATGCATACGGCTTATGCATAGGCCGTATGCTGTATGCATAAGGCCATATTATGCATACAGCCTATGCATACCTAATCCCCGATACCCAAGGGTGCAAAAACACAAATAGAAGAAGCATAAACAAAGAGGGATTACCTCTACTAGCCGAATCCATATGAAAAGGATGTGTGGCCTCCTATGCCCTTGGTGGAGGTCGTTTACTTAAATAGACCTATAAAAGATTATCATATAAAATCAAAACATTAGTTCATTGTGCATAATAGGGCTTATGCATAATAAGGCTATGCATAAGTCCTATTGCATAAGTGGGCTATGCATAGGCTATGCATAAGCCCTATGCATAAAGAGGGCTATGCATAAGCCCTATGCATAGGGATATGTATAAGCTCTTATGCATAAAGAGGGCTATGCATAAACCCTATGCATAAGCCCTTATGCATAAAGAGGGCTATGCATAAACAGGGCTATGCATAAGCCTTTATGCATAAAGAGGGCTATGCATAAGCCCTTTTGCATAAAGAGGGCTATGCATAACCTAACCATTATGCATAGCCCTATGCATAAAGAGGGCTATGCATAGCCCTAGCCTATTGGCCTAACCCTAATTCCCGGCACCCAAGGATGCAAAAACACAAAGACAAGAAGCACAAAGCATAAAGAAAGAGGGCTTACCGTATGAGAGGCTATGCCCAAAACCTTACTCACGTGAATACGCTTACAAAAAAGAAAGAGGGCTTACCGTATGAGAGGCTATGCCCAAAACCTTACTCACGTGAATACGCTTACAAAAAAGAACCATAATAAATAAACACATTAGTCCTCATTAACACATTAGTAAGCAAGAAGAACACAAAAAAAAAGAGGTGAGTTCCCTAAACCCTACTCTTAATGCATAAGTGAATGGATTAGCTAGTTTATGTTAAGCCTAAACCTATGCATAATGCATAGAACGCTTAATAGAAAACTTTGATGGAGAGCTCTCCATCAAAGCTCTCTATTAAAGCTCTATGCATTAGGCTAGGGTTAGGAAAAGGGAGAGGAAAGAGAGGAGAAGGGACAAAAGGAGAGAGGGGAAGGGAGAGAAGCTTACCTAAACCCTATTTCCAAGCTTTCCGTGAAAACTTGAAAGAACACATAAAAGCATGAAAGAGGGAAGAAAGTAACAAGAGAGCTTACCTTGGAGAGGGAGCCTTGATTGATTGAAGAGGCTTGAGCGATGAGTAGAGGTGGAGGAAAACTCGCCCTAGAATAGCTGTGCATGTGCAGCAATAGGAAAGTAGGTAGGTATTGACACCTATCGATGGAGCGATTTAGGCGGGAGTGACAGTTTCGCAGGTCACTACAAAGTAGCGAAACTTTCTTGCTAGCTTCACTGTTGAACGACAAAATTTCACTGGTAAGCAACGAAATTTCACTCTACTGGGTAGCGTATTTTTACTACTGTGCAGCGAAAAAACGCTGCTATAGTCGCTATCTAGCAAGCAAAACTCTGGGTAAATTTCTATTTGTAGTACTGGATGTTGTTGTGTGTTTTGTATGAACCCTAAATCAGTTTTGGCTAGGTTAAATATGTCTAATAGTGATGATCAAAGGGTCGAAAGTTGGATCTGAGGCATGGTTGAGAGAGAAAATTTGATGTGTGTGTGATCAATGCAAGGGCTAGTATATACAACAACGTCGTATAACAATTGAGCATGTTCGAACATCTGGTGTTCATGAGGCAGTGGCACGACCAAGTGCGAATGATGACATAGAGGAGAACCATAGGAGAGTTCTAGGTAACATGCCACACCATTCGGTGATATCAGGTAGAGTGCAAAAGGTGGCAAGGCTTCATATGGACAGCATGGCTGAGACATCATCATCCAATGAATGAGGTGCCTCCATCATTGCCACATGAGGAGGAAGAGAATCTCATCATGGATGATATGGTGAATGACTTCTTTGAACGGGAGGTCATAGATGATAGTGAGTAAGCTCCAATGTCATAAGAGGAGAAAACCTTGCATAGAGAGGGAAGCACACCTTTGTATGAGGGATGTTCGTACTTCACACTACAAGTAAACTTGGAGCTATTGAACTTGCAAACAACTTATGGATGGAGTGATGTAAGTGTCACAAGTCTTCTTCGATAAGACCGCCTTATTCTATTGAAAATATTTCATGTTCTATATACTCTCCTTTGCTAGTATTTCGACATATGATTTCTTATTCTATGTTGTAGGCTTCTGAAGAGGATTCATTCCCCTCAAAATCTATTACACCGAACTCATGAGATGGGTGTCGTAAAATGCTCTCTATGTTAGGTATGGATTACACAGAAATACATGCATGTCCCAATGATTGCATGCTATTTAGAGGTGGACCCACTTGTAAAGTTTCACCACCATTAGACACTGTATGATAATGATGCCCTACCCAAGCCTGGTATTTTTACATAGGGGACCCCTTGGGCACTATGCAAAAAAATAGCGGGTTGCAACACACCGTCCCCGCCATTCGACGTCCGATGGTGGTGGAACTTTGTGAGTGGAGGGGTAGGAGCCCCACGGACCCTCTTACAAAAATTTTACCACCATCAGACACCGTAACTATTTTTTGCATAAGGAACCCCTTGGGTGCTATACGAAATTTGTCACTGGAATTTGTCGTACAAACACCCATTGGTTCTCAGCCCCCTGATCCATTTTGCTCTTGCCTTTCCTGTCCCTTTCCAAATTTAGATCTACACAAAGTAAATCATCTATGGATGGCTTTGAGGACTCAGCATTGGATGGTCCAGGCATGTCCGGCTCAATGAGCCAATCATCTCTAGACTCCCTTGCTCTGGAAGGCCTTGATAAGTCTAAGAACTCACTTTTAGAGAGCTCCCCTAATTTGTCCACATTCTCTGGATGATAGGTGACTTCGTAGCGAACACCATCTCCACCCATGTACATGTTACCCTGGTCATTGACTAGAGGTGCTCTATCAAGCTCTGAGAAAAATTCTGCGATCTTAACGAGATACCGTTATTGTGGATCCCTAAAAATCTTAGCTCCTTGAGCATTCGTGTAGACATATTGAAGTCTCACATTGAGTGGTAACCCCATGGTGTCGGCTTCAAATGGATTAAAAGATCTTGTGGGTGTCCTATTTGGGGCTAAGGGATAATTATTTGACGGCCCTAGATTGTCCATAGACAATGAGCTAGTTGTCCTGGAAAGGGTATTAGATTGGGATTCGGAAAAGGTTTCAGCAATACCTGCCAAATTTCCTACCGATTGGGTCCCACTTTCCTGCGTAGGTACTCTAGAAGGTGCCGTAGGCCCTATGGCAGTGTCTATATGACGTCCCGACCGCAAGTGCATAAGGTCAAATTTTAAGGGTTTTTTTTTAATTTTAAATATTTTTTTTTTCAAAAAAATCTAAAAATTTTCAAGTTGGCTCAAACTTTGCCAGAACCCATTTTGAACCCCCTCGAACACATTAGGCCAAAAAAATAGCGTATTTTTTCGGATCGAAAATCGCCTAAAATTTACCAGTTTCCCATATTGAGTCACTATGGGAAAATGGGTCCAGGACCGAAATTTCGACGATGGGTGTCGTCTAACTTCTCTCGAAAAGTTAGATAACCTCCCAAATTTTTGCGGCAGAAAATGAAAAATTTTCCACTCTTTTTTTTTCACCCCCGTATCCGGTGCGGTGGCGGTCTTTATGGTGCGGTGTGTGGGTCTCTCCGCGCGGTGTGCTGTTCACACACAACCGCTTTCTTTTATTATTATTTTTTTTTTTTAAAGTGCATGTGCAGTGAACTAAATGCGTGTACAGCTATGAGATTTGCTATTTCAATGCGTGTGCAGTGAACTAAATGCATGTGCAGCAAATTCGAAATGTTCAATCTTCATGTGTGTGCAGATTTCAGTTTCTCTACAGGTGCATGTTTAACAAAGAACTAAAATGCAGGTTTATAGAGAACTAAAATGCACAAAATTAATGATGCAGAAAAGTGAACTAAGCTAAGAACAGAAAATAAAACGAACATGCAAAAAACTGAAACTGTAAAAATTTTCCTTTAACAGAATGACAGAAATGCAAAAACAGGCCTCTCTTTTTTCGCACACATTGAAATTTGCAGGTTTAGCGCCTACCTCTAATCCTTCCCGTGTGTTGAATCCTTGTCCTAACCTCGAGGGAGAAGTGTAGCCAGCCAATCGCACTCAAATTACAAGACAAATAAAGAGAATTTAACAGCAGATTAGTCTTAAATAAGTACCAAAATTAGTCCCAAAGCCTGCTCTCCTATCCAACAGTTTTGCAACCGATTGGAGCTTAATAAGGAGTGGTAGTGTGTGTACGATGCTCAACTAATGTAGGCATTCGCTCCCCGGCAGCGGTGCCATTGTAGAGCAGTTCTCTCTACCGTGCAATATAGTGCTCATAGAGTACTACCGATCAACAAATGTGTTAAGAAACACAATGTCAATCCGAGAACTCGACCCGATTAGTGCATGAAGGCTTATCCCATGAGGGAGAGTTCACATACACAAACCACCACTAGACGATTCAACCATTCAGCACCTTAATCAATCTCTCAATCCCTTAAATCCACTACACTAATCAAGACAACAAGCAATGCATAGCAATCTCTTAATCCCATTCAAACATTGATTAAATCTTAGCTTTCCCTAATGCCTACGAATCCATAAGTGTACATCTACTAACCCACAAGCTTAAGCAAGCAGAGAATGTAACATTCACAAACCCACAAGCTCATAGAGAGAGTCTATCCATGAATAACTCATTACCAAAGAAGTGGGCAAGAGCTTGCATCAATGGAGACTACACACACACAATACAAGCATGCAGCATACACAAGAGAAAGAAAGAAGCATTCAACTAATCATAGATTAATCTATTACAATGATGCTAAAACAGATTAAGAGAATGAAGTGGAGCTATACTCATTGGAGCTTCATGCTCATTAGAGTACAATAGAGAGAGAGTTAGAGAGCTTCCATAGCTTGAGAGCTCAAGAGCTTCACTCAATAGCTTATGGGAATCGAAAAAACGTCCACTTTCTTTAGCTAACATCTCTTTTGTAGAGATGTCACTAACCCTAACCCTAGGCCTCTTTCACACATGGGCAGACAACCCCATAAGTGAGCCTTGCTTAATACACTAAGAACTCTCATTTAGAACCCACATTGGCCTAAAACGATTTACATTGCCCTTCGGCACAAAAATATGGAAAAATTATGTGCGTCTTTATGTTCCCATGGCTACAATCCCACTCTCTCGCATTAATTGCTTTTGGCCTCCTTCCATAATCCGTGTTCCCGTGAGTGTTCTCGTGGAACAACCGTCCTGCCCATCCGGCGTCTAATGGTGGTGAAACTTTGCGAGTGGAGGGGTAGCCCTGGCCATGAGTTGCTCTTCATCTAGAGGTGGTGAATATTTTAGTAGAAGAGCGAAGGCCTGGTGATATTCTTCGATGGTTTTGCTCCCCCACTTTAGCTCTAAGAATTCATTCATTTTGGTTTCCAAAAACCCAGGGGGATAAAATCTCTTCCTCAAATAGGTTTTAAGGTCATTCTAGGACTGAGTATTCCTGTCCAAACGGTTGGTGTCACAATGGTTCCTCCATGCCACCCTAGCTGTTTCCACTATTTTCATCCTGGCAAGAGCCATTTTGCTCCGTTCATTGTAGCCTGTGATGTCAAAATATTCTTCCATAGCTTCCACCCATTTCTCCACAGCCTCGCCCAGGTTCTCCCCTTCTCCTTTGAAGGGTCCTGTGGCTGAGTTCTATGAAGAGCCTTGGGTGAGGACCGACGAAGCAGTCCCTAAGTGAAGTGCTAGGAAACCTAAGGAGGATCCTAGAGGGTTTTGACCAGGCGATGCATGGGCTCGCAGTTGCTAGGACACCCATGCATATGTCGAGGAAGATTTCGGATGGACTAAAAGGAAAGATTTTGGGAACCAAATTTTGATACTGGATCTCGTTGGTTGGCCAGCTGGTCTTAAATGGAGAGTCGAGAGGATATTATTATAATACAATGGACTCAAAATTTTGAAAAATGATGATCAAAAATAGTATGATTTCTATTTTAAAGCCAGTCGAATCTGTTATGGATGGTAATTTCATATTCGGTGTGTACATGGTATCCCTACCTTAATTTTTGCATGAATCGTCGGCTAAGGGGCCTGGGAACTCTTTTTCTCGGTACCCGGGCAAAAACACAACCAAATCTTTATAAAGGAATCCCACCAATACAGTGGTCGGGTGGTTGGCTAACCCATGGCTCGATTGGAGGATTCTTGAGAAACAACTAGATACGATTAGTTACGTTAACTAGTTTAAATCCTGAGAAGACCTTGTTCTGAGGGAGGGGATCAGTGACGGCTGTACCTTGTAAATGAGGAAAAAAGCGATGATCCCAAGTACCAAGTGCAAGTGTCTTCTTGATCTAACTATGTGACTTCAGGTTCGGTCAGATCAGTTTATCTAGTTAAGACTTTGACTCGTTAGAGTAATTCCCCATTAGAAGATTTTTTGAATGGTGGAATCACCCGTGCCTTTCGGGCGAGGGGAGTCTTCCGAGCCCGATCTCGAAGGGACCGCCCGGGCTAGCCTCTCGTCCTAGAAATCCGTGAGCGAGGCCCCGAGTGTGGACCTTGATAAAGCTGAAAGTGGTACATGGTGTCATTCTATATCATTCAACGCCTCGGAATTTCAGACTTTCATGCAAAATCTACAGACTCCTTAGTCGCTCTATTCCTAAGGAGAAGATAATAGCTCCCTTGGCAGTAAGTGAACGTTTGTATCAGGGCATGGCTATGGCCCAGTACCGCCATCTTATGCGTCTCTCGAGGAGATTTTGATTTCTGGAGCCGAGCTGCTCTATGTACATATTGTAACTTTTATATAAATAAAGACATGTTTTCTAGAGAAAAATTCCCTGTTGTATAAGTGATTGTTTATGGACAAACTGATAAAGAAAAATCTGTTACCGGACATATGTCATAGATCTCCAATAAGATCATTTATCTTGTTTAAACACCATATTGGGGAATATGGGAATTTTCCACAAGTTTGGGACACGTGGTCAAAAGTTTGGATTAACCATAACTTGAACACCACTAATCCAAAATGAGCGCTTTATAGCTCTTTAGATTCCATTTTTCAAGCGCTTTCCAACGATAGGTCATATGATAGGGTTTTGAGAAACTTACAAACATGTTATCCATGTCCTCTTTTTTAAGTATTCAAAAATGGGAATTGGGAAATTCCCAAATTCACTAATATGGCGTTTTTAAGAAATTGTTTTACGAATCCCTTAAGTCTTAGGATCTCCTGGATGATATCAAAATAAAAATTTAATAATATATCAGATTGCAGCAGGCAGCGAGAGTAATTACCATAGCTGAGGAAGTAGAGGAAGAGAAAGGACAGATCTATGCAGCAGTAGAGCATCAGGGGAATAACCGTCAATTCTCAGTCCTCCAGACTCCAGTAGAGTACCAGGGTAATGTTAAAACCCTAAGATCTCTCTAGATAATTGTTATGCATAAACATGCATAAATCAGGCATAAAATCAACCACCCAACCACCCCCAAGCCCAAGGGATGCACACATGAATCATAAATAAGATCTCTCTAGATAATTGTTATGCATAAACATGCATAAATCAGGCATAAACTCAACCAACCAACCACCCAACCACCCCCGAGCCCAAGGGATGCACACATGAATCATAAATGAAATACATCATACCTCTACCTTGATGTCCCAACCACCCCCGAGCCCAAGGGATGCACACATGAATCATAAATGAAATACATCAGGCATAAACTCAACCACCCAACCACCCCCGAGCCCAAGGGATGCACACATGAATCATAAATGAAATACATCATATCTCTACCTTGATGTCCCATACCATCAAGAGGTATAACTCCAATCCAATAGCATGTAGCTATAGTGTGAAATGGTAGATGAGTAGATATGGACCTCTACACAAGAAACCATAGCATAAGCCTCCAAGCCCCCAAGCCTCCCTTGAGTGTGCCCCATGCCCCTATTATATAGGAGGGCCCTCAAGTGACTCTTGACTTTCCATTCCCCATGTGTGACCCTTGGATGCCTGACCCTAACCTTAATCCTTAAGGTTAGTCCTAACCCATGCACCACTAGAGCTTGTTCCCATGCTCCCATGCTCACAAGCCTAATGTGGGTTAGCCTCCTAGTACATGCACACATAATGTGTATATAACATAGCACACATAATGTACATATAACATACTTCCCCTCTCTCAAAACATTGCACTCTTGCAATGAAAAGAAGGAGAATTGCACTGAACAATCTCAACCGACTCCCAAGTCGAATCCTCTATTTCCCTATCTTTCCACCTAATTTTAACCTCAGGGATAAGTCAACTAGAAAGTTTCCTTTCCCCGAATTCAAGAACCTTATCAGGTTCATGTGGAACATAGGATAAATCTTTGACTTCAACGAGTTCTTGAGGAGTAACTATGTTATCCTCGCCTCCTAGTTTCCCTTTCAATCTATTAATATGAAAGATTGGATGAACTCTAACATGTGGAGGTAGTTTTAAGTTCAAACGCAACCGTGCCAATCCGATGTATAACTCGAAAATGGACCACAATATCTAGGAGATAAATTCAAGCATTTTCCAATTGACAAGGTCTGAAAATCTTTAGGAACATAAAAATAAACTAATGCTCCTGGTTCAAAAGACCGAGATGAGCATCCCCTATTAGCATAAAACCGTGCCCTATCTTGAGCACTCCTGATAGAATCCCGAGCTTCGGCCAGTATTTCTTGCATATCTCACAAGAAATCCTTGGATATATCAAGCTCGATGTCCTTAAGATGACCGACATCAATAGGTGCCCTAGGTTAAAACTTGATACCCATACATAAGTATGCACGAACTAAAACCAATAGCCGTATATTTAAAACTGTTATAAGAAAATTCCATCATTGGAAGATATTTTTCCCAATATGATTATTTTCTAGAGACATATGCACGAAGCATATACACTATAATCTGATTCATACGCTCTGTTTGCCCATCAGACTGTGGATGATCAGAGCAATTCACATTCAAAGTAACTTCCTCGTTGTAAACCATTTGGAATAAAGTAGGAAAACATGGCCTTTTAACAGCAGAAACCAGGGATTCATCGCCGCCCCGACATACCCACATCTGCATATGGAATAATTGACGTCTCGAGTTACCCATATCAACATAGAGAGTCATCAGCATCTCGATGAGTCACATATGTCCATCCGTAAACAATCAGGTTGACTATATAAAATCACCTAAAGTACAGAACTAGAGAAAGAAATGCCAACAAAGGAAGAATCCAATTTTCCTTATCCGAATACAACAAGATAAACTTGTTTGAACTCTAAAGAAAGAGATTTCAACAAGTGAAGTTGCCGATGAGATTACCCTCATCAAAACATGCAGGCTATAGATAAAAGAAGTTTATCTAGAGAATGCCCACACTATAACTTCTAGTGAATTTAGAAAATAAGATTGTCTTTGAATGTTGAGGTCAACATGCTAAGTGATGTAAGCAAAGCAACAATCTTGAGCCCAAATTATCCCATAAGATAATATATGTGAGGGATCACTAGCGTCCCATACCACCATTATACCACCCATACATACCTTAACAATTTGAAAACTCCCTAGTATGCTGTCTAGGAAATATGAATAAATCCTATATAAAAGGAATAAGATGGCCTTATCCAGACTTTCACATACTAAAACCTGTCTCTATATACCTGAGACTATATCAAGGAATAACCCTTATCGAGTACATCATTAGAAAAGAATTTTGAATTATTGGCGCCTTTCTAATGATAACTACCCAAAACACAATAAAGTTAGGGTAGAAAAATAACTCACCTAGATACATAAGCAACTAGGTATCCGAGTTGGAATATGTACAAGAGTACAAGGAACATAGTCCAAAATTACATGCAAAAAATGAAGGCAAATGCTACCTTCAAAGCACATGAAATTATCCATAGATAAAAGCATAGAAGCTCCTTAAATCCATGAAAACCATAGTTGATCATAAAAATCAATGCATACCATCTAATGGACATTAATCATGCCAAAAGAAGCATTAAAATTGGTGGCCAACTCATCAATCCGGAGTATATGAACATTGTGTCGTTCAAGCAAAAGTCCAAAGTAAGCAAGTGAAACACATGTGTGTAGCACTCAATAAAAAACCCCTAGACACAAGTGATCTAGGCAAAACCTGATGAGTCCATATAAAACTTGGAAAACATCCAATAAAAATCCACCAAAACAAACCGATCAACTAACCCATGATAGAACTTATCTTAGGCTTAAGAAATTAAGCACAATCCACACTTAAATAAGTGCAAAATAAATTATCATGGAAAAGTGTCAAAGGTGAAACACACTTTGAACGCAAATTATAGCCATCAAAAGCAATTAAGAAACATGTCCAAAAAGAATGGCTAAACACTGGTAAAAAATCATGAATACATCGTTTAGAATTAATCCAAACATAAATATCCATTTTAATACGAGGTATAATCGTATTAATAATATGCGAATAACCCGCATCCGTCTAATGTCAGCACAAGAAAACATACTTCAACTTTAAATAACCCTCGAAAATATTAAATTCTCGAAAAAAATAATTATTATGATTTTTTCCTAATTTTTCCTAATTTTATAGGGCCTCAAAATACAATAATTTTATAGGGCCTCAAAATACAATAATTTTGAATTCCACCAAACCTATCTTATGGCATTCCAAACCTATATTTTTTCAAAAAAAATTTAGCAATTAAATTTACCAAAATAGCATTGATATTTTAAAAATACCAATTTTTAGGATTTCTAAAAATAATATCTAGAATATTCCTAATTTTTCATGAGAATCCCATCGTTCATGAAATTTCCAATTCCGCCCGACAATTCTCAAATCCAATGAAAATTTATAATTTTAATGGATTTTTCTAATTTTTTTGGGTCAAAAATATATTTTTAAAGGAATTTGAATGGTCACGGGCGCCCGAATGGACACACCACATGCCAAACACCAACCCCATATTTTTCCAAAATTTAAAATAACCTTTGTCTAATTTTTCACTAATTTTCAAGAATTTTTTGAAATTTTTAAATTACCCCGAACGCATTTAGAATACGAACGATCAAAAAAATTTGGAATTCCAACGGTTTTCCGGGAATACGGAAAGCCAAAAGTTTTGGGAAAATGAAAAGACAAAAAAAATCGGAATGTGAAAGGTCAAAGGTTTCCGGAATACGGAAGGTCAAAAGTTTTTTCGGAATTCGGAAAGCCAAAAGATTTCGGGAAAACAGAAAGCCAAAGGTTTTCCGGAAGATGAAAAGCCAAAAAGTTTCAAGAATAAATTTTTAGAGAAATTTCCTTTCTCAAATTCCAATTTTTCTCTATTTTTAAGGCTTTTTCCAAGCTTTTTTTTGAAATAAATTCAAAAGCTTTTTTTAAATAAAAAAACTCATTTTTTAAAAAATAAAAAAAATGAAAATAAGCTTAATTAAGCTTATTGTTGGATTTGATTTTTTAAGGGGGGGACGTTTTTTTCCGTCGGCTGTGCTGCGCAGCCCCCCCTCCCCCTGCCTGTGCGCAAGCTGAGAGAGGGAGTAAGAAAACTCCCTCCTCTCCTTCTTCTCCCCTCTTTCCTCTCCCTCTTCTTCCTTCCATTCTCTTTCCTCCCCTCTGTTAATCAGAGATTAACTTTAATCTTTGATTAAAGTTTTAATTAAACATTTCTAATCATAATTAACATTAATTATGATTAATGTTTTTTTTAAAAATCCTTTTTAAGAGAATTTCTCCCGAAAAAAAGAAGGAAAAATTAGATTTGAGAGGCGGAGAGGACCCCACGCACACGGGAGAGCAATTTATGCATCAACACACTGTCCCCTACTGAATTTCAGTAGAAAATTGACAGAAATTTGATCGCATTCCCGCGAAAAAAACTCGCAAAAATGTATAAAAATACATTTTAATCATAAAAATGCTCAAAAAATTCCTAAAAAATTAGGAAAAATTTCTAAAAATTCTCGAAATTCAGGGAATCCATTCTACCAAAAATATCCACCATAAATATGTGGTATTTTTGTAAAAAGTTCTATTAATGCTTGATTTAAACCATAAAAAATAGGAAAAAATAGCATTAAACTCACGGAATTTTCCCGCAACGTTGATTCGTCCATTGAATTGTAGTAACATGCATTCCAATCGCCATATAGATGATCCACGTGCAATTCATCAACACAAATCAAAAAAATAACATTTTTATTAGTAAATATTAAAATTTACTAAAAAAATCAACAACAATTAAATAGAGATTGCTCTGATACCACTATTAAAACCCTAAGATCTCTCTAGATAATTGTTATGCATAAACATGCAAAATTCTGGCATAAACTCAACCAGGGATTTCATTCACGTGATCACGTTAACCGCGAAGTGGTAATAACACTAGTTAATAACACTCTCACACACTTGTTAATATCATAGATATTCACACAACCGGGAGAAACTTGCTATCCCGGTTTTCCCGGCGGGCTACTAGCTTGGCCCGGCGGGCCACTGTTTAGCCCGGCGGGTTACTTATCTAGCCCGGCGGGCCCCGGGGCCTTTTTTTTTGCGCCAAAAACTTGGCTGTTTTGGAGGGACCTATATAAAGGGTTTCCCCTCACTTCCAAATGTGCTTTACCAAAGCACTTGGGTGGCTCACCTCAGGCTAAAAGACACAAGAGGTGAGTATAAATATTCTGGATTTTTGTTTGAAGCTTGTTAATAATATTTTGTATTTTATAAGATTTTGATTGTAAATGGTTTATCGTATTTGTTACGTGGACTAGCAATGTCTCCTCTTGGGTGGTCTACTCGAGTGCCAATTGGTCTGGGTAGGAGCTTCCCTAGAGGAGGGTATAGGTGGTGAGATGTTCGGGACATCATCTCTATCTAGGGATGGATTGCCTCAAATGCATCTCACCAAACGTTTGGTTTCTTTAGGTCGACTAGCAATACCTCCTCTTGGGTGGTCTACTCGAGTGCCATTTGGTCTGGGTAGAAGCTTCTCTAGAGGAGGATATAGGAGGTGAGATGTTCGGGACATCATCTCTATTTAGGGATGGATTGTCTCAAATGCATCTCACCAAACGTTTGGTTTCTTTAGGTCGACTAGCAATACCTCCTCTTGGGTGGTCTACTTGAGTGCCATTTGGTCTGGGTAGGAGCTTCTCTAGAGGAGGATATAGGTGGTGAGATGTTCGGGACATCATCTCTATTTAGGGATGGATTGCCTCAAATGCATCTCACCAAACGTTCGGTTGCATTGGCAAGAAGTGGGTTTTAGACTTTATAATTGCATATTTTAGTTTTACTCAGGCTGTTTTGGATCTCAAATCTTGCATGATTGTTGTTTAGGTGTTACAATGGTTGCTTCTAATTGCGGCACATCAACCCAACGAAGCAACAGACCATTAGAAACTAGTGGAGTTTCCTTGCAACGAGATATGACAGCACAAACTTTGAATGTTGCATCTCAAAGTGGCAAGAGGAGGAGCGGAGGAAAATCACCGGGACCTGAATGGCAATTTGCTTCCAATCTTTCTAGATTTGTCGAATGGAAGTGTAATTTTTGTGGCTTGGTAAAATCTGGGGGTGCTCCCAGAATAAGGGAGCATTTGCTTGGCACTAGCACAAAAAATCTCGGAGGTAAATGCAAGGGTGCAGGAGCTGATGATGCTGCAAAGCGCCTTAGAGCTTTGATAAGTAAACAAGCATCACAAAACAAGAGGCCCAATCTCTGTGCAAGAAATCACCAATCGCCGAATTTGGCAGCATCAAGTGGAGGGATCTCCAACCAAGGAGTGACTCCAACACATACTACTTGCCAAAATGACACCCAAGGTCCAGATGTCTCAATACCGATGGATGCATCTCCTGAGTTTCAGGTGGGTATGTCTCGTACCAGACAAACTAATCTAGTTGACAGCTTTCGTGCCACTGCTTTAGAGGATGCTCAACTTGCTTTAGCGAAAGCGATCTTCTTTACTGGTTCTTCATTGTCTATGGTCACGAAAGATTCATGGAAGATGGCTTGGAAGAAGATTGGAGAATATGGACCTGGGTTTTGTCCACCAACTTATCACCACATGCGAAATCAATTACTTGACAAGTGCTATGACAACACACGGGAAAGCGTTCAAAGACTCATAATTGACACCACAAATCAATCTGGATGCACAATTGTCAGTGATGGTTGGTTGAATGCCCAAAGACGTCCATTGATAAATGTAATGTTGGTATGTCCTCGTGGGGAATGCTTTATCAAAGCTGTTGATAGCTTCGGGGAAATTAAATCTGGTCAATTTATCGCCGATATCATTGGTGATGCTATCGACCAAGTTGGGTCTGAAAAATGTGCTTCAAGTGATTATGGATAATGCAGCTAATTGTCGAGCAGCAGGTCGTATGTTGGAATCTCGATTTTCCAATATCTATACATTTGGTTGTAACACTCATAGCCTTAACTTGGTGTTACAAGATTGGTACAAAAATGCTGATACAGAGTGATTCAAGGAGATTATCGATAGTGCAAGTAAGATTGTCAAATTTGTGCTCAAACGGCAACGTGTTTTAGATATGTATCGTCAACGCATGGAAACTATGCTAAAGTTGCCTTGTGAAACCAGATTTTGCACTAATTTTTATATGCTTCAATCTCTCCTAAGAAATAGGAATGCAGTCATGGAAACCTTTGTGTGTGCTGGCTTCTCTGAGTGGGAGGCTGACCAGTCCGAAAAGGTTAAAGAAAAGGTGAGGTACATGCGATCTTTGATATCGGATCGTAGTTTATGGGAGGAAGCAGCAGATTGTTATCATGTTATGATGCCAGTTATGCTTGCTTTGCGCCAGTTGGATTCTAGATTGCCAAATATCGGGAAGGTTTGGATGGCGTGGTGGTCTATTCAAGAAAGCCTCGCAAACCCAGAGGAGCCCACTAAAACTGTTGTCAAGCATTGGAGTCCTCCATTCACCAGAGCAAGGAGAAATATCTTGGCCAAGTATGTAAGCGCTCGGTGGGTAGGAGCACATAGTCCATTGCATAGTGTTGCATATTGTCTTGACCCAGAATACTGGCATATGGACGTGAATGCCCTAGATGAGGAGGTAATCGATGATTTCTATGATGTTGTGGAGCGATTTTATGAAGATCCAGATGAGCAAGCAACAGCGGTAATTGAGCTAACCAAGTATAAATTGAAAGAAGGTAGATTTGCCTTGGAGTTTGTGCAAAAGCTTGCTAAGGAACAGCCTGCTTGGAAATGGTGGATGTTGAATGGGGGAAGTGTTCCAACTTTGCGACGCTTAGCTGTGAGAGTGCTTGCGCAATGTGCTTCAAATTCTAGTTCTGAACGTAATTGGAGCAGTTACAAGTATGTGCATTCTATTAGCAGAAATCGTTTATTGAGTGATAGAGCTGAGAAGTTGGTGTATATGTATTGTAATGATAAATTGGTGAAGTCAATTGAGTCAGATGATTACAACGAAGAGATGCCTAAGTGGACATATGACATTACTCAGGATGAGTATGATGTAGAAGAGAATGGAGATGTAGAGCCTAATGTCCCACATACGAGCGATAACTTGTGCTTTATTGAAGAGATAGAAGAAAACTTGCAACCCGATTTTGGTGTTAGTAAAGCCACCCGCCGCAGACGCTCCTCACGTTTGATGTAATCATGTTAGTTTTGACACACTCCAATGTAATCCGTCTTGCAACAACTAGATATCAAACATGTTGGTGAACATTTTAGAGAGAATGGTTTTTAGTCATGTCATGTTAAACTTAGAATACGAAATCATGTTAGTTTTGACACACTCCAATGTAATCCGTCTTGCAACAACTGGATATCAAACATGTTGGTGAACATTTTAGAGAGAATGGTTTTTAGTCATGTCATGTTAAACTTAGAATACGAAATCATGTTAGTTTTGACACACTCCAATGTAATCCGTCTTGCAACAACTGGATATCAAACATGTTGGTGATCAATTTAGAGAGTATGGTTTTTAGTCATGTCATGTTAAACTTAGAATACGAAATCATGTTAGTTTTGAGACACTCCAAAGTAATCCGTCTTGCAACAACTGGATATCAAACATGTTAGTGTCAATTTAGAGAGAATGGTTTTTAGTCATGTCATGTTAAACTTAGAATACGAAATCATGTTAGTTTTGACACACTCCAATGTAATCCGTCTTGCAACAACTGGATATCAAACATGTTGGTGATCAATTTAGAGAGTATGGTTTTTAGTCATGTCATGTTAAACTTAGAATACGAAATCATGTTAGTTTTGAGACACTCCAAAGTAATCCGTCTTGCAACAACTGGATATCAAACATGTTAGTGTCAATTTAGAGAGTATGGTTTTTAGTCATGTCATGTTAAACTTAGAATACGAAATCATGTTAGTTTTGACACACTCCAAAGTAATCTGTGTGCATGTGTTTGTGTGTGTGCGAGAGAGAGAGAGAGAGAGAGAGAGAGAGAGAGAGAGAGAGAGAGAGAGAGAGAGATAGAGAGAGAGCATTGGAAATCTTTTGAACAAAGTTGCCGAATCTTGTTAAATTCCAGGGTTGCATTTAAGAGAGAGATAAGTTTAAATGCGGCTCTAACTCGTCCATGTGTCGTGCATTGGTCAACCGATCATAGTCGGCACCCAATTTAAAACATATATATAAATTTTTGTGAAATTCTTTGCCGCACAAAGCACACGTAGTACTGTTGACCATGTGTTGCAAAAGACAGGTCAAGTGGTACATGTGCCCACATGGGACAGTGTAGTGGCCAGACCATGAGTGAAAGAAACTATAACAAATAGGGCATGGTCCGCCACTTTCGTGCCCATGTAGAGGTGGTTGCTCCAAACTATTCGGGTGTTCAAATGCCGTCATAGGAGAGTTTGCATGGCCTTGCTCCTCCATTTGCGTTATGCGTCTCTTCAAGAGCTTGTTCTCTCTTAGTATATCTCTAGCGCTTGAACTTTCAGGTGCTTGCCCGCGCTCTGGTGCTGCTTCCGTCTGTTGAGGGCCTTGGGTGCCTCTAATTTGGTTGATTTGAGTTTGAAGCTCATCAACCGTGTGATGAACTTCCATTGAGGCTCCAAGAATGGCCAGTTGCAACTCATCTCGAGGCATAGTGATTGACTCACTCCGAATGTCTTCCACATGTAGATGAGGAGGTCGAGAGCTAAAGTCTACAACTGAATTCTGCACAAATTGTGCATATAGCATTTTAGCAAACCAGAGGGGACAGTCACCGTGATGCATGGGTTGGGCCATGACATCCACAAAAATGCGCTCCGCATGCTCGATAATTAAAGGAACACTACATTGTGTTAGCTTCAAGCGCCCTTTTTTTATGGCATCATTGGAGACGTCAGGCCAGATGCTCTTGACCATCTCTTTGGACACATTCTTATTTACTTGGGCATACTCTAATCCATGGGCCGGTGCCCATTTTGGAGGTGCGTCCGGTAATACGTGCCGCATCATTCACAGTGCCAGTGCCCGAGATTTGCTTTAAGCGTTCAAATGCCTTCTTTGCGGCTTCATTATTATCAGCCATCTGAGAAAAAGTATGTATACACTTTAAGTTTATAGAATCAATGTTAATTTAGGAATAGCTTTAAAGTTATTTTCAGATGTTAGGTATAAGTTTATAAAATCAATGTTTATTTACTGCAAACTTGTTATTTTCAAATACTCAGAGAGAGAGAGAGAGAGAGAGAGAGAGAGAGAGAGAGAGAGAGAGAGAGAGAGAGAGAGAGAGAGAGAGAATTGGGATCAAAATAATATTTAACAATTGGGACCAAAATAGTGTCAGTCGATTAAAGGCAGGTCATGGAATAGATAGCCAACCAAAACATATCATTTACAAGAGGCTTTAAAATAAGTGTGGTGTCATCTCAGATAGTGGACGTAAGCATGCAGCAGGTGACACTTCCAAATTCTTCAATTGCTCCTCAAAATCTGCCATGGTCTTCCTATCTTCCTTTGATGGCGTCATATAGGCAGCCGTCCATTCCTTAATCAAATTTGTGTGGATGGCAATTTTACCCACCCACGGCACTTTGGTCATTTCTGCAAACTCAGCACAAAATAATGTAAACTTTTCAATCACCCAAGCCAAGCAGAAGACATCTGATGCATTGCTCCATGGACAAGGGGACCTTACATCTGCGAGCTCAGGGGCTCTCCAGGGGCGTTGATCGTGCTCTGCTTTGTTGGCGATATTTGTGGGTTTGAACTCAATCCCATCCCTCAATGCAAGACCCCAGTCAATGATGCCTACCCGTGGCACCCCTTCTTTGGTGAAATCTATCATTATATTCCAGGGGTGGCAATCATTGTGGATGATCCCTTCAGCATGTGCAAAGGCCATGGTATTCACAAGGGCACAGATAAGCTCGGGAGCATGAAAAATCAAAGACTTATATCGCTCCATTTCATGAGGAGCCACTTGTTTTTTCTTGTATCTGTTGCCTTTGCCTGCAGCAAGCATGGAACTGAGGGTCCCCTTAGGAGGCGGAACACACTCCATTATATCTCCAAGACTTCCCCCATTAAAGAGGGGGAAGAGCAGTATCCATGGCTCCTTCCTTGTGTGCCCAATGGCGCGCACTATGCCCCTGTGGGTTAGGTCAATTGAAGCCTCCTGAGCAAAAGACTTCAATTGAGCCCTTCGACTACCAAGGAATTGCTTTGCACAATAAGAAATGCCTTCTGGAAACCAGGAGACACCTTGAATATGGCATTTATGTACAACGCCGTACGATCCAGAGCCCATCTTCTTTTCTGTGATGATGGCCTCTGCAGGCAACCCAATTGTCATGCTGCAGTTAGTATTATGCTTTGTGCGCTGCAAGTGGGTGCCTTTAGAGACCTCACGTGCACCAGATGATAAATCTTCTTGTTCATCAGCAGGCCGGTCCAGCTCTTTGCGAGCTCTCTTGCTCAGGATAGCTTGGGTGTCTATGGCCTTTGCACGCTTGGACCTCTCTTTCTCTACCTTCCATTTTGTGTGGAAGTGCTCCAGCTTGGATTCATTTGTTTCCGCTGGTCTGTCGTCACCTAGGTCAACAGCGCATCTAGGCATGTTGCCCACAATGCTAGTAACAAAATGCTTGATGGCTGCTCCATCAGCACCCACATGGATATTTTTCACTGCGCGGACAGCCTCACCTAATATTTGCTCAAATCGATTCCTATCAGACACAATACCCTCGATGTGATTAGGTGACAAGCAACTAATGAAGGTAACGAGTTTGATACGAATTGATTTCTTGATTTCAGGAGTAAGTGCAAGCGTCGCCATCAATCTGCACAATATAATTGACAAATAGTTGCAACATTTATAACCACAAAAAATGCTATTTGTAAGCTAACTAAGAGATTTCTACATCCAACACACTTATGACTCATGTCATGCAAACTAAATAATCACATTCATCGTCAAAAACAAACACAAAACACAAGTTTACGACTTAACTTGACGTCAGCAGACCTAGTCAGTATACCGACCATCTGCAGATATCGCATTAAGATGAAAACTATGGCACAAGTTAAATGCTTTGACACATCGTCAGCAGACCTAGTCAGTATACCGACCATCTGCAGATGACTATCAAACCAAATAACAAAAACAAACTTCACCACATAGCTTGGTGTCAGCAGACCTAGTCAGTAAACCGACCATCTGCAGATACCGTACTAAGTAGCAAAGCATCACACATGTCAAATGCTACGAGCGCACATCAGCAGACCTAGCCAGTAAACCGGCCATCTGCAGTGGGCTCTCAAAGCATTTAACAAAAACAAAGCCGCATTGTAACTTGGTAACTGCAAACCTAGTCAGTAAACCGACCATTTGCAGATACCGTGCCACAACGAAAACTTCTACATAAGTTAAATATTAAGAGTGCACATCAGCAGACCTAGCCAATCGCTCGGCCATCTGCAGCGGGCCTCTTAACATTTAACGACACATGCACATGCATCACAAACAACGTTAAACTTAAGCGTATGCAAAAAATTAAATGACACCAACACTTTCAACTTAAAAATTACCTCAAATTGATCACACTAGCACCACTGACACCAAGTACAAGGAAGATTCTGTGAACAGTGACCCCTTGGACCACCCTTTTATACTACAATATAGCCCGTCGGGTCGGGAGGCGGGCCCGCCGGGCTTCTGCGCGCCCGGCGGGCCCGGCGGTCCAGACTTGTAGCCCGGCGGGCCAATTGTGGGTTACCAGGTCATCCCACCCTCTAGGATTTGAGAACTGTGAATTTTGTGAACATTGAGATTTGTGAACAATAGCTATGATCACAAGAAAAAAGGCTGTGATCACGTGAATATGAAATCCCTGAACTCAACCACCCAACCACCCCCGAGCCCAAGGGATGCACACATGAATCATAAATGAAATACATCATACCTCTACCTTGATGTCCCATACCATCAAGAGACATAACTCCAATCCAATAGCATGTAGCTATAGTGTGAAATGGTAGATGAGTAGATATGGACCTCTACACAAGAGACCATAGCATAAGCCTCCAAGCCCCCAAGCCTCCCTTAAGTGTGTCCCATGCCCCTATTATATAGGAGGGCCCTCAAGTGACTCTTGACTTTCCATTCCCCATGTGTGACTCTTGGATGCCTGACCCTAACCTTAATCCTTAAGGTTAGTCCTAACCCATGCTCCACTAGAGCTTGTTCCCATGCTCCCATGCTCACAAGCCTAATGTGGGTTAGCCTCCTAGTATATGTTCACATAATGTGTATATAATATAGCACACATAATGTACATATAACAGGTAAGCAATTCAAGCTTTTGATTGATTCAGGCAATACTCATTCTTTTATTTCCCCTGGATGTCTGCGTAAACTAGTCCTAAATCAAAAATCAAGGAAACCTATGCAAGTGGAATTAGCCAGTGGGAAGATTCTTTTCACTCACCTTGAGATTGACATTATTCAGTTTAGCCTAGATGGGAACGTAACAAAGTGCCAGTTCAGAGTCCTACCCCTAGGAATATATGATGGAATCCTTGGAATGGATTGGCTCCAAAAGAATCAGGCTGACATTCATTGTCACAAAGGAACCATCTCTTTCCTTGACCTTCACGGGAGTAAAGTTCAAGGAATTGGAATTTTTGGATCCCCAGTGCTACAATTAGTCAAGGCTTCCAAATTATTAAATTCATGCAAACTTAAAACTAGTCACACCACTTACACACCCAATATGAAATTGCCTTTTTCACAGAATCAGCATCTTCTAAAAACAATCTTTTTATGAAACCATTGTGTCACTGATCATAATCGTCAAAATCTCGAGTTGAATCCCTATTTCCAATCATTCCTTCATCGGTGTACCTATGGCATCATTGGCAACTAGAATGCTCAGGGGCCTTTTCAATAGTTCCTAGCTCATAGTAGTAACCGGCAATATATTCCTAGCTCATAGCTCATAGTAACCGGCAATATATTCACATAACAAAATGGAATCTCCGTTGAAGATCAACAAGATCAACCAATGGATCCATATAAAAGAGCCATGGACTCATCCGTTTTGAGGACCAGCAAGGTGAATCAACCAAATCCATGCCCGAATTCAGAAAACAACTCTTACTTCTTGTTCCAATATCTTCCACGACACACGTGTGGGTATCGTCGGCAACCCAGAGCCAAGCACCATATGGTCAGCACCCTCTAGGATCCTTCACAGGTGACCTAGCGCTTCACTCATAGGCCGCTTCCTTGGTCCCTCATCCACTATACCAGAAGCTCACCATTTAAATCGAACAACCGAGGCTGGTCAAGACCTAGGCCGACCTTGCTACACGAGACGTCCTCCGTTGACTCTCCGTCAGCTGTTGCAACTTTATCAGCTAGGTCTCCAAAACGACCTCATTCACAAGACGGTCAAAATGCTTCCCCAGCATTCTTGACATAAAACAATCATTTAAAACAGGTCATAAATACAATTTCTATAATGAATCTCTCGTCTTTCCACATCAATCTACATTACTTAATCCACATTCATTTCATAAGCATTCCCATTCTCATCAACATCATTTTCCATCTTAACACTTCTTTCCTCAATCAACCTCATCAGATCTCATCCACTCGCATTTACCCACCATACATCTCATCTCATCACATTCATTAACATCTATCCAGTTTACATCGCATCTTATCACATCCATTCACATCCCATACCATTCATTCTCATCTCGATTCACATGCCATCACATTCATTCATATCCCTTATCATTCATCCACATCCCGATTCATAGGTTATCACATTCATCCACATTCTGATTAACATGCTAACACATTTATTCACATCCCATATCATTCATTCACATCCTTTATCATTCATATCTATCCAATTACATCACATCTCATCACCTCTATTCTCGTTCATATCCATCACATTCACATCCACATATATTCTTCCACATACATCCACATCCATACTTATCACATACGCATCCACATCTATCCTTTCACATACATTCACATCCATACTTATCACATACACATCCACATCTATCCTTTCACATACATACATCCACATCCATTCTTTCACATACATCCACTTCCATTCTTCACATACATCCACATCCATTCTTCACATACATCCTTTCACATACATTCACATCCATTCTTTCATATACATCCACATCCATCCCATATCATTCATTTACATCCCATATCATTCATTTACATCCTGATTCACATGACATCTCATCACATCTCGTTGAGATCAGCAAGATCAACCAACAGATCCATAAGAGAGCTATGGACTCATCAGTTGAGGACCAGCAAGGTCAATCAACCAGATCCATACTCGGTTTCAGAAAACAACTCTTACTCCTTGTTCAATATCTTCCACGATGCACGTGTGGGTATCTTCGGCGACCCAGAGCCCGAGCACCGTATGGTCAGCACCCTCTAGGATCCCTCGTAGGTCACCTAGCACTTCACTCATAGGCCGCTTCCTTGGTCCCTCATCCACCGTACCGGAAGCTCACCATTTAAATCGAACTGAGGCTGGTCAAGACCTCGGCCGACCTTGCTATGCGAGACATCCTCCGTTGACTCTCTGTCAGCTATTGCAACTTTATCAGGTAGGTCTCCACGACCACATTCTCAAGACAGTCAAAATGCTTCCCCAACATTCTTGACATAAAACAGTCATTTACAAACAGTTCACAAATACAGTTTCTATACTGAACTCTCTTCTTTCCAGATTGTTCCACATCAATCCATATTACTTAACCCAAAACCAATTCATATGTGTATCCATTCTTAACCAGATACATCACTTTCCATCCCATCACATCAGATTCATTCACTTCACATAACATCCACCCTACTATGCACCTATACATAGTAGGATCCTCCAAAATCTCTTCTGAATCTGCACTCAACTTGCTATTCTGATATCCGGACAAGAGACTAATCCCTTGGTTCTTCCAAAACCAAACTCGAAAAAACTTCCCTCGCCCAGAAAGCACGGGCGATTCCTCCAGGATATTTTTATTCTAACATAGTCAAGAGCCTTAACAAACCAAATTGATCCGACCGAACCCGTAAGTCACATGGTCAGATCAAGGAAGAGACTTGCCCTTGGATCATAGACACCAACGCTTTTTTCCTCATCAAGAGGCATAGCCGTTGGATTCTTTTCCATAGAACAAAGACTATCCGGGATTTACTTCATTCTATCGTAACATAATAGAATTGAGTCTCATTTTAGGGATCCATTTATCTAGCCTAACCCCATCCAATCCCATGGGTTAGCCAACCGCCCCCAGCCAACCGCCCAACCACTATAGTGATAGGATCCATTTAGGAAATTGGTTATATTTTGCCCCGGGTACTAGGGAAAAGAGTTCTCAGGCCCCCTAGCCGGCGCTTCAAGCAAACTTCAAGATAGTCACACCACTTACACACCCAATATGAAATTGTGTGTTTCACAGATTCAGCTGTCTTTAAAACAATCTTTTAATGAAACCATAGTATCACTGATCATAATCCTCCAAAATATCTAGGTTGAATTCTAATTTCCAATCATTCCTTCGGTGTACCTATGGCATCATTGGCAACCACAACGCTCACCACCTGTCTACTCAGGGGCCTTTTCAATAGTTCCTAGCTCATAGTACCCGTAAATATATTCACTTATGAAAATCCAGATGGACTCTCCGTTGAAGATCAGCAAGATCACCCAGCATATCCATATAAATGAGCCGTGGACTCATCCGTTGAGGACCAGCAAGGCCAATCAACCAGATACATGCTCGAGTTCAGAAAACAACTCTAACTCCTTGTTCCATTTTCTTCCTCGACGTATACATGGGTATCTTCGATGACCCAGAGCCCGAGCGCCGTATGGTCATCACCCTCTAGGCTCCTTCGCTGGTCACCTAGCGCTTAAGGAAGTACAAGAAGCTCTCTCCCAGATACTGTGGGCCGTATGCTGTCATAAAGAAAGTGGGCGATCTAGCCTACAAACTTCTTCTGCCTCCCCATCTCAAAGTACATGATGTATTCCATGTGAGTTTGCTTAAGAAGTATGTATCTAGTCCGAATCACGTGCTGGATGATGAGCAATTGATCTCTCCAACTCAAGGCGAGATGGTACTCCAACCTGCAGAAATCCTTGACGTTCGGGAGAAGATTCTCAGGAGCAGAGTCCTCAGAGAAGTCTTAGTAAAGTGGAAGTTCTTCCCTCTAGAAGACGCCACCTGGGAAAAAGAAGAAGAGTTGGCGAAGGATTACCCTCTCACTTTGCAAGATGAGGACATCTCACATTTTTTAAGTGGGAGAGGATGTAAGATTCCTCCTCAGCCTGAATATCAAATAAGCCTCTACTTCAATCCCTTGTAATCATTCTATGTTTCTGAATACAAGAAAATATCATTTTTTCTTGTTTTGCCTAGTGAGATAAAAAAATTCTAGAGAGTGGTAAATCAAAATTGGGATATTTTTGGATAAATAAATTCTTCAAATATCAAAAAAATGTTTCCCTGAAACAGAAAATCAAAATAGATTTTCCAAGGTGCAATTTCAATTAAATAAAATTGATTCAGAAGACCTTAGCCTAAGGGTCCAGATTTTTGAATTTTTTTTAATTATGGTCCAATTAAGGTTCCTATGGACCAATAAGATTAAACCAAGTGTTGGGACATGATAAATCCAAAGAACAAAAGAAAATAAGGTCGGCCGAGGTCTTGACCAGCCTCGGTTCGGTTAAAATGGTGAGCTTCCGGTACGGTGGATGAGGGGCCAAGGAAGCAGCCTATGAGTGAAGCGCTAGGTCACCTGCGAAGGATCGATCCTAGAGGGTGCGGACCATACGTTGCTTGGGCTCTGCGTCACCCAGGATACCCATGCGTGCGTCGAGGAAGAAATGGAACATTGAGTTGGAGTTGCTTTCTGAACTCGGGCATGGATTGCTGGACTGGCCTTGCTGGTCTTCAACGGATGAGTCCATGGCACCTTTTTAATAAATGGAGCATGGTCTGACAAGATTTCTGAATATCTTGTCACTATTGGCTTTCATGTAGCCAAGGCTAATTTCTCGCTGTATGTGAGGCACAGTGATAGAGGGGTTGTGCTTGTTGTCATTTATGTAGATGACCTGATCATTACGGGGGACCATGATGCAGAGATCTTTGATGTAAAGATCTTGCTTAGACAGAAGTTTGAGATGAAGGATCTGGGGGAGCTCAAATAGTTCTTGGGCATTGAGGTGATTAGGTCACCACATGGTATTGGATTATTACAGAGATAGTATGGCTTGGATATGTTGTCCAAGTATGGTATGAGGGGCTGTAAGCCTATCTCAGTGCCATTGGATATAAATGGCAAGTTGAGTGCAGATTCAGGAGAGATTTTGGAGGATCGTACTATGTATAGGCGCATAGTAGGAAGCTTGATCTATATGATGATCACCAGGCTAGATTTGAGCTATGCTGTTGGGTTGGTGAGTCAGTTTATGTAGAATGAGTAAATGCCCACATAAGATGAAGAGTTGACCAAGTACTAGGTTTATTAGTTAAAATTTATGGTGTATTAATAAAAAAATGAGATATTTTGGAGTAATCATGCATTTTTGACACGTGTAAGAAAAAGGGAGACTTTTAAGGAGGCGCCTATTTCACATGCTTAGATGAGTTAAAAACTCAAAAATAATTGGATATTTTTGTCTCTCCTCTCTCCTAAATCAAACCAAATCAAAAAGGGAGCCAAACTAGTCCAAAACTTGTCCAAATCCAACAAAACTGAAGCTGGAAAATCCTAGAACTCAGTTGGACTGAGTTATAGGAGAGGGAGGCCACTAACTCAGCTGGACCGAGTTAGTGGTCTCCCGCTCCTATAAATAAACCCTCATTCCTTTGTATTATTATCTGTGAATTAAACTATGTCGGTATTACTCTAAACTAAGCTTAATTTCTATTATCCTCTAAAAACCTCTAAAAAATTGAAGAGATTGGATCTTCTCTCTCTCTCTTCAATCTTCCTTGGTGACTCCTACGACATACCAAACCAATTGATTGGTTGGGGGCCTCTACAATGACTAAAGAATCAAGCAATTTAGGAGGTAAAGAGTGGATTATGGTCTTTTTTCTATAATTTCTAAATGTTTCTTTCTTCTCAACCCCTCTCAAGCTTGAGAAGCTTTAATTTGAATGACATTTGAATATTATCAAAATGTTTTAATGTATTGTAATAAAGATACACATAAATTTTTATTTATGCTTAATTTTAATGGTTTTTAAGCATTTCTCTCTCTCCCCCCAAAGAAAGGTCATTCCTATGACCTATTCTCAATCCAAATGAAGCTTCTCATGAAGCATTTCTCTAATCCAAAAGTAAATTTTATGCTTCTTTATTTGGAGGCCAAAATAATGGCTTTTTAATGCTTTTATGATATTTATTTCATAGAGAAATTATGAATCAATCCATAATTGGATAATGATCCAATTAGTGGTTAATCTAATCATAATAATAATATTAAACTTCATTCTCTCATTTCAATTGAGAATTATCAGTAATAGTAGCGGAGCTATGGTAAAATTTCTGTAAAATAAACACATAAAATATTTCATTCATAATATGAAAAGAGGACTTCCTACCATATTCTAGGAATTATCATCCTAGATTAATTGAATGATTCTCATTGTAATCATGAAGAAATTTATTTTTATGATTATACATAATTAGTAAATTAGGAAAAAGATGAAATTTTGATACATTATTTTTATGTTAAAAGAGTAATTCCCAAGACATTGTAAATCCATGTATTCCAATGATTTAGAGAATAAAATTGGAATGCTAAAATAATGTATAATTTATGAAATATTTTAATTAAATTTATCTTTTTGTATAGATAAACTTTTAAGATGAAAGAGGAACTCCCACCATATTGAAATTCAAATATTTAAATAAGGAAAGTATAATTCCTAGTGCAAAGGAGTTAATGAAGATTTTTATTAAATTTTTCAGAGAAAATATAGTAAAAATTATCTTTTTGCATAGATAAATTTTTATCATGAAAGAGTAATTCCCACCATATTGGAATCCAACTAATTAAATGAAGAAAGTGTAATTCCTAGTGCAAAATAATTAATGGAGATTTTTATTTAAATATTAAGAGAAAAATTTAATTAAATTTATCTTTTTGCATAAGTTGAATCGATAAAAGAGGAATTCCTACTATATTGGAATTCAAATGTTTAGATGAGAAAAGTGGAATTTTTAGCTTAAAGGATTAATCGATAAAAGAGGAATTCCTACTATATTGGAATTCAAATGTTTAGATGAGAAAAGTGGAATTTTTAGCTTAAAGGAATTAATGGTTATTTTTATGTAATTTTTAAGAAGAATTTTAATAGATTTAAATTAGGGAAAAGAGGAATTCCCATGATAATTGGATTGCACTCATTGAAATGAGAAAAAGAAGGATTTCAAGTTTATTCTAAAAAATAGGTATTGATATTTTAGTTAAAAGATGAATTTCCATGATAATTGAGAAAAGATGGATTTGAATTAAATTCTAATGCCAAAAGATGAATTTCCATCATAATTCTACCTAATGAATTAAGGTTGAGAATTCATGTGGGAAAAAGAAAATCTTGGATAATTGAATTGGTAAAATCACTAAATGGATATTTACCCAAAAACTAGATGTTTAGTTGAAAGTAATCCTGGTAGAACTAAATTGAATGAATTTAGTTAGACTACGTGAGGTCGGACAATAACCTTATTGTGCTTCTCTCGATCGGAATCAGACAAAAACTTTGTGACCAATTCGAGTTACTAAATCCAAAGAATAGACTACCGAAACTAATCTAGTTTTTCCCTGACCAATCTCACCAAGAATCTAGTTGGATAAATGGATAAACTGACGGGTAGATTACCCTCATGAGAGATCAAGGATCCTCATTATTGAAACTGGGAATTATTGGAAAAAGGGTCTTTGGAACCAATCTCAAACTGGAATCTCACTTGCATTGGAAACTTTTTTTTTCATTCAAAGGGCTGTTTTATGCCAGAATGCTTGAGGAAGTATTTGGCTTATGTTTTTCTAAAGGAGGTTCATTGGAACAGCTAGCGGGGAGTCGTCAAGGGACGTCGCCCCCCATGGCAAAGCCTGCCGAGATCTTGACCAGCCTCCTCGGTATGGTTAAAATGGTGCACTTCCGGTATGATGGGCGAGGGCTGACAAAGCGGTCCGTGAGTGAAGTGCTAGGACACCTTAGGAGGATCCTAGAGGGTTCTAACTAGGCGATGCACGGGCTCGCGGTTGCTAGGACACCCAGGCGTCATACATCGAGGAAGATATCTGATGGACAAAAAGGAAAGGTTTTTGGGAAAAAAAATTTGATACTGGATCTTGTTGGTTGGCCAGCTGGTCTTTAACGGAGAGTTCAGATGATGCATTTTTGTAATACAATGGACTTGGAATTTTAGAAAATGATGATCGAAAATATTATGATTTTATTCAAAGATTCTCTTAAAGCCAGTTGAATCTGTTATAAAAGGCAATTTCATATTGGGTGTGTATGTGGTGTGCCTATTTGATTTTTGTATGAATCGCTGGCTAGGGAGCCTGGGAACTTTTTTCCTCGGTACCCGGGCAAAAACCCAATAAAATCTTTATGTAAAGGAATCCCACCAATTAAATGGTCGGCGGGTGGTTGGCTAACCCATGGGCCGGATGGGGTTAGCCTAGATCGAAGGATTCCTGAGAAACAACTAGATACGATTAGTTACGTTAATCAGTTTAAATCCTAAAAAGACCTTGTTCTATGTGGGAAGGGATCATCGGCTGTGCCTCGAAAATGAGGAAAAAAGTGGTGATTTCATGGAACAAGTGCAAGTCTCTTCTTGATCTAACCATGTGACTTCAGGCTTGGTCAGATCAGTTTAATTTAGTCAAGACTTGACTCGTTAGAGTAATTTCCTAGTTAAAAGATTTTTCACCTTCCTGGTGGAATCGCCTGTGCTTTCCGGGCGAGGGGAGTCTTCCGGGCCCGGTGTTGGAGGGACCGCCCCCGGGCTAGCCTCTCACCCCGAACATCTGCGGGTGAGGCCCCGAGTGTGCAGGACCCCCACCCCGCACGGGAGGCCGACGCCGCTTCCGCCGCCCGGCAAGAGCCCGGAGCGGGCGGGCGGGGACCTAAAAGGGTGGGGAATCATTATCAGATGTTATTCGATGGTGGTGCAACTTTGCAAGTGGATCCATAGGGCTCCTACCTCTTGAAGAGGTCCCCCACCATCAGACGTTGGATGGGTGGGATAGTGTGTTGCCACCCACTATTTTTTTCGCATATTGTCCAATGGGTCCTCTATGCAAACAATAGTGGGTTTGGGTGGGGAGTCATTATCATACGATGTCCGATGGTGGTGAAACTTTGCGAGCGGGTCCATGGGGCTGTTGCATAGCTTTTAATAAAGTTTCATCACCATTAGATGCCAGGTAAGTGGGACGGTGTGTCACCCTGCTATTTTTTTCATAGCGCCCAAGGGGTCCTGCATGCAAAAAATAGTGGGTTTGGGTGGGGCATCATTATCATACGATGTCCGATGGTGGTAAAATGTTTGTGAGTAGGTCCATGGGGCTCCTACTCCTTCAATCATAGGGTTTCACAACCATAGGACATCGTATGGGTGGGAGGATATGTTGCCACCCGCTATTTTTTTGCACAGTGCCATGGGGTCCCCTATGCAAAAATACCAGGTTTGGGTAGGGCATCATTATCATGTATAGTGTGCGATGGTAGTGAAAATTTGCGAGATCATCCATGGGGCTACTGCTTGTCCTCTTGCAAAGTTTAACCACCATCGAATGTTGGATTACTCAGTATTTTTTGCATAGTGCCCAAGGGGTTTCCTATTAAAAAAATAGCAGGTTTGGGTGGGGCATCATTATCATACGATCTTCGATGGTGGTAAAACTTTACGAACGGGTCCATGGGGATCCTACCCCTTTGCTTGCAAAGTTTCACCACCATCGGACACCGGATGGGCAGGATGGTCTGTTACCTTTTTTTGCGTAGTGCCAAAGGGCTCCCCCATGCAAAAAATAGCCGGTTTCGATGGGGCATCATTATCATACGGTGTTGGGATGGTGGTGAAACTTTGTACCCATCCACTTGCAAAGTTTCACCACCATCAGATGGGTGGGATGGTGTGTTGCCACCTGCTATCTTTCGCATAGGGCCCAGGGGACCCCTATGCAAAAAATAGCAAGATTGGGTTGGAAATTATTATCATACGGTGTCCAAAGGTAGTGAAACATTGCGAACCAGTCCATGGGGCTCCTATCCTTCTGCTTGCAAAGTTTCACCACCATAGAACATCGGATGGGCTTTGTGAGCAGTTCCATGGGACTTCTACCTGTCCGCTCGCAAAGTTTCACACCATCGGATGCCGGATGGGTTGGGCCACCCGCTATTTTTCGTATAGTGCCCAAGGGGTCCCCTATGCAAAAAATGGTGGATTCGGGTAAGGGGCATCATTATCCTACGATGTTCCAATACAACACGTCGAGGGCACATCAATGTTTTCTCAGTGCTTTTTTTGTTAGGATGTTAGGGATTACGTTCGCTGCTGTACAACGAAATTTTGCTGCTCAACAACAGCGCTTCTAGAGCAGCAAAATTTTGTTGCTCTATAGTGAAATTTTATTGTTCCAGAGTGAAATTTCACCTACTGAGAAGTGCCGTAGTGAAAGTTCACTGCTATACTATGATTTCAGTGTGCTGAAGAGAGAGGATAGTATCGAGACTACGTTGCTATTTTTGTTGAAGGAAATTCCAGAGAGTTGTTGGATGCTGAATTCTAAAAATATATGTCACATACACACATATAATAATATATAGTTTTAAAAAATCATTAAAATCCTTGGAGCCATGTTTTGAGCAAAAAAAAAGAGTTGAAAACTTTTGAGAAGTGAAACAACGTCAAGATCATGAATCTATCCCATCTTGTAATAAATCCATATGTGTTGCTTCAAATCAATGTCTATATCTAATGGAAGCTCAATGAAAAGATGGGGTTCTATATTAATATCACTATCACGATCCAATGAAGCATTGTTATGATTGATAGGTGACTCATCATCTTGTTCCGATTGATGTTCCTCGTGCTCTTCATCAGCCCCATCCAAAATGTTTTCTTCATGGTCTTCTTCCAATGAGCGGATTTGAGGTACTTGCACCTCATCTAGAGATTCGGCCTCCACATCTTGATCTTGAAAGATATGTTTTGAATGAGGGAAAACTTGTATAACATACCACCATTTTGGATCAATTAGATTGGCGGCGTGAAACACAACCTAATATCACAAAGCAAAGGGGTCACACTTTTATTATACTACATCAAAATTTAATTTGGGATTGGTTGGGTTACTAACCTGTTGTTGACAGTGTTGAGGTAGTACAAAGGTATCTTTCTCATCATTCCAAAACTTGGTGGAATCAATTTGGAAGAACCCATTTGGATGTTTCTTCATGGTTGCTTGAGCACCTCTATATATCAACTTGAACCATTTGACATCAAAGATGAATATACTAAATGCTCTAAATCCAACCTCAAGAATATCTTGAATAGTTCCACAATACTCAAGATTTTCCTCTATGACATTGGTATCATGTCTACTGGCTCAATTTTCTTGCTTAAAAGTTACCATCACACCACAATCAAATGTGTTTCTTTTAGAATCCACACACTCCATGCAAAAGTGCCTTCAATTTGACCATATTGCATTATATAGTTTGTACTAACATTAAACAAAAGCATGACATTTAGTATATATAGTGCATTAAACAAGGTATATACGTGAGATAGAGATGAAGAATGTACTTACTTGAGGGTCACGTCCTCTTGCATACTCATGCTCTTCTCTTGTGATCATCTCTCCATTTTGCATGCCATTGATATTGCCATGCGAAGCCATTCTATATTGATCACATTTGGTAGAGGCTCCAAGCTAGGCGATAATGGCAAGCGTCTATTTGCTCTTCTAAAAGCTCTTTTCTCATCCTTTTGTCTATTGATTGCATCCTTGTATCTCCCAATCCACTTCTCCATGATGGGACTATTTAGAATGTAGAATGTATTCAAATACCTTGTGGTGTAATGCTTCATCTAGTCTTTGTTGCAATCCTTTTCCTTGAGGCATATTAGTGATTAGTTGGTCATCCTCCTCATTGCTCCATAATCATGGCATGGAAGGATCCATGCGAGATACATGTTTTGAGATATACACAAGAGACTCTTGCATCAACCATCCCTCTGCCGCCATGCTTGCTTCTGGCCTTTCTCTTTGTCTCACAAATTCCTTCAAGGTTTTCATGAACCTTTCAAGGAAAAACATCCATCGAACATGAACAATGCCACACAACGCCACTTTATCAACCAAATGCACCATAAGATGCAATTGGCTAGTGAGAAATATTCTAGGAAAGTTTTCCTCGATCATACACACTACCTTAATAGCATTGAGATGAGCCATCTCAATGGATGTAGGATCTATCTCCTTTAAGGATATGTACCTACATACATAGCAATTATGTGTACTATTTACCAATACATAACTTGTGAGTGCATAAGAATTCTAAATAAGCAATATAACTTAGTGAATTGAAGAGAAGATTCATACCTCACCAAGCTTCCCATTTTGTAAATAGCCTCTCTCACCTTCTTGTCTCCACAACCAACTATAGTAATTGGAAGAATAAACTATACATAGAAAAAAATAGAAGTTAGTATATGAGCGTACAAATTATGTACCATAAAAAGAAAATGAAAAAGCGAATATTTATATACCTGTAATATCTTGTGCCAATCATGTGTCTTGAGGCCATAATATTGTTCCTCTCCTTTCTTTTTGGTCTTTGTGAAGGTACCCTTCAATGAATGCATTACTCCCGTTGGTGTATGAAAAGAGGTAATCACACTTTTCACCTTATTTTGCTCCCTCATGGTTAATACCCATGGTGCCTTTGGTAGGACTATTTTACCACTCTCACTTTCAATTGGCCATGCACTTTGAAGGCAATCAATGTTTTGTAAGTCATCCCTTGCACCCTTTTTATCTCTTTTACAATTAAATGGTCCCAAATATTTGTTGCCACATTCTTGAAGATATGCATGGGATCTAAGAGATGATTGAACTTCATGTCACACCAATATGGAATTCGAAAGAAGATTAAGTGTCTAGACATCCTATTTGGTGGTGGATTGGGAGTGCTTCTCCATGCCTCAAACCAATCTCTACCTCTCACAAGTGGTGAGACATCATGTGGCACATACTTGGGATGTGAAGGAGGGAGAAATCGATGATGTTTGTCATACACCACCTTCTTAAGTGTAGAGGGTCTTTTCAAAACAAGTGATGGTCCACAAATCGCGGACATGCATGATGTCTGGAGGTTGCCAAACCTATTTCAATTGAGACGATTAAGATAGAGATATAAACTTAAATTTTAAAGGCTAAAACTTATACATATAAGGTTTAAGTAGGTACCTGAGCACTCTGAGAACCTGGGATAGTCATGCATCGTCCAAATTAAAACTCCTTTCACCTCTGCCTCACGGTTATTTATTGGCCTTGAAATGTCATGTACTTTGATACCTCACCATAGTGTCTCAAGCTCCTCAATCAAAGGCTCAAGGTACATATCCATGTTTGCCACCTTATATTTTCCTGTTGGTACAAGGAGAGCAAGCATGATATGACCTTTCTTGATTGCCACCCATGGAGGGAGGCTGTAATTCACCAATACAATAGGCCAAGTAGACCATGATGTGGAATTGAAGCCAAATGGGTTAACACCATCCATGCCCAAGCTAAGACATAAGTGATGAGGCTCATCTTTAAACTCTGGCCATTGATGCTCCACATGTTTCCATGCCAGTGAATCAGCTACGATCCTCATGATGCCATCGGTCGAGTGATGAGTAGTATGCCATGTTGAGTTCTACAATCCCCTTATATTTAAACATGTGTTGGATGCAAGGAATGATAAGGAAGTGTCTCAAAACCTTTCTGGGAACTTTATCACCTTGGAAATTATACCTATAGCGACTCTCCCCACATTGTAGACATTTTGCATCTTCACCACCATCGGATGTCGGAGGGTGGAACGGTGTGTTGCCACCCGCTATTTTTCCGCATAGTGTCTAAGGGGTCCCGTATGTAGAAAATGGCGGGTGAAAGATCCCCGCCCCCTCTGCGCAATGGATTTCGGGGTGCTAGCAGCGGAAGTAGCACTTCTTGCACAGGGCAGAGCCTCTCACCCTCGGGTCCTCACCCACGGATATCCAGACAAGAGACTAATCCCTCGGTTCTTCCAGAACCGAACCCATAAAAACTTCCCTCGCCTAGCAGACATAGGTGATTCCTCCAGGATATTTTATTCTAACGTAGTCAAGGTCCATCTCACTAACCAAATTGATCCGACCGAACCCGTAATAAGTCTCATGGTCAAATCAAGGAAGAGTCTTGCACTTGGATCATAGAGTCGAATGCTTTTTTCATCAAGAGGCACATCCGTTGATTCTTTTTCATAGAACAAGGGTTATCCAGGATTTACTTCAACTATCGTAATTTAACATAATTGAGTCTCATTTTAGGGATCCATCAGTCCAACCTAACCCCATCCAATCCCATGGGTTAGCCATCCACCCAACCACTGTAGTGATAGGATCCATTTAGAAATTTGGTTATGTTTTGCCTCGGGTACCAGGAAAAAGAGTTCCAAGGCCCCCTAGCCGGCGCTTCAAACAAACTTCACGATAGTCACACCACTTACACACCCAATAGGAAATCGCCTGTTTCATAGATTCAACTGTCTTTAAAACAATCGCCTATTTCATAGATTCAACTGTCTTTAAAAAAATCTTTTAATGAAACCAATAGGAAATCGCCTGTTTCATAGATTCAACTCTCTTTAAAACAATCTTTTAATGAAACCATAGTATCACTGATCATAATCCTCCAAAATATCCAGCTTGAATTCTAATTTCCAATCATTCCTTCATCGGTGTACCTATGGCATCATTGTGGCAATCAGAATGCTCACCACCTGTTCACTCCGAAGGGCCTTTTCAATAGTTCCTAGCTTATAGTACCCGAAAACTTAATCACATAAGAAAATCCAGATGGACTCTCCATTGTGGAAGATCAGCAAGATCAACCAACAGATCGATATAAAAGAGCCATGGACTCATCCGTTGAGGACCAGCAAGGCCAACGAGATCCATGCCCGAGTTCCAAAAAAAACTCTAACTCCTTGTTCCAGTTTTTGTTCCTCGACGCACGCGTGGGTATCTTCGGTGATGACGAACGAGAGCCCGAGCACCGTATGGTCAGCACCCTCTAGGCTCCTTTTCAGAGGTCACCTAGCGCTTCACTCATAGGCAGTTTCCTTGGTCCCTCATCCACCATACCGGAAGCTCACCATTTAAATCGAACCGAGGATGGTCAAGCCTCGACCGACCTTGCTACGCAAGACGTCCTCCGTTGACTCTCCGTCTCAGCAGTTGCAACTTTGTCACTTAGGTCTCCAACGACCTCATTCACAAGATGGTCAAAATGCTTTCCCAGCATTCTTGACATAAAACAGTCATTTAAAAATAGGTTTCATAAATACAGTTTCTTACGAACTCTCATCTTTTCACATTGTTCCACATCATTTCTCGTTATTCCACTTCTACATCAATTCACATTGCTTATTCCATATCCAGTCATATGTACTCCCATCGTCTTCATCCATTCTCATCCAATCACATCATATTACATCTCATCACATCATATTACATTCTCATCCAATCACATCATATTACATCTCATCACATCTATCCTCATAACATCTCATCCATTCACATCTACCCATATCCTCATCACATCTACCCATTCACATCTACCCATATCCACATCACATCCATTCACATCACATCTCATTCATTCACATCTACCCCGATTCACATCACATCACATCCAATCATATCTCATCCAATCATATCTCACATCCATTCACATCACATCACATCCATTCACATCACATCTCATCCATTCACATCACATCACATCCAATCATATCTCATCACACCCATTCACATCTCATCACACCCATTCACATCCATCACACCCATTCAAGTGGGTTCCCTATGCAAAAAAATAGTGGGTTTCAGTGGGGCATCATTATCATACGGTGTACGATGGTGGTAAATCTTAATGAGCGGTCTATGGGGCTGCTACCCCTCCACTCGCAAAGTGCTACCCCTCCACTCGCAAAGTGCCCATGGGACGTTAGATGGGTGGGATGGTGTGTTGCCACCTTCTATTTTTTTGCATAGTGCCATGGGGTCTCCTATGCAAAATATGAGGTTTGGGTGAGGCATCATTATTATGCGGTGTCCGATGGTGGTAAAACTTTTTGAGCTATTCACCCATCATAAGACACTCGATGATGGGAGGGATAGTGTGTTGCCACCCGCTATATTTTGCATAGTGTCCAAGGGGTCCCCTATGCAAAAAATAGCGGGATTGGGTGGGGCATCATTATCATACAATGTCCGAAGGTGGTGAAACTTTGCGAGCCGGTCCATGGGGATGCTACTCTTACGCTATCAGGCGTTTTTCTGTAAAGGTGTTTTGAGTCCGTGTACATATGGGATGCGTGGTGTGCAATAAAACTTTGCCCTGAATGCCCTGGCAAGTGTACAGACGGAATGGCTTTGGAGTGATTTAGTGCATGCAATTTTCTTTGGAGCAGCTGTTTGAGACTTGAAGTTTTATATTTGTATGAGCTTTTGTTTGTGTGTAAATAAGAGGTGGAAGAGCATGAGGATGTCAATGATAGGGTTTTGATGAGCCTCTGGTGGAAATGGATGTACATATGCTGGTTTATGTGGAGACGGCCGGCAAAACAGGGCACCGACTGGGAAATGGTCTGGTTTGGTAAGTTGATGCTGCTGATTACGAAGCTGTGGGCAGCTCTGGCAGCATTGTTTTGGAAGGAAAATATGGGTGCCATTTCTTCTGGAAAAACACAAGAAAAGGAAGAGCCCTTTTAGTAATGTGTGGCCATCTAATGGAAGCTTTAAAAAAAATATATATATATATATATCATGTGGCCACTTTATAAAGAGCCATGTGGAAGCTTGGGTGGTGGTGGCCAACACACCATCGAGAAGAAGCTGGTGAAGATGCGAGAAGGAGAGATGGCCGCCTCGAAGGAGTAAGAGAGATCGGGTCGCCGAGAAGACAGTGAATCACCGGGTAAGAGAGTCTGGAAAGCAAGCAGTCGGGCAAGTAGCAGCGGTGGCTGGCTGGTGATCGAAGAAGGGCTGCTGGGGCACCCTCTGTGTGGGTAGAGCCTGGCTGGAGGTGATCGTATGAAGGGAGCTGCGGCCTTGTGCGTGAGGAGCGGGGAGTGTAGAAGGAAGGGATGCTTGCTGGAGTTCTGCAGACAGTCGAAGCAGTGAAGGTAAAGTTGCCGCCTCGTAAGCTGGAGGTTGCTGGCTGGAGACTTGTGCAGACGGCGAAGAAAGTTTGGTAGCCATCGTCGAGAAGCTCGGGTGATCGTGTGAAGAGGGAAGGCAACGAAGTGTGGAGCGCAGCCTGTGTGAAGCACTGCTGCTGCAGACGTAAAGAAAACCAGCCGCCTTGTGTGTGGACCGCCTAGTGGAGGCGTTGCAGCTGCTGCAGACGGACGTGAAGAAGTTGTCGATGGTGAAAAAGGCTGGCGGGTAGCCTAAGAAAGCTGGTTTTGTGTGGCCACGTGGGAGACGCCTGGTAGAAGCGAGAGGCGCTGGAGAAGCTGGTAAAGAGGAGAGCTGGCCACCTTGTGCGTGTGAAGCGCCTTGCTGAGGTGTTGCAGATATCAGAGGCCAGTAGAGGAGATCTGCAGAGAGAGTAGAGTGATGGCCGCCTAGTGGTTTTACTGGGGGGGCTCTGCAAGTGAACTGACGGGCTGGTGTCGGCCGTGTGAGAAAGGAGCCGGGGTGGCAACTGGGGAGTAGTGTACAGGGAAGTGGAGACAGGCAAAGACAGTCGGGCTGTTAGCAAGGACTAAAGATGTGGCTTGGGCTGGATGCAAGAGAAGGTGATGCTGCGTTGAGCAGTCAGTGTGAGTGCTGAAGGGATTGTGTAGAGGGCTCTGGTCGTTGGCGAAGTTGCTGGTCTCGACACACAGAGAGTGGGAGCTAGTGAGTTGAAGGTTAGCTGGTGTGGGCGCCTTCTGAAGAGAGTAGCTGGTTTTGTGTGGGCGACGATTGTGCAGGCAGAGAGTGGATGCTGACCAGAGAGAGAGCCTTGGTTTTTTGTGGGTGTTGACTGTAGTAGAGGTGCTGATGTGTGGGCTGGAGACAGTGGGGCTCGCCTACGACACTTGGCAGGTAGCAGCAGTTGGACAGAGAGTAGCCGGGCTATAGACGTGAAGTGAAGAAGGGTTGCTGGTGGGGTGCCCTCTGGAGAGTGCAGAGACCGGGAGACAGAGGCTTGGTTGTCAGACGCAAGGGTAATATGCATGGATATCATTGATATTAATTATTAAAATTTATTTCTATGCATAGAAAGATTCATAATGGAAATTGTTTCATTATAAAAGTGTTATTTTCATTAAATTTAATTTCTATGCATAGAAAGATGCATAATGGAAATTTTTTTATTATAAAAAAGTTATTTTCTTTAAATTTGATTTTATGCATAGAAAGACGCATAAAGGATTTATTTTTATTTCAAAAGTGTTACTTTCATTAAAATTGATTTTATGAATTGAAAGATGCATAAAGGATTTATTTTTATTTCAAAAGTGTTATTCTCATTAAAATTGATTCTATGCATAGAAAGATGCATAAAGGATTTATTTTTATTTCAAAAGTGTTATTCTCATTAAAATTGATTCTATGCATAGAAAGATGCATAAAAGATTTATTTTTATTTCAAAAGTGTTATTCGCATTAAAATTGATTATGCATAGAAAGATGCATAAAGGATTTATTTTTATTTTAAAAGTGTTATTTTCATTAAATTTGATTTTATGCATAGAAAGATGCATAAAGGAATTAATTTTTATTTCAAAAGTGTTATTCTCATTAAAGTTGATTTTATGCATAAAAGGATTTTTTAAAAAGTGTTATTTCCATTGAAGTTGATTTTTATGCATAAATAGATGCATAAAGAATCTTTATATCAAAATTAATATTCTCTTAAATTCTATGTTTAAATTCTATGAAATAGATGTGAATAGAGGTGATGAGATGTGAGGTGAATAGATGTGTGATGAGATGTGATGTGAATCAGATGGATGTTAATGGATGGATGGATGTGATGTGAATATATGTGTGATGAGATGTGATGAGATGTGATGTGAATCAGATGGATGTTAATGGATGGATGGATGTGAGGTGAATATATGTGTGATGAGATGTGATGTGAATCAGATGGATGTTAATGGATGGATGGATGTGATGTGAATAGAGGTGATGTGATGTGAGGTGAATAGATGTGATGAGATGTGATGTGAATCAGATATATGTGAATGAATGGATGGATGGATGATGTGAATAGAGGTGATGAGTTGTGAGATAGATGTGATGTGAATTAGATAGATGTGAATGAATGGATGGATGGATGTGATGTGAATTAGATAGATGTGAATGAATGGATGGATGCATGTGATGTGAATAGAGGTGATGAGATGTGAGTTGTGAGATAGATGTGATGTGAATTAGATAGATGTGAATGAATGGATGGATGGATGTGATGTGAATTAGATAGATGTGAATGAATGGATGGATGGATGTGATGTGAATAGAGGTGATGAGATGTGAGGTGAATAGATGTGATGAGATGTGATGTGAATCAGATGGATGTGAATGAATGGATGGATGGATGTGAATGAATGGATGGATGTGAGGTGAATAGAGGTGATGAGATGTGAGGTGAATAGATGTGATGTGAATTGGATAGATGTGAATGAACGGATGGATGTATGTGGATAGAATGTATGTGATGGGATGGTGATGAAGAGAATGAAAGTGATGGATATGAATGAATGTGATGTGAATCGAGATGTGAATAAATGAGATGTGATGTCATGTGAATTGAGATGTGAATGAATGTGATGTGATGAGATGTGGAGATGGGTAGATGCGAGTGGATGAGATCTGATGAGGATAAATGAGGAAAGATGTGATGAGATGAAAATGATGTGATTGGATGAGAATGGGAATACATATGAAATGGATGTGATTTAAACAATGTGGATTGATGTGGAACAATGTGGAAAGACGAGCGTTTGTTATAGAAACTGTATTTATGACCTGTTTTTAAAAGACTGTTTTATGTCAAGAATGCTGGGGAAGCATTGTGGATTACTCCGCCGGTCCTTGCTAGGGAACTCGAAGACAATCACCACAAACACTATGGTTGGGGGAGAAGGGAGCGGGGATCCTCTCAGGGAAGTATACCCGCCAAGGATGAGTCGACCTCTGTAAGATTCCTCCCCAGCCTCTTAGGATGTCCAGTATCTTCCCTTGTAATCAAATCCCTCTTCAGAAATATAAAAGATCTTGTTTCTACCTGGTTCTAGCTTAGAGAGAGAAAATATTCTAGAGAGAGATTATTTAGATTTTGGATATTTTTGGATGGAAAAATATCTGTTCTTATTAAAATAAATTCCCCCAAAACAAAAGTTCAAAAAGATTTTCAGAAGGTGCATTAGAAATCAATTATAATCTATTCAAAAGGCCTTATCCTGGGGGTCCAGATTTTTAAAAAATTTTAAATTAAGATTTTGAGGGGCCAATCAGATTCATCCAAATGTATGGAGGAGATAAATAATAAAATAAAGAAAATCCCCCTAAAAAATGAGTAATAACTCACATAAGATGAAGAGTTGACTAAGGACAAGGATATTAGTTAAAAAAGAAGAGATATTTAGTGAAATGATACATAATTTTTGACACCTCAGTGGGGGGATTCCTCTCATGAAGGAGGTGCCTATTTCACATGTGTGGTTGAGTTTTAAACTCACAAATAATGAGATATTTTCATCTCTCCTCTCTCCTACTCTAGATCCAAAAAGTGAGCTAAATTGACCTACAAATGGTCAAAATTTGACCAAACTGATTTGGAAAATTCTAGAACCAGTTTTCTTGGTTATAGGCTCACTTTTTCCTATAAATAGAAGCCTCCCCCTTTGTTAAAGCTTAATAGTGTTTTATGCACTGTTATTCTGCTCCACCCCAGAGCCAAGAACTATGAATTTCTAATTCATTAGTTTTTGACCTTTCCCTCTTCTAAAGAATTGGTGGCCACTCTTGTTGCAAACATGAGTAGATCTCTCAAACCATCAAGCCAAAGGAAAGCTCTCAGAAATTTATGTAAGTTAGAAATCTTACTTTTTCTTTATTCTTTTAATGATTTTCTAATTTTTGTTATCTTTAAAATGATAATCTGAAGCTATGCCTTGCTGGAAAGGCTTTCCCCCTCTCTCATTCTTAAATTCATCCCTTGTTTATCCTAGTTAAGTAATCTAATTGTTGGAATTATACTTTTCATATTGTTTCTCTTTTAAAAGGAAATTTGATTAGTTTAGAGTGCTTAAAATCAATTGGGGATAATTTTTAAGTAATTTTAAGTTAGAAAAATTTAAAAAATGGTCAGCCATACAAAGGAGGTTATGGCAAAATTTTTTAAAAATTGCTGAGATAAGTTTTATCTTTTATTATCCAAGAAGAGTAATCCCCACCAATTGTGTATTCTAAAAGTGTAATTTTGATTTTATGCATAGAAAGATGCATAAAGAAATTTATTTTTATTTCAAAAGAGTTATCCTCATCAATTTTCATTTTATGCATAGGAAGATGCATAAAGAAATTTATTTTAGAGTTATCCTCATCAATTTTCATTTTATGCAAAGGAAGATGCATAAAGAAATTTATTTCCATTTCAAAAGAGTTATCCTCATCAATTTTCATTTTATGCATAGGAAGATGCATAAAGAAATTTATTTTGATTTAAAAAGAGTTATCCTCATCAATTTTCATTTTATGCATAGGAAGATGCATAAAGAAATTATTTTTATTTCAAAAGAGTTATCCTCATCAATTTTCATTTTATGCATAGGAAGATGCATAAAGAAATTTATTTTTATTTCAAAAGAGTTATCCTCATCAATTTTCATTTTATGCATAGGAAGATGCATAAAGAAATTATTTTTATTTCAAAAGAGTTATCCTCATCAATTTTCATTTTATGCATAGAAAGATGCATAAAGAAATCATTTTTATTTTAAAAGAGTTATCCTCATCAATTTTTATTTTATGCATAGGAGGATGCATAAAGAAATTTATTTTTATTTCAAAAGAGTTATTTTCATCAATTATTATTTTATGCATAGGAAGATGCATAAAGAAAAAAAAATTCAAAAGAGTTATTCTCATCAATTTTCATTTTATGCATAGGAAGATGCATAAAGAAATTTGTTTTTATTTCAAACGAGTTATTCTCATCAAATTTCATTTTATGCATAGGAAGATGCATAAAGAAATTCGTTTTTATTTCAGAAGAGTTATTCTCATCAAATTTCATCGGAAGATGCATGAAGAAATTTGTTTTTATTTCAAAAGAGTTATTCTCATCAATTTTCATTTTATCAATAGGAAGATGCATAAAGAAATTTATTTTTATTCCAAAAGAGTTATCCTCATCAATTTTGATTTTATGCATAAATAGATGCATATAGAATTTATTTTTATTCCAAAAGAGTTATTCTCATCAATTTTGATTTTATGCATAGAAAGATGCATAAAGAAATTTATTTTTAATTCAAAAGAGTTATTCTGTGTAAAGAATCTTTATATCAAAAATAAGGATTCTCTTGCATTTCAAGAATAGATTTGATGAGATGTGATGCGAATCAAATAGATGAGAATGAGAGATAAATAGATGTGATGAGATGGGATGCGAATCAGATAGATGGGAATGAATGGATGGATGGATGTGATGAGAATAGGAGTGACGAGAATGTGAGGTGAATAGATGTGATGAGAAGTAATGTGAATCTGATAGTAGCTGGGAATGAATGGATGGATGGATGTGGATGTATGTGAAGAATAGAAGTGGATGTATGTTAAAGAATGGATGTGGATGTGTGTATGTGAAAGGATAGATGTGGATGTGTATGTGATAATTATGGATGTGGATGTATGTGAAAGGATAGATGTGGATGTGTATGTGATAAAGATGGATGTGGATGTATGTGAAAGGATAGATGTGGATGTGTATGTGATAAGTATGGATGTGGATGTATGTAAAAGGATAGATATGAATGTGTATGTGATAAGTATGGATGTGGATGTATGTGGGAGAATATATGTGGATGTTAATGTGATGGATATGAACGAGAATTGAAGTGATGAGATATGATGTAAATTGGATAGATATGAATGATAAGGCATGTGAATGAATGATATAGGATGTGAATGAATGTGATAGCATATGAATCGAGATGTGAATAAATGATAAGGGATGTGAATGGATGTGATGTGATGTGAATCAAGATGTGAATGAATGATATAGGATGTGAATGAATGATAAGGGATGTGAATGGATATGAATGAATGATATAGGATGTGAATGAATGATATAGGATGTGAATGAATGATAAGGGATGTGAATGGATGTGATGTGATGTGAATCGGGATGTGAATGAACGATAAGGGACATGAATGAATGTGTTAGCATGTGAATCAGGATGTGAATGAATGAGATGTGATGTGAAATGAATGTGATAAGATGCAATGTAAACTGGATAGATGTTAATGTATGTCAAGTGATGAGATTTATGGGTGATGCAAGTGGGTGAGATCTGATGAGGATAAATGAGGAAATAAGTGATGAGATAGAAAAAGATGTGATTAGATGAGAATGGGAATGCTTATGGATGAGGTGGATTGATGTGTGGATAATGTGGATTGATGTGCATGGATGTTTGAATGATTTGGATTGACGTGTGGATTGATGTGGATGGATGTATGGATGATGTGGATGGATGTATGGATGATGTGGATTGATGTGGATGGATGTATGGATGATGTGGATTGATGTGTGGATGATGCGATTGGATGTGATTTGATGTAGGAATGATGTGATGTGATAGGGATCGATGATGAAAATAAAATTGTGGTAAGATGAAAAAAAGATGGGGATTAATGTGAAAGGATGCGGAGTAATGAGAAAAGATGGAAATATTGTTGGAACTGTATTTGTTTGTGAAATCTATTTTTAAATGGCTGTTTTATGTCAAGAACGCTGGGGAATCATTTTGAGCGTTTTGTGAATGAGGTCGTGGAAACCTATCTATTAAAGTTGCAACTGCTGACAGAGAGTCATTGGAGGATGTCTCTCGTAGCAAGGTTGGCTGAGGTCTTGACCAGCCTCGGTTTGATTAAATGGTGAGCTTTCGGTATAGTGGATGAGGGACCAAGGAAGCGACCTATGAGTGAAGCGCTAGGTGACCTACGAAGGATCCTAGAGAGTGCTGACCATACGGTGCTCGGGCTCTGGGTCGCGGAAGATATCCACGAGTACGTCGGGGAAGATATTGGAACAAGGAGTAAGAGTTGTTTTCTGAATTCGGGCATGGATCTCGTTGCTTGACCTTGCTGGTCCTCAACGGATGAGTCCATGGCCCTTTTATATGGATCTGTTGGTTGATTTTGCTTATCTTCAATGGAGCTTCCATCTTGATATTTTTATGTGATTATATTGTCGGGTACTATGAGCTAGGAACTATTGAAAAGGCCCCTGAGTGAACATGTGGTGAGCGTTCTGGTTGCCAATGATGCCATAGGTACACCGATGTAGGAAAGAATTGGAAATTAGGATTCAACTGGATAATTAGAGGATTATGATCAGTAACACTATGGTTTCATTGAATGATTGTTTGAAAGATTGTTGAATTTGTGAAAAATGCAAGTTCATATTGGGTGTGTAAGTGGTGTGACTAGTTTTATGTTTGCATGAATATCCGGCTAGGGGGCCTGGGAACTCTTTTCCCTGGTACCCGAGATAAAACCTAACCAAATTCCTAATTGGATCCCATCACTACAGTGGTTGACCCATGGGACTGGATGGGGCTAGGCTGGACTGATGGATCTGTAAATCGAGACTCAATTTCTGTATAGTATGATAGATGAGGTAAATCCTGGATAAAAATTATTCTATGGAAAAGAATCAACGGTTGTGCCTCTCAATGAGGAAAAAAGTGTTGGTCTCTATGATCCAAGTACAATCTTTTCCCTGATCTAATTATGGGACTTACGGGTTTGGTCATATCAGTTCAGTTAGTTCAGGCTTTTGACTACGTTAGAGAAACGTTATCGTGGAGGAATCGCCCGTGTTTTTCGAGCAAGGGAAGTTTTTCCGAGTTCGGTTTTGGAAGAACCGATGGATTAGTCTCTTGTCTGGATATCCGTGGGCGAGGCCCCGAGTGTGGGACCCTGCCCTGTGCAAGAAGTGCTACTTCCGCTGATAGCACCCCCAAATTCGTTGCGCAGTGGGGTCAGGGATCTTACAGCTGGTATCAGAGCAAATTGGCTAATAAGGATCAACTGAGAAGCCAAAAATGTCAAAAATTTATGAAGAAGCAGTAAAAGGTTGTAATTGTGTGATAAAATTCATACTAATTAATATTCAAACTGAAATTCATAAATTGGTAATTGGGTCTTTAGATGGAAGTACGGCAATTGTATGGAATCCCTGACTTGCTTGAGGCCTAGACATGATGGTATTTACCTTATAGTTCCAAGGACCGTGACTACCCATATATACCGAGGGAATAACTGCAGCTCTTTACTGGCAGTATATATGAGTAAATCTAAGACTTGAAATTGTAAGCATTAATACTATCTAGATGATGAATTTGAATGTGGTTGATATGATTTTACGTTCTGATTGAGAACTGATGAGTTGAATTGGATTTTGATTGAAAAATGAAGATTTTTGAATTTTGGCTGAATTGTAATAACTAAGCAAAACCACAATAAGGATGAATGGGACGAGTCCCTGTGATAATGTTCGTAGTTGGAATGACGTTGATGACTTCAGCAAATCACTATGAGATTAGTGGATTGTGCTGGTAGATTGTTGCTGTTAACACTTGACCCAGTGGATCAAGTTAAGGGGTGTCAAATTAAAACTCTGTAAAATTGAAAATTTCCATGTGGCGGACTGTTCAGATAGAAATCTCGATCTAATGGACCATTATTGTGATAAGGATTGAATGTTACGATCTGAGTGAATTATTATCTGATGATGAGTTTTATATAAGGGATCTTTATCCCAGGATTCTGTTGGGTTCTCCAGACTATAAGGAACCCAGATTCAGTTGGATCTTAAGGAAAAGAATTCTCCTCTAGTTTTGTGAGATGAGGACATCTCGCATTTTTTAAGTGGGGTAGAATGTAAGATGTCCAGTATCTTCCCCTGTAATCAAATCCCTCTTCAGAAATATAAAAGATCTTGTTTCTACCTGTTCTGGCTTAGAGAGAGAAAATATTCTAGAGAGAGGTTATTCAGATTTTGGATATTTTTGAATGGAAAAATATCTGTTCTTATTAAAATAAATTCCCCCGAAACAAAAGTTCAAAAAGATTTTCAGAAGGTGCATTAGAAATCAATTATAATCTGTTCAAAAGGCCTTATCCTGGGGGTCTAGATTTTTGAAAAAAATTAAATTAAGGTTCTGAGGGGCCAGTCAGATTCATCCAAATGTATGGAGGAGATAAATGATGAAATAAAGAAAATCCCCCTAAAAAATGAGTAAATACTCACATAAGATGAAGAGTTGACTAAGGACAAGGATATTAGTTAAAAAAGAAGAGATATTTAGTGAAATGATGCATTTTTGACACCTCAGTGTGGGGGGATTCCCCTCATGAAGGAGGCGCCTATTTCACATGTGTGGTTGAGTATTAAACTCACAAATAATGAGATATTTTCATCTCTCCTCTCTCCTATTTCAACTAGATCCAAAAAGTGAGCTAAACTGACCAAAAAATGGTTAAAAATTGACCAAACTGATCTGGAAAATTCTAGAACCAGTTTGCTTGGTTATTACAGGCTCACTTTTTCCTATAAATAGAAGCCTCCCCCTTTGTTAAAGCTTAATAGTGTTTTATGCACTGTTACTCTGCTCCACCCCAGAGCCAAGAACTATGAATTTCTTAATAATTCATTAGTTTTTGACCTTTCCCTCTTCTACAGAATTAGTGGCCACTCTTGTTGCAAACAAGAGTAGATCCCTCAAACCATTAAGCCAAAGGAAAGCTCTCAGAAATTTATGTAAGTTAGAAATCTTACTTTTTCTTTATTCTTTTAATGGTTTTCTAATTTTTGTTATCTTTAAAATGATAATCTGAAGCTATGCCTTGCTGGAAAGGCTTTCCCCCTCTCTCATTCTTAAATTCAGCCCTTCTTTATCCTAGTTAAGTAATCTAATTGTTGGAATTAAACTTTTCATATTGTTTCTCTTTTAAAAGGAAATTTGATTAGTTTAGAGTGCTTAAAATCAATTGGGAATAATTTTTAAGTAATTTTAAGTTTGGAAAATTTTTAAAATGGTCAGCCATACAAAGGAGGTTATGGAAAAATTTTCTAAAAATTGGTGAAATAATTTTTATCTTTTATTATCCAAAAAGAGTAATCCCCACCAATTGTGTATTCTAAAAGTGTAATTTTGATTTTATGCATAGAGAGATGCATAAAGAAATTTATTTTTATTTCAAAAGAGTTATTCTCATCAATTTTCATTTTTTGCATAGGAAGATGCACAAAGAAAATTATTTTTATTTCAAAAGAGTTATCCTCATCAATTTTCATTTTATGCATAGGAAGATGCATAAGGAAATTATTTTTATTTAAAAAGAGTTATCCTCATCAATTTTCATTTTATGCATAGGAAAATGCATAAGGAAATTATTTTTATTTCAAAAGAGTTATCCTCGTCAAATTTCATTTTATGCATAGGAAGATACATAAAGAATTTTTTTTATTTCAAAAGAGTTATCCTCATCAATTTTCATTTTATGCCTAGGAAGATGCATAAAGAAATTTATTTTTATTTCAAAAGAGTTATCCTCATCAATTTTCATTTTATGCATAGGAAGATGCATAAAGAAATTCATTTTTATTCCAAAAGAGTTATTTTCATCAATTTTAATTTTATGAGTAAATAGATGCATAAAGAATTTATTTTTATTCCAAAAGAGTTATTCTCATCAAATCTGATTTTATGCATAGAAAGATGCATAAATAAATTTATTTTTAATTCAAAAGAGTTATTCTCCTTAAAATTGAAATTATGCATAAATAGATGTGTAAAGAATCTTTATATAAAAAATAAGGATTCTCTTGCATTCTAAGAATAGATGTGATGAGATGTGATGCGAATCAAATAGATGAGAATGAATGGATGGATAGATGTGATGAGAATAGATGTGATGAGAATGAGAGGTAAATAGATGTGATGAGATGGGATGCGAATCAGATAGATGGGAATGAATGGATGAATGGATGTGATGAGAATAGGAGTAACAAGAATGTGAGGTGAATAGATGTGATGAGAAGTAATGTGAATCTGATAGATGGGAATGAATGGATGGATTTATGTGGATGTATGTGAAGAATAGAAGTGGATGTATGTTAAAGAATGGATGTGGATGTGTGTATGTGAAAGGATAGATGTGGATGTGTATGTGATAAGTATGGATGTGGATGTATGTGAAAGGATAGATGTGGATGTGTATGTGATAAAGATGGATGTGGATGTCTGTGAAAGGATAGATGTGGATGTGTACGTGATAAGTATGGATGTGGATGTATGTGAAAGGATAGATGTGGATGTGTATGTGATAAGTATGGATGTGGATGTATGTGGAAGAATATATGTGGATGTAAATGTGATGGATATGAACGAGAATTGAAGCGATGAAATATGATGTAAGTTGGATAGATATGAATGATAAGAGATGTGAATGAATGATATAGGATATGAATGAATGTGATAGCATATGAATCGGGATGTGAATGAATGATATAGGATGTGAATGAATGATAAGGGATGTGAATGAATGATAAGGTATGTGATGTGATGTGAATCGAGATGTGAATGAATGATAAGGGATGTGAATGGATGTGATGTGATGTGAATCAGGATGTGAATGAATGATAAGGGATGTGAATGGATGTGATGTGATGTGAATCAGGATGTGAATGAACGATAAGGGACATGAATGAATGTGTTAGCATGTGAATTAGGATGTGAATGAATGAGATGTGATGTGAAATGAATGTGATAAGATGCGATGTAAACTGGATAAATGTTAATGTATGTGAAGTGATGAGATTTATGGGTAGATGCAAGTGGGTGAGATCTGATGAGGATAAATGAGGAAATAAGTGATGAGATAGAAAAAGATGTGATTAGATGAGAATGGGAATGTGATTGGATGAGGTGGATTGATGTGTGGATAATGTGGATTGATGTGCATGGATGTTTGAATGATGTGGATTGACGTGTGGATTGATGTGGATGGATGTATGGATGATGTGGATTGATGTGTGGATGATGCGATTGGATGTGATTTGATGTAGGAATGATGTGATGTGATAGGGATTGACGTGTGGATTGATGTGGATGGGTGTATGGATGATGTGGATTGATGTGTGGATGATGCGATTGGATGTGATTTGATGTAGGAATGATGTGATGTGATAGGGATTGATGATGAAAATAAAATTGTGGTAAGATGAAAAATTGGATCCCATCACTACAGTGGTTGGGCGGTTGGCTAACCCATGGGAGTGGATGGGGTTAGGTTGGACTGATGGATCCGTGAATTGATACTTAATTTCTATATAGTACGATAGATGAGGTAAATCTTGGATAGCAATTGTTCTATGGAAAAGAATCAACGGCTGTGCCTCTCAATGAGGAAAAAAGTGTTGGTCTCTATGATCTAAGTACAATCTTTTCCCTGATCTGATTATGGGACTTACGGGTTTGGTCAGATCAGTTCAGTTAGTTCAGGCTTTTGACTACGTTAGAGAAAAGTTATCCTGGAGGGATCACCCGTGTTTTCCAGGCAAGGGAAGTTTTTCTGAGTTTGGTTTTGGAAGAACCGATGGATTAGTCTCTTGTCTAGATATCCGTGGTGGGCGAGGCCCCGAGTGTGGGACCTTGCCCCGTGCAGGAAGTTCTACTTCCGCTGCTAGCACCCCCAAATTCGTTGCGCAGTGGGGTCAAGGATCTTACAACTTTACTGGCTAGACATGCAAGACCTATGCTCTACACTGCCTATCGTGCTCTCCGACCACCACCTAGCACCGTAGTACCCAGGGATTTCATTCACGTGATCACGTTAACCGCGAAGTGGTAATAACACTAGTTAATAACACTCTCATACACTTGTTAATATCATAGATATTCACACAACCGGGAGAAACTTGCTATCCCGGTTTTCCCGGCGGGCTACTAGCTTGGCCCGGCAGGCCACTGTTTAGCCCGGCGGGTTACTTATCTAGCCCGGCGGGCCCCGGGGCCTTTTTTTTTGCGCCAAAAACTTGGCTGTTTTGGAGGGACCTATATAAAGGGTTTCCCCTCACTTCCAAATGTGCTTTACCAAAGCACTTGGGTGGCTCACCTCAGGCTAAAAGACACAAGAGGTGAGTATAAATATTCTGGATTTTTGTTTGAAGCTTGTTAATAATATTTTGTATTTTATAAGATTTTGATTGTAAATGGTTTATCGTATTTGTTACGTGGACTAGCAATGTCTCCTCTTGGGTGGTCTACTCGAGTGCCAATTGGTCTGGGTAGGAGCTTCCCTAGAGGAGGGTATAGGTGGTGAGATGTTCGGGACATCATCTCTATCTAGGGATGGATTGCCTCAAATGCATCTCACCAAACGTTTGGTTTCTTTAGGTCGACTAGCAATACCTCCTCTTGGGTGGTCTACTCGAGTGCCATTTGGTCTGGGTAGAAGCTTCTCTAGAGGAGGATATAGGTGGTGAGATGTTCGGGACATCATCTCTATTTAGGGATGGATTGTCTCAAATGCATCTCACCAAACGTTTGGTTTCTTTAGGTCGACTAGCAATACCTCCTCTTGGGTGGTCTACTCGAGTGCCATTTGGTCTGGGTAGGAGCTTCTCTAGAGGAGGATATAGGTGGTGAGATGTTCGGGACATCATCTCTATTTAGGGATGGATTGCCTCAAATGCATCTCACCAAAAGTTCGGTTGCATTGGCAAGAAGTGGGTTTTAGACTTTATAATTGCATATTTTAGTTTTACTCAGGCTGTTTTGGATCTCAAATCTTGCATGATTGTTGTTTAGGTGTTACAATGGTTGCTTCTAATTGCGGCACATCAACCCAACGAAGCAACAGACCATTAGAAACTAGTGGAGTTTCCTTGCAACGAGATATGACAGCACAAACTTTGAATGTTGCGTCTCAAAGTGGCAAGAGGAGGAGCGGAGGAAAATCATCGGGACCTGAATGGCAATTTGCTTCCAATCTTTCTAGATTTGTCGAATGGAAGTGTAATTTTTGTGGCTTGGTAAAATCTGGGGGTGCTCCCAGAATAAGGGAGCATTTGCTTGGCACTAGCACAAAAAATCCCGGAGGTAAATGCAAGGGTGCAGGAGCTGATGATGCTGCAAAGCGCCTTAGAGCTTTGATAAGTAAACAAGCATCACAAAACAAGAGGCCCAATCTCTGTGCAAGAAATCACCAATCGCCGAATTTGGCAGCATCAAGTGGAGGGATCTCCAACCAAGGAGTGACTCCAACACATACTACTTGCCAAAATGACACCCAAGGTCCAGATGTCTCAATACCGATGGATGCATCTCCTGAGTTTCAGGTGGGTATGTCTCGTACCAGACAAACTAATCTAGTTGACAGCTTTCGTGCCACTGCTTTAGAGGATGCTCAACTTGCTTTAGCGAAAGCAATCTTCTTTACTGGTTCTTCATTGTCTATGGTCACGAAAGATTCATGGAAGATGGCTTGGACGAAGATTGGAGAATATGGACCTGGGTTTTGTCCACCAACTTATCACCACATGCGAAATCAATTACTTGACAAGTGCTATGACAACACACGGGAAAGCGTTCAAAGACTCATAATTGACACCACAAATCAGTCTGGATGCACAATTGTCAATGATGGTTGGTCGAATGCCCAAAGACGTTGGTATGTCCTCGTGGGGAATGCTTTATCAAAGCTGTTGATAGCTCCGGGGAAATTAAATCTGGTCAATTTATCGCCGATATCATTGGTGATGCTATCGACCAAGTTGGGTTTGAAAATGTGCTTCAAGTGATTATGGATAATGCAGCTAATTGTCGAGCAGCAGGGCGTATGTTGGAATCTCGATTTTCCAATATCTATACATTTGGTTGTAACACTCATAGCCTTAACTTGGTGTTACAAGATTGGTACAAAAATGCTGATACAGAGTGGTTCAAGGAGATTATCGATAGTGCAAGTAAGATTGTCAAATTTGTGCTCAAACGGCAACGTGTTTTAGATATGTATCGTCAACGCATGGAAACTATGCTAAAGTTGCCTTGTGAAACCAGATTTTGCACTAATTTTTATATGCTTCAATCTCTCCTAAGAAATAGGAATGCAGTCATGGAAACCTTTGTGTGTGCTGGCTTCTCTGAGTGGGAGGCTGACCAGTCCGAAAAGGTTAAAGAAAAGGTGAGGTACATGCGATCTTTGATATCGGATCGTAGTTTATGGGAGGAAGCAGCAGATTGTTATCATGTTATGATGCCAGTTATGCCTGCTTTGCGCCAGTTGGATTCTAGATTGCCAAATATCGGGAAGGTTTGGATGGCGTGGTGGTCCATTCAAGAAAGCCTCGCAAACCCAGAGGAGCCCACTAAAACTGTTGTCAAGCATTGGAGTCCTCCATTCACCAGAGCAAGGAGAAATATCTTGGCCAAGTATGTAAGCGCTCGGTGGGTAGGAGCACATAGTCCATTGCATAGTGTTGCATATTGTCTTGACCCAGAATACTGGCATATGGACGTGAATGCCCTAGATGAGGAGGTAATCAATGATTTCTATGATGTTGTGGAGCGATTTTATGAAGATCCAGATGAGCAAGCAACAGCGGTAATTGAGCTAACCAAGTATAAATTGAAAGAAGGTAGATTTGCCTTGGAGTTTGTGCAAAAGCTTGCTAAGGAACAGCCTGCTTGGAAATGGTGGATGTTGAATGGGGGAAGTGTTCCAACTTTGCGACGCTTAGCTGTGAGAGTGCTTGCGCAATGTGCTTCAAATTCTAGTTCTGAACGTAATTGGAGTAGTTACAAGTATGTGCATTCTATTAGCAGAAATCGTTTATTGAGTGATAGAGCTGAGAAGTTGGTGTATATGTATTGTAATGATAAATTGGTGAAGTCAATTGAGTCAGATGATTACAACGAAGAGATGCCTAAGTGGACATATGACATTACTCAGGATGAGTATGATGCAGAAGAGAATGGAGATGTAGAGCCTAATGTCCCACATACGAGCGATAACTTGTGCTTTATTGAAGAGATAGAAGAAAACTTGCAACCCGATTTTGTGTTAGTAAAGCCACCCGCAGACGCTCCTCACGTTTGATGTAATCATGTTAGTTTTGACACACTCCAATGTAATCCGTCTTGCAACAACTGGATATCAAACATGTTGGTGAACATTTTAGAGAGAATGGTTTTTAGTCATGTCATGTTAAACTTAGAATACGAAATCATGTTAGTTTTGACACACTCCAATGTAATCCGTCTTGCAACAACTGGATATCAAACATGTTGGTGAACATTTTAGAGAGAATGGTTTTTAGTCATGTCATGTTAAACTTAGAATACGAAATCATGTTAGTTTTGACACACTCCAATGTAATCCATCTTGCAACAACTGGATATCAAACATGTTGGTGATCAATTTAGAGAGTATGGTTTTTAGTCATGTCATGTTAAACTTAGAATACGAAATCATGTTAGTTTTGAGACACTCCAAAGTAATCCGTCTTGCAACAACTGGATATCAAACATGTTAGTGTCAATTTAGAGAGAATGGTTTTTAGTCATGTCATGTTAAACTTAGAATACGAAATCATGTTAGTTTTGACACACTCCAATGTAATCCGTCTTGCAACAACTGGATATCAAACATGTTGGTGATCAATTTAGAGAGTATGGTTTTTAGTCATGTCATGTTAAACTTAGAATACGAAATCATGTTAGTTTTGAGACACTCCAAAGTAATCCGTCTTGCAACAACTGGATATCAAACATGTTAGTGTCAATTTAGAGAGTATGGTTTTTAGTCATGTCATGTTAAACTTAGAATACGAAATCATGTTAGTTTTGACACACTCCAAAGTAATCTGTGTGCATGTGTTTGTGTGTGTGCGAGAGAGAGAGAGAGAGAGAGAGAGAGATAGAGAGAGAGCATTGGAAATCTTTTGAACAAAGTTGCCGAATCTTGTTAAATTCCAGGGTTGCATTTAAGAGAGAGATAAGTTTAAATGCGGCTCTAACTCGTCCATGTGTCGTGCATTGGTCAACCGATCATAGTCGGCACCCAATTTAAAACATATATACAAATTTTTGTGAAATTCTTTGCCGCACAAAGCACACGTAGTACTGTTGACCATGTGTTGCAAAAGACAGGTCAAGTGGTACATGTGCCCACATGGGACAGTGTAGTGGCCAGACCATGAGTGAAAGAAACTATAACAAATAGGGCATGGTCCGCCACTTTCGTGCCCATGTAGAGGTGGTTGCTCCAAACTATTCGGGTGTTCAAATGCCGTCATAGGAGAGTTTGCATGGCCTTGCTCCTCCATTTGCGTTATGCGTCTCTTCAAGAGCTTGTTCTCTCTTAGTATATCTCTAGCGCTTGAACTTTCAGGTGCTTGCCCGCGCTCTGGTGCTGCTTCCGTCTGTTGAGGGCCTTGGGTGCCTCTAATTTGGTTGATTTGAGTTTGAAGCTCATCAACCGTGTGATGAACTTCCATTGAGGCTCCAAGAATGGCCAGTTGCAACTCATCTCGAGGCATAGTGATTGACTCACTCCGAATGTCTTCCACATGTAGATGAGGAGGTCGAGAGCTAAAGTCTACAACTGAATTCTGCACAAATTGTGCATATAGCATTTTAGCAAACCAGAGGGGACAGTCACCGTGATGCATGGGTTGGGCCATGACATCCACAAAAATGCACTCCGCATGCTCGATAATTAAAGGAACACTACATTGTGTTAGCTTCAAGCGCCCTTTTTTTATGGCATCATTGGAGACGTCAGGCCAGATGCTCTTGACCATCTCTTTGGACACATTCTTATTTACTTGGGCATACTGTAATCCATGGGCCGGTGCCCATTTGGAGGTGCGTCCGGCAATACGTGCCACATCATTCACAGTGCCAGTGCCCGAGATTTGCTTTAAGCGTTCAAATGCCTTCTTTGCGGCTTCATTATTATCAGCCATCTGAGAAAAAGTATGTATACACTTTAAGTTTATAGAATCAATGTTAATTTAGGAATAGCTTTAAAGTTATTTTCAGATGTTAGGTATAAGTTTATAAAATCAATGTTTATTTACTGCAAACTTGTTATTTTCAAATACTTAGAGAGAGAGAGAGAGAGAGAGAGAGAGAGAGAGAGAGAGAATTGGGATCAAAATAATATTTAACAATTGGGACCAAAATAGTGTCAGTCGATTAAAGGCAGGTCATGGAATAGATAGCCAACCAAAACATATCATTTACAAGAGGCTTTAAAATAAGTGTGGTGTCATCTCAGATAGTGGACGTAAGCATGCAGCAGGTGACACTTCCAAATTCTTCAATTGCTCCTCAAAATCTGCCATGGTCTTCCTATCTTCCTTTGATGGCGTCATATAGGCAGCCGTCCATTCCTTAATCAAATTTGTGTGGATGGCAGTTTTACCCACCCATGGCACTTTGGTCATTTCTGCAAACTCAGCACAAAATAATGTAAACTTTTCAATCACCCAAGCCAAGCAGAAGACATCTGATGCATTGCTCCATGGACAAGGGGACCTTACATCTGCGAGCTCAGGGGCTCTCCAGGGGCGTTGATCGTGCTCTGCTTTGTTGGCGATATTTGTGGGTTTGAACTCAATCCCATCCCTCAATGCAAGACCCCAGTCAATGATGCCTACCCGTGGCACCCCTTCTTTGGTGAAATCTATCATTATATTCCAGGGGTGGCAATCATTGTGGATGATCCCTTCAGCATGTGCAAAGGCCATGGTATTCACAAGGGCACAGATAAGCTCGGGAGCATGAAAAATCAAAGACTTGTATCGCTCCATTTCATGAGGAGCCACTTGTTTTTTCTTGTATCTGTTGCCTTTGCCTGCAGCAAGCATGGAACTGAGGGTCCCCTTAGGAGGCGGAACACACTCCATTATATCTCCAAGACTTCCCCCATTAAAGAGGGGGAAGAGCAGTATCCATGGCTCCTTCCTTGTGTGCCCAATGGCGCGCACTATGCCCCTGTGGGTTAGGTCGATTGAAGCCTCCTGAGCAAAAGACTTCAATTGAGCCCTTCGACTACCAAGGAATTGCTTTGCACAATAAGAAATGCCTTCTGGAAACCAGGAGACACCTTGAATATGGCATTTATGTACAACGCCGTACGATCCAGAGCCCATCTTCTTTTCTGTGATGATGGCCTCTGCAGGCAACCCAATTGTCATGCTGCAGTTAGTATTATGCTTTGTGCGCTGCAAGTGGGTGCCTTTAGAGACCTCACGTGCACCAGATGATAAATCTTCTTGTTCATCAGCAGGCCGGTCCAGCTCTTTGCGAGCTCTCTTGCTCAGGATAGCTTGGGTGTCTATGGCCTTTGCACGCTTGGACCTCTCTTTCTCTACCTTCCATTTTGTGTGGAAGTGCTCCAGCTTGGATTCATTTGTTTCCGCTGGTCTGTCGTCACCTAGGTCAACAGCGCATCTAGGCATGTTGCCCACAATGCTAGTAACAAAATGCTTGATGGCTGCTCCATCAGCACCCACATGGATATTTTTCACTGCGCGGACAACCTCACCTAATATTTGCTCAAATCGATTCCTATCAGACACAATACCCTCGATGTGATTAGGTGACAAGCAACTAATGAAGGTAACGAGTTTGATACGAATTGATTTCTTGATTTCAGGAGTAAGTGCAAGCGTCGCCATCAATCTGCACAATATAATTGACAAATAGTTGCAACATTTATAACCACAAAAAATGCTATTTGTAAGCTAACTAAGAGATTTCTACATCCAACACACTTATGACTCATGTCATGCAAACTAAATAATCACATTCATCGTCAAAAACAAACACAAAACACAAGTTTACGACTTAACTTGACGTCAGCAGACCTAGTCAGTATACCGACCATCTGCAGATATCGCATTAAGATGAAAACTATGGCACAAGTTAAATGCTTTGACACATCGTCAGCAGACCTAGTCAGTATACCGACCATCTGCAGATGACTATCAAACCAAATAACAAAAACAAACTTCACCACATAGCTTGGTGTCAGCAGACCTAGTCAGTAAACCGACCATCTGCAGATACCGTACTAAGTAGCAAAGCATCACACATGTCAAATGCTACGAGCGCACATCAGCAGACCTAGCCAGTAAACCGGCCATCTGCAGCGGGCTCTCAAAGCATTTAACAAAAACAAAGCCGCATTGTAACTTGGTAACTGCAAACCTAGTCAGTAAACCGACCATTTGCAGATACCGTGCCACAACAAAAACTTCTACATAAGTTAAATATTAAGAGTGCACATCAGCAGACCTAGCCAATCGCTCGGCCATCTGCAGCAGGCCTCTTAACATTTAACGACACATGCACATGCATCACAAACAACGTTAAACTTAAGCGTATGCAAAAAATTAAATGACACCAACACTTTCAACTTAAAAATTACCTCAAATTGATCACACTAGCACCACTGACACCAAGTACAAGGAAGATTCTGTGAACAGTGACCCCCTGGACCACCCTTTTATACTACAATATAGCCCGCCGGGTCGGGAGGCGGGCCCGCCGGGCTTCTGCGCGCCCGGCGGGCCCGGCGGTCCAGACTTGTAGCCCGGCGGGCCAATTGTGGGTTACCAGGTCGTCCCACCCTCTAGGATTTGAGAACTGTGAATTTTGTGAACATTGAGATTTGTGAACAATAGCTGTGATCACAAGAAAAAAGGCTGTGATCACGTGAATATGAAATCCCTGGTAGTACCCCTACAGGCCTCTCACTCACACCACACACACCACTCACCCCTCACTCACCTTGCTCATACAAAGAGATAGACAAAAACACCACACAGAGCACAACACTCCAGTCAAAATACCTAGAAGGAATGATACAAGGGAGATTTCGCTCCGATAGAAGGATTTTGCTAAACCTCAAGGTGATACATGAGAGAGTGTCCTCCTCTATTAGAGTGTGTTCCAGACCCTCCCTACTGCTCCAAGAGTGCTCCCCTTAACTCCTCCTTGGGTGTCCTCCTCCTTCGGTGGTGCTCAAGAGGATCTCGAAGAGGATCTCTCCCTACCTTGGGAAAGGGAGAGGGGTGTTGCCTCCACAAGTGCCATCGGAGTTGGCCATGCACGTATGAGATGTCGAAGGGGATCAGCGATCAGAGGGGTCGAAAAGCACTGGCGGTCGGAGGGCACCGGCGGTGACGGCGGTCGGAGTGGTCGGAGCACATCGGCGGTCGGAGTGCTCGGAGGGCACCAGCAGTCGGAGTGGTCGGAGCACATCGGCAGTCAGAGTGCTCGGAGGGTACCGGCAGTCGGAGTGGTCGGAGCAATCGGAGGACACCGGTGGTCGGAGTGGTCAGAGCACACTGGTGGTGACGGCAGTCGGAGTAGTCAGTGGAGTGTGGAGGAATTGGCTTCCCATCCACAGGTTACCCACTAGTACTCAATTCACCATCCCGGTGAATGGCAAGAAAACATAGGTGAGCCTCCGCCTGAAATAGTCTCAACCATCATGTTGTAGAACTTTTGGACATATGTGCTCGGTGGGGGCGCAGACCAGATGGAAGAGGATTCTCAATGTACATGGATGACTGGTGATTCGGCATCTACAGTTGCACAATGGGCATACTAGGTGGCTTCAAACATCTATATTTAACCTTATATTCATTAATTGGATTTGTATTGTTATTGATGGTGGGCGTCTCATTATCGGAGGCCTGCTGCAATATGGCATGCAGTTTTCTCTTATGGCTGATTGCGTTGGCGCCTATGCAGTCATTGCACAAGAAGATGATGCCTCCGAATCCGACATTCTCTCCCACACATAGGCTCCCTGCCACCATCACCTAGCCTAGCCTATAACAAAAAAATCTACACCTCAAATGCCGCTACCTGCTCCATTGCCTTCCCCATGATTGTCTTAGCCTCACATAAAACTTTTTCCATTTGCATGTCAAGCTTGGGTTTTGTTTTTGTGTGGTTCCAAAATGGTGGTGAGCAGCTCTCTTTCAAAGCTGAGCAAATTCAGTGGCCCCAAGCCCAATGGCTACCTTTGACCTCTCCTTTAGCGCGGCTGAGCATCTTGTCCCCTACAAAGCCTAGAGAAGATCAAGGAGGGAGTGAGGAACACACAGAGTTGCTTGCATTGAGCTATGGTGGAATGGGGAGCTAATGTCCTCATGGTTGATGCATCCCATGGAAGGACTTGCATGCACTACACTGCAAACAGTGGGCCCTCCCTTGTCTTTAGATAATCTTAAAGTAGCCTCAAATTTGGGAGCACGCCTTTGCATTTTGCAGACCAAGGTGGGTCAATTGAAGGTGTAAAAGAGCTTCTAGCATGGGGTGCAGATAGGTTGCAGAGAAACTCTCAAAGGGGGCACACAACATGTGCAACACTTCTTAACTCTTTTGATTGCAGAGCCCTTGGTATGGCCATCTCCATGGTAGTTTATGAGCAGTCTTGACCTTGAAGCAAAAAGTCTATTGGAGGTTGCCGTGGCACATGCTAATGATGCTTGGGAGAAGCAGACCTTTTCTGTTAATGAGGTGGAATATTTTATGTACTGGCCATGGCCAGATTTCATTTTGTATCTTTGTATGCTTGGACTTCGTGCTCGAAGTTTTTCCTAGACAAAGTGGCAAACAAGTGATTATTGTTTAGATTGTTTTTGTGCTTTTGTTGAGGTACCCTTCTGCCGGATGCTTTGCCCGGGGGATGACAGTGGTAATACAGTTAGAAATAGCTTGCTGGATGAAGTGCCCAGGAGCTCTCAGAAATAGCTTGCTGGATGAAGCCCAGAAGCTCCTTGTTCAATCATTTTTTTTCTACAGCTCGTTGGATGATGTTGCCCAGAAGCCTAGTTCATTCATTTTTAATTTATTTTGTATCTCTCCAGAAGGTTTGCCTGGAAGCTTGAAAAGTGGGAGAATCAGAGGGGCTTCTACACTGGCCCTCTAGTGATATGATTTGCATTTGCCATGGTTTTGATGTAATTATGATGTCCTGGTTGCACTTGCTTGAGGAGAGCCCCGAATTAGAGTTTTCGCCGTCCTTCATCTTCTTGGGCTTGGGCCTGTGTTGCTGCGAGTGATGGTGGGAGGGAAGCAAAAAAGGGGGGGCGCGCAAGGGGGTGGCGACAGGGGGAGGTGGGGTCGGGTGTGCTCCGCGAGGGGAGGGGGGGGAGTGAAGGGTAGAGTGAGAGAGGGAGGAGGCCACTGGCTGCTCCTGAGAAGGAGAGGGGGTGCGTAGGGGAGCGAGGGTGGGGTTGGGTCGAGTTAGAGAGGGGGAGAGGGGGGGGAGGGGGGGTTTGGTTGGTGGGCTGGGGTTGGTGAGGCGCATAGGTGGCTGGGAGCTGGTCGGCGAGAGGGGGATGCGATGGGTGAGAGGCACAACAAAAAGTGAGGAAGGGGGTGCTACGCACGGGTGAAAGGGGGAGTGGGGGGTCATGAGGTGAGAGAGGGGGAGGTGGGTGAGCTCCACAACAGCGAGGGGGGGTTGATGGTGAGGAAGAGGGGGTGTTGACGAGGGGGTGGGCTGCACACAGGGCATGGGTTGCACGAGAAAGAGAGGGGGTGGGGTCGCCGACCGGGAGAGGGGGGATTGATGGTGATGGTGAGGTGACGAGGGGGGTGGGCTGCGCACAGGGGGTGGACTGCACGAGAGAGAGAGGGGGCGGGGTCGCCAAGCGGGAGAGGGGGGATTGATGGTGAGGAGGAGGGGGTGGGGGTGAGAGAGGGGGTGGTCGGTGGGGTGAGGGGGAGAGAGAGAGAGAGAGAGAGAGAGAGAAGGGTGGGGGAGTGAAGGGAGGGGGTGGTCGGTGGGGTAAGTGAGGGAGTGATGGAGTGAGGTAAGGGGGGAAGGGGTTGGTCGGTGAGGGAAAGGGTGGTCGGTGGGGTTAGGGGGAGAGAAAGAGAGAGGGGGGGTACGGGGTGGTCGGTGGGGTAAGTGAGGGAGTGAGGTAAGGGGTTGGTCAGTGGGGTGAGGGGGAGAGAGAGAGAGAGAGAGAGAGAGAGAGAGAGAGAGAGAAAAGGGGGGTGGTCGGCGGTGGGGTGAGGGAGAGAGAGGGGGAGTGAAGGGAAGGGGTGGTCGGTGGGGAGTGATGGGAGAGAGAAGAAGAAGAGAGGAGGTAGGGGATAGCACAAGAGAGATTTTTTTTATTTTTTTTTGGGAAAGAAGAAGGAAATAGGACAAGGGGGGCTTTTTTTGGGTGATGAAAAAGGAACTAAGAGGGTTTTTTTTTGTTTTTTTTGTGGGAAGAAGAAATAATAATAATAAATACTAAGGGGAGTGTTTTTTTTTTAACACGAGAACCACCATCCACAATGGCTCCTGTAATTTGAGTTCCTCCCATGGAGACTGTCACCCTTGGGCTTTGGTGATCGGCCACTCCTCGGACAGTGAGGCATACCCTTGCTTGCTACCTCCTGGGCCATCGCCCACTACTACTAGACGTGGCTTCACCCCTAGTTGCCTTCGGATCCATCCAATGGTGGACTAAGCCTAACACTTGCTCTTCTATTTCCTGGCTCAAACCACATAAATGAGGAAGGGTGATTTCCACCTTTACTCTTGCCAACTTTTCCTCCCAACTTAAATTACTAACCTTGGGTTGGGTAGACTCCTCATCCGTCTTTGGGGGTTGGGGGGATGACCAAGATAGGTGCTGCTTCCTTCTCCATGGGTGGTGCTTGAATGAATTCCTCCACGGCCTTCTTATAAGCTTGGTCCACAATGGATGGGTAGATTGCATCATCAGGGAGAGGAGTTGGTGTCTTTGGGGCTCCTTGGGACCGGGTGACAGCCGCCACTATCAGAGTGCCAGCGATGGGAGGTGGCACCACAGCCACTATTGGAGTGTCAACCTTGGGAGATGGCACCACGGCTTCCACCAAGTTAACCAATGGGGTTCTAGGACAATGGTGTAGTGGTCTCGACTCTCCGGGCAATGGAGGCATGGGGGCGAGCCCTCTGGTACAATGCATTGAGCTTGTATGTGGCCGCTCCCCCCACAATTGTAGCATATAAGAGGTCAGGTGGGGTTGTTGGGAGGATGGCGATTGGGGTACCTTTGGTTAGGCTGAGCCCCATACATGTTGTTAGCGGTCGGAGGTACTTGAGGGGCTCCCGCATAGACCACCGGAGGCGGATTTTGATAGACTTGAGGTGTTTGTGGGACAAGCACTGGTGGGAGGTACTGCTGATAGGTTGGGAGAGTGCTTGCTTGATATGGAATTTGCATAGGCAGGGGGTTGTTTGTCAGGTTTGCTCCGGGATGAGGGTTATTGGTGTATGCCACCGTGGCTACTTGAGCTCCCTGTTGAGATGAAGTGGTCTGGGGCGGTGGAGGGGTTTGTACAAAAGCAGCCATGGGGGGGGAAAGGTTATGTGGGGTAGCTAAGTAGGAGGGACCAGCGGGGGCAGGGTTAATATAAGCTTGGGATTGGGGGACTGATTGAGGGTTCAAGAAGGGTGTTGGGTTTGGTTGGTGGTTAGGAGCCTGGGAAAAAGTTGAAGCGCTACTAGTTGGGGTCACCATGTAGTCTTCCGCAAAGGGATTAAGCGGGGAGGCACCTTGCTTAAGTTGTTGTTGCATCAGGCAAAGTCCCTTGAGGTAGTAACACTCCTTGTCCTCATGGCCCGTCTTTGAGCAAAATGAGCAATATTTCTTGGAGGGACAATCATTTGGAAGATGGCCTTGCGAGCTACATACCGGGCACCATGGACTCGTCTTGAGATCTTTGACTTGAGCTGGTCAATCTCCTTCCGGAGTGCTGCCACAGCTGCATCCTCTTGTTGTGACCTTTTGAAATCTTCAAGCTCCTTCTTGAGCTTGGCTAGCTCGTCCATGGAAGCAGATGTAGAAGCTACCGTCGGGGCTAGAGGAATGATTTGAGGAGATGAAGACATGCCAGAGATGATTGGGGGCCAAGAGGTACTACGCTCCGCCATGAGGCAAGCATTCTCTAGTTGTGTAGCTCTGTCTTGGGAGTCTTGCAGAGTGCCTTGGGGTGGAAACGTCTCTCTCATCTTCATCGCCATTTGAGTAGGGAGTGCTTGAAGCACCCACTGTTGTAGCATGTAGTTTCTAGGATCTTGGGGTAGCCGAGCGACCAAAACTTTAGCTCTTGTGACAAGTTGGGCCACTGACTCCCCCGCCTTCATGGAGAGTTGGTTGAGCTCTTGAGTGATGAGGTCGAAGTAGTTCCCTGGCCAAAAGGTAGCCATGAACTACTGCCTGAGGGTGGCCCAATCCGGGAAGTGGTTGATGGGAAATTGGCTGTACCACCGGTCGGCACTTTCTTCTAGCGTGGTCGGGAACAAGACCAAGCGTGCATCATCTCGGTTGAGACCTCTTGAGTACATAGTGAGGAACCGCCGCACATGGTCTTCCGCATCTTCAGTGATGGTACCTTTGAAGGTTGGTAGCTTAACTTGCACTCGGTTAAGGACAGTAGCCAATGGCTCTAGCCCTGGAGCTGCCATAGGGTTAGAAGAGGAAGATGCTGAGGGAAGAGTAAGGGAATGAGGAAGAACCCTACGACTAGTTCGAAGAGGAGAATGAAGGGGTGAATCACCTCCAGAAGCTCTAGTCTTCGGGCACATGCACAACACTCCTCACACCACGATCAAAAATCACAAAAAAGAAAAAGAAAAAGAAAAAAATTTGAGACTATCCTTGACCTCTAGGAGAGTCCCAGCGTGATCACCAAATTTTGTCTAAAGCTGTGGATGACTCCGCTGGTCCTTGCTAGGGAACTCAAAGACAAACGCAACAAACACTATGGTTGGGGGAGAAGGGAGCGTGGATCCTCTCAGGGAAGTATACCCGCCAAGGATGAGTCGACCTCACTGGTGGCTAGACATGCAAGACCTATGTTCTACACTATCTACCATGCTCTCCGACTACCACCTAGCACCGCAGTACCCCTACAGGCCTCGCACTCACACCACACACACCACTCACCCCTCACTCACCTTGCTCACACAAAGAGATAGACAAAAACACCACACAGAGTGCAACACTCCAATCAAAATACCAAAAAAAGGAATGATACAAGGGAGACTCCGCTTCGATAGACGGACTGTGCTAGACCTCAAGGTGATACAGGAGAGAGTGTCCTCCTCTATGAGAGTGTGTTCTAGACCCTCCCTGCTACTCCGAGAGTGCTCCCCTTAACTCCTCCTAGGGTGTCCTCCCCCTCGGGTGGTGCTTAAGAGGATCTCTCCCTGCCTTGGGAAAGGGAGAGGGGTGTTGCCTCCATGAGTGCCATCGGAGTTGGCCATGCACGTATGAGATGTCGAAGGGGATCAGCGGTTAGAGGGGTCGAAGAGCACTGGCGGTCGGAGGGCACCGACGGTGACGGCGGCGGTCGGAGTAGTCGGAGGGCACCGGCAGTCAGAGTGGTCGGAGCACATTGGCGGTCGGAGTGCTTGGAGGACACCGGCAGTCAGAGTGGTCAGAGCACATCGGCGGTCGGAGTGCTCGGAGAGCATCGGTGGTCGGAGTGCTCAGAGGGCACCGACGGTTGGAGTGGTCAGAGCAGTCGGAGGACACCGGCGGTCGGAGTGGTTAGAGCAGTCAGAGGACACCGGCGGTCGGAGTGGTCGGAGCACATCGGCGGTGACAACGGTGGAGCAGTCGGAGTAGTCGGTGGAGTGTGGAGGAACTGGCTTTCCATCCACAAGCATTTTGACCGTCTTGTGAATGAGGTCGTGGAGACCTAATCTTATAAAGTTGTAACAATTGACGGAGAGTCAATGGAGGACGTCTCCCGTGGCAAGGTCGGCTCAGATCTTGACCAGCCTTGGCTCGATTTAAATGGTGAGCTTCTGGTATACGGTGGATGAGGAACCAAAGAAGTGGCCTATGAGTGAAGCGCTAGGTGACCTACGAAGGATCCTAGAGGGTGCTGACCATATGGTGCTCGAGCTCTGGGTCGCCGAAGATACCCACACGTGCGTCATGGAAGATATTGGAACAAGGAGTAAGAGTTATTTTCTGAATTCGGGCATGGATCTGGTTGATTGACCTTGCTGGTCCTCAACGGATGAGTCCATGGCTCTTTTATATAGATCCGTTACTTGATCTTGCTGATCTTCAAAGGAGATTCCATTTTGATATGTGAATATATTGCCGAGTACTATGAGCTAGGAACCATCGAAAAGGCCCCTGAGTGGACAGGTGGTGAGCGTTCTGGTTGCCAATGATGCCATAGGTACACGGATGAAGGGATGATTAGAAATAAGGATTCAACTGAAGATTTTGAGGATTATGATCAGTGATACTATGATTTCATTAAATGATTGTTTTAAAGACAGCAGAATTTGTGAAAAAGGCAATTTCATATTGGGTGTGTAAGTGGTGTGACTAGTTTTAAGTTTGCATGAATATCCAGCTAGGGGGCTTGGGAACTCTTTTCCTTGGTACCCAGGACAAAACCTAACGAAATTCCTAATTGGATCCCATCACTACAGTGGTTGGGCAGTAAGCTAACCCACGGGACTAGATGGGGTTAGGCTGGACTGATGGATCCCTAAAATGAGACTTAATTCTGTTATGGTACGATAGATGAAGTAAATCTCGGATAAAAATTGTTCTATGGAAAAGAATCAATGGCTGTGCCTCTCAATGAGAAAAAAAGCATTGGTCTTTATGATCCAAGTGCAATCTTTTCCTTGATCTAACTATGGGACTTATGGGTTCGGTCAGATTAGTTCAGTTAGTTAAGGATTTTGACTACGTTAGAGTAAAAATATCTTGGAGGAATCGCCCGTGCTTTCCGGGCGAGGGAAGTTTTTCTGGGTTTGATTTTGGAAGAACCGAGGGATTAGTCTCTTGTCTGCATAACCGTGGGCGAGGCCTCAAGTGAGGGACCCTGCCCCACTGAAGAAGTGCTACTTCCGCTGCTAGTACCCCTGAACTCATTGCGCGGAGGGGACAGGTATCTTTCAGCTGGTATCAGAGCAAATTGGCTAATGTGGATCGACCGAGAAGCCAAAAATGTCAAAAATTTATGTAGCAGTAAAAGGTTGTAATTGTGTGATAAAATTCATACAAATTACTATTCAGACTGAAATTCATAAATTGGTAATTGGGTCTTCAGATGGGAGTACCGCAATTATATTGAATTCCCAACTTGCTTGAGGCCTAGACATGATGGTATTTACCTTATAGTTCCAAGGACCGTGACTACTCGTATATACTGAGGGTATAACTGCAGCTCTTCATTGGTAGTATATACGAGTAAATCTAAGATATTGAAATTATAAGCAAAAATGCTATCTAGATGATGAATTCGAATGTGGTTGATATGATTTTAAAGTTCTGGTTGAGAACTGATGAGTTGATTTGGATTCTAATTGAAAAATGATGATTCTTGAATTTTGATTGAAAAGTGATAAGCTGAGCAAAACCACAATAATGAGGATGAATGGGATGAGTCCCTGTGATGATATTCATAACCGAAATGATGATAATGACTTCACCAAATCACTATGAGATTAGTGGATTGTGCTCACAAATTGCTACTGTTAACACTTGACCCAGTGGATCAAGTTAAGGGATGACAAATTAAAATCTGTATAATTGAAATTTCCATGGAGGACTGTTCAGATGGAAATTTTGGTCTAATGGACCATTATTGTGTTAAAGATATGAATGATATGTTTTGAATGAATTGTTATCTGATAATGAGTTCTATATGAATATCTTTATCCCATGATTCTGTGAGGAGTTGACCAATCTAAAGAACCCTAGAATCAGTTGAATCTAAAATCGGATTTGAATCATAAATAAAGGGACTTAACAAGAATTTTTATATTGATAGGAACATGGATCGAGGTTGTCGTGGTAGAAATGATTACCCCCAACTCGATGAGGAAGAGCTCGACTTGGATGTTCGTAAAACTCTTCATAGATCACAGCCTGGACCTTTCAAGGGTGAAGGGGAAAACTTGGGCGAGGCTCTGGAGAAGTGGATTGAAGCAATGGAAGAGTACTTCGATGTCACTGGGGGTACAATGAGAAGAGCAAAATGGCTCTTGCAAGGCTGAAGATAGTAGAAACAGCCAGAGTGGCATGGAGAAACCACTGCGAGACAAATGATCTCAAAATTTACCCAAGGACGAGGTTCTGTCCTCCCGGCTTTTTGGAAACAAAGATGAACGAATTCTTAGAGTTAACCCAGGGGAGCAAAACTATTGAAATATATCACCAAGCATTCGCTCTTCTCCTCAAATACTCGCACCGCTGGATGAAGAACAGCTGATGGCTAGGTTCATTCGGGGAGGACTAAACGAACCTTTGAATATCCTGGTGAAGAATGCCAAGCCAGTTTCCATGGCTGAAGCATTGCGGATGGCGAAGGATTTCGCCAAGGCCTTTGATGTCAAAGTCTCGCCGAAGCCAGCACCATCACCTTTCAAAAGGTTTTTAATTCAAGAAGGTGATTCCAACCTTCCACCGCCTAAAAGATATCAGGGTCAAGCCCAGGATATGGGAAGTTCCAGAATGGAAGAAATGTCCTTTTTCCAAAACTCAATCCCCTGAAGTTAACTTCATAAGTTCCACCCTTGAAATGCTATAACTGTCAAGGATTTGGACACATAGTATGGATTGCCCAGCTCCTTTTGGATCAAGGTTTTCGGGGCAGGGAAATCATGGATCAAGATTCCAGACTCCAGCTCCTTCCTTCCAGAGTAATCAGGTTTCTTTCTGCCAAAATCAAGGAAATCCCAGAGGTAGACCCTCTAACCAACCCACAGTTTCAATCCAAAGTAATGCAAGACCTCCCCCTCAGAATACGGGAAGTCAAAGAGAGATGTTCCCAAATTGGCCGTCCACTTCCAAGGCAGTAACGCTGGAAGTGATTGAAGAAGAAGAAGATGATGATGAAAGAGATCATACTCCACCTGCGAGATGAGGACATCTCGCGTTTTCTAAGTGGGGTAGGATGTAAGATTCCTCCCCAGCCCCTCGAGATGTCCAGTTTCTCCCCCTTTTAATCAATCCCCTTTTCAAAATAATAACAGATCTTGTTTCTATCTATTTTGGCCTAGAGAGAGAAAATGTCTAGAGAGAGGTAATTCAAAATTGAAATATTTTTGGATATAAAAATCCTCCTAGTCTAAAATGGCTTCCCCTGAAACAGAAATTCAAAAAGAACTTTCCAATGTGCAATTGGAATTAATTGAAAATAGGTAAAAAGGACCACAGCCTAAGGGTCTAGATTTTCAGAAATTTTTGGATTATGGTCCAATTAAGGTTCCTATGGACCAATAAGATTAATCCAAATGTAGGGATGAGATAAATTGAAGAATAAAAGAAAAACCCCCAAAAATGAGTAAATGCTCACATAAGATGAAGAGTTAACTGAGTACAAGGTTTATTAGTTAAAAATTAAGAGATATTTAGAGGAAATGATGCATTTTTGACACCTCAGTGTGGGGATCTCCCCTCATGAAGGAGGCACCTATTTTACATGTGTGGAGGAGTTTTAAACTAAAAAATAATGAGATATTTTTATCTCTCCTCTCTCCTGTTTTAACTAGATCCAAAAAGTAAGCTAAACTGACCTAAAAATGGTCAAAAATTGACCAAACTGATCTGAAAAATTCTAGAATTAGTTTGGTTGGTTAGAGGCTCACTTTTTCCTATAAATAGAAGCCTCCCCCTTTGTAAAATCTTAATTGTGTTTATGCATTGTTACTCTACTGCTGTTATGAGCCATTTAACATTGAATTTCTTAATAATTCAATTGTTTTTGGCCTAATCCTCTCCAAAGAAATTGGTGGCCACTCTTGCTTCAAAAAAAGAGTAGAACCCTCAATCCCTCAAGCCAAAGGAAAGCTTACAACTCCATGTAAGCTAAATTTTCTTACTTTTTTAATTTTAAATCTATGGTTTTCTTGATTTTCTTGTTTTATAGTTGCTTGAATTAAATTCAAATGCTATGTCTTTGAGGAAAAGGCCACCCACAAAGATAAGTTAAATCATTAATTAAACTTTTCTTATTGTTTACGCTCTTGAATTCTAAAAATTGAGTAGATTAGTGTCCTATACATCTAGATTGGGTTAATTTAAGTTGAAATTAGAATGATAAAAATGAGAAATGGTCAGCCATACAAAGGAGGTTATGGCAAAATTTTCCAGAATTTTATGAAAAAGAAAGTTGGTTTTTATGTTATTCCAAAAAAGTAATTACCACTATTTGTGCATTCTAAAAGAAATATTCTAATTACTCCATGTACATATTCACCAATTAATATGCATGGATATCACTAATATTAATTATTAAAATTGATTTCTATGCATAGAAAGAGGCATAATGAAAATTGTTTTATTGTAAAAGTGTTATTTTCATTAAATTTAATTTCTATGCATAGAAAGATAAATAATGAAAATTTTTTTATTATAAAAGTGTTATTTTCATTAAGTTTAATTTATATACATAGAAAGATGCATAATGGAAATTTTTTTATTATAAAAGTGTTATTTTCATTAAATTTGATTTTATGCATAGAAAGACACATAAAGGATTCATTTTTATTTCAAAAGTGTTATTTTCATTAAAATTGATTTTATGCATAGAAAGATGCATAAAGGATTCATTTTTATTTCAAAAGTGTTATTCTCATTAAAATTGATTTTATGCATAGAAAGATGCATAAAGGATTTATTTTTATTTCAAAAGTGTTATTCTCATTAAAATTGCTATGCAAGTCTCTAGAATGGTTGTCACACAGCTTGTCATCCCACTGGCCGCATATCACCCATGATCTCACCAACCATGCTAGTGGTGTAAGTGTGGGGCCTATCCCCCATGCGGGTCATCAGTGTCCACCGCCTCACTAGATGAGCTCGATATCTCAACACTCCCCCTCGAGCTCAACTCCATCTCATGTACACCAAGCAAAGCCCTGAATCTGCGGAGCTTCTCTGTACCCAATGCTTTGGTGAAGATGTCAGCGACCTGATCCTGTGTGCTGACATAAACAAGGTCAACGTCTCCTGCCAAAACCTTCTCTCTCTGACAAAATGGTAGTGGACCTCTATATGCTTCGTGCGAGCATGAAAAACTGGGTTCCTAGCCAATTGTATAGTGCTAATGTTGTCACAAAAAATGACAACTTGTCTATCCACTGATAGACCCAAATCTACAACCAAGCTACCTCACATGCTGCCATAGCAACACCTCTGTACTCGGCCTCTGTACTGGATAGAGCAACCGTAGGCTGCTTCTTGCTGCTCCAAGTCACAGCAGCACTCCCCAAAGAAAACATGAAGCCACTAGTAGATCTTCTATCTGAGATACTACAAGCCCAATCAGCATCTGTGTACCCAGGTACACATATTTCTGTCCCAATTTCATAAAATAGTCCACAATGCAAAGTAGACCTCACATACCTCAGTATGCATCTCAATGCATCCAAATGTGGCTTCCGAGGAACCTGCATAAACTGAATCACCAACCCAATAGCATAGCGCAAATCTGGCCTGGTGATCGTCATGTAGATCAAGCTTCCTACTATGCGCCTATACATAGTAGGATCCTCCAAAATCTCTCCTAAATCTGCACTGAACTTGCCATTATGATCCAATGGCACTGAGATAGGCTTACAGCCTATCATACCATACTTGGACAGCATGTCCAAGCCATACTGTCTCTGCAGTACCAATACCATTTGGTGACCTAATCACCTCAATGTCCAAGAAAAATCTGAGCTCCCCTAGATCCTTCATCTCAAACTTCTGTCTAAGCAAGATCTTTACATCAAAGATCTCTGCATCATGGTCTCCCATAATGATTAGGTCATCTACATAGATGACAACAAGCACAACCCCTCTATCACTTTGTCTCACATACGACGAGAAATCTGCATTGGCTACATGAAAGCCAATAGTGACAAGATATTCAAAAATGTTGTCAGACCATGCTCTTGGTACTATTTTTAAGCCATACAAGGCTTTTTCAACCTGCAAACATGCTCGGGGTGACTCACATCCTCATAACCAGGTGGCTGCAACATGTACACCTCTTCTTGCAAATCCCCATGCAAGAATGCATTCTTTACATCCATCTGATGTAAAGACCATTGCTTTGATGTAAAGACTACATCACAACTCTCACTGTTGCCATCTTGGCAAACTGGGCTGAAAGTTTCCTCATAATCAATGCCATATGTCTGCGCATATCCTTTGGCTACCAATCTAGCCTTGTACCTGCTTATGCTTCCATCACTGTTATGTTTTACTTTGTACACCCACTTGCATCCAATGGCTTTCTTGCCTTCAGGCAATTGCAGTAAATCCCAAGTCTCATTTCCATATAGTGCATCCATCTCCTCATCCATAGCTTTCTCCCAACACACATTTCCAATAGCCTGATCAATGCATGTGGGCTCTACAACATGCACAACTTTTGCCATGTATGCATGGTGATGTGCCACATAACCATGCATAGGTAAACCTCTGCACAGGATTCTTCACTCTTCACATCTTCGCAGCTTTGCATTCATGGCTTCCATAGCCTTCTTTACACCAGGTCTTCTCATAGAGCTGGTATCCCAAGATCCTCATCAAGGCTCATCTCTGAGCCACTAGACTCTCCATCAACATGAGAATGCCCTGCAGAAATGTCAGGCATACTAAGGGGCTCAACCACTTTCTCTTTGCCTTTATGTGATGTACTAATCACATTTGTAGGACTGGTATTATGACGCAGCCTGCCACTCCATGGTCTATCAACTGAACCACTAGATGACGACTCTCCTGGTCCACTCAAAGACTGTGATTGTCTACTTGCATTCTGTGCAACCACATTTCCACTCACATTAGCCCCAACAGCTTCTTTTTTAGTAGCATACCAGCTACTCATCTCATCAAAAACGACATCCCTGCTTACCCTCAGCTCACGTGTAGCAAGGTTATAACACCTGTATCCCTTTTTCTCAAGGGAATACCCAATAAACACACATTTTTCAGCTTTTGGATCCAGCTTAGTTCTCAACTCATCTGGCACATGCACATATGCAATGCATCCAAAGACTTTCAGATGAGACAAATCAGGTTTTCTGCCAGTAAACCTCTCCTCTGGAGTTACATCATGTATGGCTATAGTTGGAGTCCTATTCATGATGTAAACTGCTATAGAAATAGCCTCAGCCCAATAGCTATGCGGCATATTATTCTCTCCCATCAATCCTCACGCAATCTCAGCAATGTGCCTATTTTTCTGCTCAGCAACTCCATTTTGCTGTGGAGTGTATCTGCATGTAAACTATCTTTGAATACCATTCTTCTGCAAAAATTCAAAGAACTCATTGGAGAAGTACTCTCCCCCTCCATCTGACCTTAGGCACTTTACATGTTTCCCTGTTTGCTTTTCAACCATAACTCTGAAATTCTAAAAATGAGTGAACACCTCTTTCTTCTCCTTCATGAAGTATACCCACACTTTCCTTGTGTGGTCATCAATAAATGTCACATAATACTTGCAGCCTCCCATAGACATGGTCTTTGTAGGACCCCATACATTTGAATGCACAACATCTAGTGCATTTCTGCTCACATTTCTGTCATGTGGAAATACATGCTTTGTTTGCTTTCCATATTGGCCTGCTTCACATATTTTCTGCATACCTTCAACTTTAAACTTTGGCAGCCCTGTCACAATTCCTTTAGTCTGCATAGACTTCATTCTCTGCACATTCACATGTCCATTTCTTTTATGCCAAATGTCTGTGTCTACAACAATTCCTGAACCATTTGCAAACATCGCAGCACTCACTTCAGGCATGTTTACATTGAATGTAAACATTCTGGCCACTCTGTTGCCTTTTGCAACCAACCTGCACTTGTCTTCAAAGTCTTCAACATAACAACCATCAAGGTTACCTGACCAAACCTACAAACCCTGCTCAATCATCTGGCCAACTGAAACCAGATTCTTTGTTATGTTCGGAACATGAAGTACATCTGCAAGGTACTTCACTTTGCCATCCTGCATAGACAATGGCACATCTCCAACATGGGCAATTAGATGAGCAGTGTCATCCCCTGTTTCCACAAAACCTAGTCTTTCAAGGTTTTTCATCTCCTTGAACCACTCCCCATGACTTGTCATGGGGTTCGAAGCACGTGAATCAACGTATCATACATCATCTTTATGTGCTGCTTCAACATTTTTAGACATGGCATTAACGACATGCTGCATAACAAACAACCTTTCATTATCCTCATTGTTTCTGATCGAGGATGCATAGTTGTTTTGTTGCAATTTCCCATTTTGCATGTCAGCGTGCTTCTTATAACAGCGTGCAATTTCCCATTTTGCATGTCAGCGTGCTTCTTATAACAATCTGCCTACACATGTCCAGGCTTACCACAATAAAAGCATCCACGTGTATCATTATACTGCCTTTGCCAATTTCCACGACCTCTTTGACTCCCCCTGCCTTTGAATCGGCCTCTTTGACTCCCCCCTGCCTTTGAATCGGCCTCTTCCACCTGCGTGTTGTTGTTGTTGAATTCTGGGACTGTTGTTGAATTCTAGGACTGTTGTTGTTGTTGAATTCTGGGACTGTTGTTGTTGCTTATGCTAGCCATAATTCTGATTACCCGTTCGGCCACCCCCTTGGCCACGTCCACGGCCTTCTCTACCTCGTCCTCTTCTTGAACTTGTGTAGAAGGCCTGTTACTCTGAACTGTTTTTGTTTTGTGAAGACTGTTGGTCTTCACCCAAGCTCCTCTCTTCTATAATCAACATAGACACCAAATCTATGAAATTGGGAATGTTTTCCCGAGTCTAAATAGACGTCTTGAATCTTTAGTATACTCTAGGTTCAGGAAGCCTATTCTCAAACTCTAAACCTCTTTTAAGCTTTCCATTGCTGCACTAAAAACCCTGAACTTTATCTCCTCTCCACTCCTCTAAAGTAAAACAAGCTTTTCTTTTCCCTTCTTCTCTTTTCTTACCACCATGGCCTCTTCCAGTAATGTGAGAAGACCTAGGGAGAAGGTGGAAGAGCTTCTGTTGCATAACACAAGAGATGAGAATGGAGTTTGGGCTCCAACAAGATTCAGGGTTGGGGCTTGGGTCTACATGTAGCCAAGCTCTAAGGGACCACATCAAGTGCGTCAACTAGGGAATATGCTACATCATTGGAAGGGGCAGCTAAAAGGCTTCAAGCATACTAAGAAGGAAGGACTGGTTGCCATATTGCAACATGTGTATACCCTTGGAGACCTATAAATTCAAGGCCAACGACCAAGGTTTCCTTCAAACTGCCAGTGTAATATAAACACAGCTTTAACAACATGTTAATATTGGATTTTTTGTTTCAAAATTTCTTATGATTCTCCATTTTCTTATGTCTGTATCTGCAGATATTTTCCCCTCTAATTATGTTGAGGAACAACCACTCCAAAGCCTCACTGGAGTTTTCCATGCTATGCATGCATCCATTGAAGAGGCAATGTTTGCATCTCAAAGCCCAAGTGATCTTGTACGGAACAGTATCTTTTTCTTTTCTCACTCATATTTTGTAGATAAAAAACCAAGTTTATTTGGCAAGCTAGAAGAGATCCCCAACCCCCCTCTTAACAATCCCGAATGGCCCAAACCTGATGCTTGGACCATCTTATGCTTAAAGTTTAAGATGGTAAGTGATATCAAGACATCACTCAAGTTTTCAAAGGCATCTAGGTCAGTAGGGCTAAATTGATTTTGTCCTTTACATGTTTTTGTGCACATGTTCAATTCCATGCCAATGCACCAAACAAAAATAATGTATATTTGTAAGGAGGTACGGTCTGACCTCATTCAAGGATTACTAGGAGAGGGTTGGGAGGTTAATGAGGGGTCACACAAAGGTGATAAGTACAAGTGCAATGTAGTAGATTCTACAGTGTCTTTCAGGTTCTTAAAGGCACGCTCTATTTTGTACATGCGTCTGCACTACCAAAGATGGATGCACGAGACATGGATCCCACTTCAAGCCTCTGAAGAAGAAATTGTGCCTATTGAGGTAGCTATGATGATGCAAAATGGATGGATTGAGCGAGTGGCAGCAAGCAAGCATTAGAACCTAGCAGACCTGTGTTAACACTTTAGCATCATGGGCTTTGACAATGTGGAAGAGTCAAGTTTCAAGTTGATGAGAAGAAAGGTATATCTGATTCCACTACATGTCTAGAATTAACTCTTACACTTTTTGGTTATTGTCCCACTTTCTATATTTTTACAGATTAGGAAGCGTAAGGAGGGGACAACCATGGTCTCAGAATCATGGCAAATGGAGGACCTTGAATTTTCAGCCAACAAGGTGCATAGCCCTACCAACACATAGTATGCATGTGAAAGATGTAAGATTCCTCCCCAGCCCCTCAAGATGTCCAGTTTCTTCCCCTCTAATCAATTATTCTTATTAATTTTAATTTCTATGCATAGAAAGATGCATAATGGAATTTTTTTATTATAAAAGTGTTATTCTTGTTAAATTTGATTTTTATGCATTGAAAGATGCATAAAGGAATTTTTTTTAATTTCAAAAGTGTTACTCTTATAAAAATTGATTTTTATGCATAGAAAGATGCATAAAGGAATTTTTTTAATTACAAAAGCGTTATTCTCATTAAAACTGATTTTTATGGATATAGGAAGATGCATAAAGGAAGTTTTTTTTAATTATAAAAGCGTTATTCTTATAAAAATGATTTTTATACATAAATAGATGTATAAAGAAATTCTTTTTATTTTAAAAGTGTTATTCCTATTAAATTTGATTCTATGCATAAATAGATGCATAAAAGGATTTTTTTTATAAAAGTGTTATTCCCATTGAAGTTGATTTTTATGCATAAATAGATGCATAAAGAATTTTTATATCAAAATTAGAATTCTCTTAAATTCTATGTTTAAATTCTATGAGTATTTGATAAATGAATAATTAAATACTCTAAGAGAGATTTCTATCGTTCTATATTCACACGGATTGTAAAAAGAAAATTCAGGAAATCTATCGAGATCAAAATATTCACATAAATGATTAATTTATTCCTCATTGGAATTCGTAACTAATTTAGAATTCAGTTAAGTGAATATTCAAAGAAAGGAATTCAGTAAAATAGTAACTGAATTATCAAACCTTTTCGAGAAAGATAGCTCAGGAAAAATCTTATCTGACTCGAACCGTGAATCAAACTATGATTAAGACCAAACTCTTTCGTCAGTTTCGAGAAAAGAAGGTGTGACCAGTTTAGAAAAATACACTTAAAACTCTCGCCAAATCTGAAACTAAGTTTGAGACCCTTCGAATTGATTTGTGGATCAAGGTTATAGAATTCAAGGAATTCTGGTATGAAATTTAGAATTCCGATCAAGAAGTTTTGGGGATACTGGTTCAAGAAATACTCCTTGTATTCAAAAGAAAATCAAACTGAAAACTTGCATAGAAACCCTGTTTTCTTAAAGGACTGTCTTACGCCAAAATGCTGGGGAGGGAGCATTTGGTATATGATTTTCTAAGGGAAGTTTGGTTGCAACAGCTGGTAGGGAGTGTTCAAAGGACAGCTCACGCGGCTGTAAAGCCTGCCCAGGTCTTGTGACCAGCCTCGATATGGTTGAAAAATGGTGCGCTTCCCGTACGATGGGCGAGGGCTGACGAAGCGGTCCTAGAGTGAAGTGCCAAGAGGATCCTGGAGGGTCCCTGAGTGAAGTGCCAAGAGGATCCTGAAGGGTTCTGACCAGGCGATGCACGGGCTCGCAGTGCCTAAGACACCCATGCGTATGTCATGGAAGATATGTATTATGGACGAAATGATTATTGTAATCTATTTACTAGATCTCGTTTGTTGACCAGTTGGTCTCAACACGGAGAGTCAAGAGTGATACTGTCTTCTGAGAAACAAGAAGCTGGATGGAATTTTTGAGTTATGACCAATAACTATTTGTCAATGGATTATTTTATATGTTAAAGTTTTAAAGAGGAGTGTGTGCGTATCTGTATTCGAAAGCAAAAGTTACAATTATGGGTGGTTGACTAATTGTCTAGTTCTACCGATTCCAGTGGTGGGGTGGTGGCTAACCCACGGGCTGCTGGATGGGGTTAGGCTGGAATCAGTGGAGTTTTAATAATTAAATTGAAATAATAGGAATACGCTTAGAATTCGAGTAGTTAAATGAAAACCTAAAGAATTTCTCAAATGAGTAGATCAACAGTTGTGTGCCTGATTTCGGTTAGGAAAAAAGCGTTGATTTTTTCAAATGATTAGATCAACGGTTGTGCCTGATTTCGGTTAGGAAAAAGCGTTGATTTCTTCAAATTAAGTCAGTGATAGTTTTCCTTCTATCTGGTTTAATCAGGTGAAGGATAGTTTTCCTTCTATCTGGTTTAATCAGGTGAAGGATAGTTTTAGTCTCTTGACCCCGTTAGAAAATTCGTTAAGAAAATAAAAAAGGTGGAATTGTCCCCGTTTTTCGAGCAAGGAAAATTTTCTCGATTTCAGTGTCGGGATGACCACCAGATTAGTCTCGTGTCTGAACATTCGAGGGCGAGGCCCCAAGTGGGAAACCCTGCCCTGCGCAAGAGGAAGCTACTTCGGCTCTACTAGCTGTAAGATTCCTCCCTCCAGCTTTTTGAGGTGTGCAGGTGTAAGAACCTCCCCTTCTGATCTTATAATTATTCCACTCTCTGAAATAAAAGAAAGATTCAATTTTACCCTGTTTTGACCTAGAGAGAGAAAATGTCTAGACGGGGGTAGTCCAAAATTGAGATATTTTTTGATATAAAAATCCTCCTAGTGTCTAAAATGCATTCCCCTGAAACAAAAATTCAAAAAGAACTTTCTAATGTGCAATTGGAGTTAATTGGAAATGGGTATAAGGGACCTTAGCCTAAGGGTCTAGATTTTTTAGAAATTTTTGGATTATGGTCCACCAATTAAGGTTCCTATGGGCCAATAAGATCAATCCATGTGTGGGGAGGAGATAAATCCAATTTGTAAAAGAAAAGAACCCAAAAATGAGTAAATGCTCACATAAGATGAAGAGTTGACTATGTACAAGGGTTATTAGTAAAAAAACTATGAGTATTACTAAAAAAATGAGATATTTTGGGTATAATGATTCCATTTTGACACATGTGTAAGGAAGGGGAGTCCCTTCAAGGAGGCGCCTACTTCACATGCTTGAATGAGTTTTAAACTAAAACATAATGTGATATTTTTATCTCTCCTCTCTCTTGGATCAAACAGAATCAAAAAGGAACCAAACTAGGTCCAAATCTGGTCCAAATTCAACCAAACTGAATCTCAAAAATTCTAGACGTCAGTTGGTCTTGGTTAGAGCCTCCATCTCCTATAAATAGAACCTGAGCCCTTTGTAAAAAAATAGGAGAATTATACTATGCCAGAATTATGCTGAAATAATGATAATTTTTACTATTCTCTAAAATTCTCTCCAAATTGAAGAAATTGGAGCTTCCCTCCTTCAATCTCCATTGGTGGCTCCATCAACATACCAAACCAATTGATTGGTTGGGGGCCTCTACCGTGATCAAAGAATCAAGCAATTTGTAAGGTAAAGGGTGAATTTTGATCTTTTTCTATAATTTCTCAATTTTTATCTCTTCTCAATCCCTCTCAAGCTTGAGAAGCTTAATTTGAATTGCTTTTTAATGCTATTGAAGTTAATTGATGAATGGTAGAAAGGAAATACATAAATTTTCATTTATGCTTAATTTTAATGATTTTTATGTAATTTCTCTCTCTCACTCAAAAAATGGTCATTCCCATGACCTATTCTCAATCCAAATGAAGCTTCTCATGAAGCTTTTCCCTAATCCAAGAATAAATTCTATGCTTGTTTAATTGGAGGCCAAATTAATGGTTTTTTAATTCTTTTAAGTTAGTTATTTCATGAAAATTTATGATTCAAACCATAATGGGTTAATGATCCAATTAGGGATCATTCTAATCATATCCATAATGTTAAAGTTTATTCTTTTAGAATAAATTGAGATTTATTAGTAATAGCAGCGGAGCTATGGCGAAATTTCTGTAAAAATTATACATAAAATATTTTCATTCAAAGTATGAAAAGAGGACTTCCTACCATATTCTAGGAATTATCATCCTAAGTAAACTGATTGATTTTCATTCTAATCATAGAAATATTGGTTTTTAGGTTTATGCATAATTAATGAATTTTTAGATAAATTTAATTATCTATGAGAAATAATTAAATGTTAAAAGAGGAATTCCCATTATATTGGAATTCCATGATTGGATGGGAAAAGAGAATTTCTTATCATATTGGAATGATGGGATAATTCATTTATTTTTTAAAGATGAATTTTTAGAAAAAATTATTTATCTATGAGAAGTAATTAAATGTTAAAAGAAGAATTCCCATTACATTTGGAATTCCATCATTGGATGGGAAAAGAGAATTTCCTATCATATTGGAATTATGGGATAATTCATTTAATTTTAAAAATGAGCTTTTAGATAAATTTATTTATCTATGAGAAGTAATTAAATGTTAAAAGAGGAATTCCCATTACATTTGAAATTGCATCATTGGAAGGGAAAACAGAATTTCCTATCATATTGAAAATTCATTTAATTTTTAAAGATGAATTTTTAGAAAAAAAAATTTATCTATGAGAAGTAATTAAATGTTAAAAGAGGAATTCCCATTACATTTGGAATTCCATCATTGGATGGGAAAAGAGAATTTCCTATCATTTTGGAATTATGGGATAATTCATTTAATTTCAAAAATGAATTTTTAGATAAATTTATTTATCTATGAGAATTTATTAAATGTTAAAAGAGGAATTCCCATTACATTTGGAATTCCATCATTGGATGGGAAAAGAGAATTTCTTATCATATTGGAATTATGGGATAATGCATTTAATTTCAAAAATTTATTTATCTATAAGAAGTAATTAAATGTTAAAAGAGGAATTCCCATTACATTTGGAATTCCATCATTGGATGGGAAAAAGAGAATTTCCTATCATATTTGAATTATGGGATAATTCATTTAATTTCAAAGATGAATTTTTAGATAAATTTATTTATTCATGAGAAACATTTAAATGCCAAAAGAGGATTCCTTTACGACATTTGGAATTCCATCATTTAGATGGACAAAGAGAAATTTCTAGCATATTGAAATAATGGATATTTTAAATTAATTTATTTAATAAGAAATATTTGATGAAAAAAGAGGAATTCCCATGGTAATTGGGATCCTAGAAATTAAATGGGAAGAAGAGGAATTTTTAGTATAAATTCGATTTATGATTATTTTACCATAAGAGGAAATATGGGTAGGATTGATTTCTATAAATCCCATGAATTCTTTTACTCAAAAGAAGAATATTGAATATAATTAAATTAAGGAATTGAGAAGCAATATAGAAATAGTCCTCAGAAAAGAATCTTTAATTTAGGCCAAGCAATTGGCAGGAATTTAGAAAAAAGTCCTATTATCGATATCAATCTGGAAAAAGCTATTAAATGGTAATAGCAGGAAAATGGGATGTGATAAAATGTGTATGTGATGTGATAGGATGTGATAAGATGTGTAGGGGATGTGATCAGATAAGAATGGATGTGATAAGATGAGTATGTGATGTGATAGGATGCGATAAGATGAGTATGAGATGTAGAAGGATGTGGTAAGATGTGATAAGATGAGTATGAGATGTAAAAGGATGTGATAAGATGTGTATGGGATGTGATAGGATGAGAATGGATGTGTGAATGTGAATAAGAATACGAATGTTAATGTTAATGTGGATGTGGATGTGGATGTGCGAATGAGGATGTGGATGTGGATGTATGAATATGGATGTGGATGTGGATGTATGAATGTGGATGTGGATGTGAATGTGGATGTGGATGTATGGATATGGATGTGGATGTGGATGTATGAATGTGGATGTGGATGTGGATGTATGGATGTGGATGTATGGATATGGATGTATGGATGTGGATGTGGATGTGGATGTGGATGTGGATGTATGGATGTGGATGTGAATACGGATGTATGAATGTGGATGTGGATGTGAAAATGGATGTATGGATGTAGATGTAGATGTGGATGTGGATGTATGAATATGGATGTGGATGTGGATGTGGAAATGGATGTATGGATGTAGATGTGGATGTGGATGTATGAATGTGGATGTGGATGTGAAAATGGGTGTATGGATGTAGATGTGGATGTGGATGTATGGATGTGGATGTGGATGTGGGTGTGGATGTATGAATGTAGATGTGGATGTGGATGTATGGATATAGATGTATGAATGTGGATGTGGATGTGGATGTATGGATGTATGGATGTGGATGTATGGATGTGGATGTGGATATGGATGTGGATGTATGAATGTGGATGTGGAAATGGATGTATGGATGTAGATGTTTATGTGGATATATGAATGTGGATGTGGATGTGGATGAGGATGTATGTGGATGTATGGATGTGGATGTGAAAATGGATGTATGGATGTAGATGTGGATGTGGATGTATGGGTGTGGATGTGGATGTGGATGTGGATGTATGAATGTGGATGTGAAAATGGATGTATGGATGTAGATGTGGATGTGGATGTATGAATGTGGATGTGTATGTGGAATAATGATATGACATCGATATGAGCGAATGGATGAGATGAGATGTCATGTGAATCAGAATGTGAATGAATGATAATGTGGATGTATACATGTAGATGTAGATGTATAGATGTAGATGTGGATGTGGAGTACTACTTAAGGTCAGCATCTAATCTCAATACAACAGTAATTTGAATGAAGAGATTAGTGCTAATACAAGGAATTAACCATGAAACCTCAAGTCAAGTTTATTGTTTTGTGTAGAAAAACTATCAGTGTTTATGTGAACAATTTACCCTTCAAATCAAGGGGGAAATGGAATGTGATGATATAGGCTTGTATAGAGAATCTCCCAACTTTGTGATTTAAGCTCTCACTTGTCCAAAGACACCAAGAAATGAGTGAGATAGAGCCTTGTTAGTAGAGCCTATTTTTAAGAGCAAGCTAATTTGAAACTTAATTTACAACTTGACTAGCTCACCAAATAATGTGGATAAGCCTAACTCGATCGAGTTACGTGGATACCCAACTAATGATGGACACTTGTTTTTTAATTTCAACATTGTGAAGAAAAGAAAAAAAATCCTATAAAATGGCTTACTACAGAGAGCATCCAACATGTGGTGTAGTCATTTTCACACATAGTGCCTATAGTGTGAATGAGATTGGTACGTGTTTTTGATTTGTTTACTTACATGTACGTTAATGTCTCATGTATTTTTTCTATGTATCTTATTTGTGTTTGCTCTTTCATGTAGACACCACCTACACAATGACCCACCATCTGCGTCAATGACCGACTCCGATAAAGTATCTACTCCTTCAACCCCATCCTCACCTACGAAGTTCGATGCCAAAACCTCACAATCAATAGCTATTCCTGAAGAAATTCCCAAATCCAAACCATCTATCTCTAACAAAGGAAATCAAAGGAAATACCCTTGGAGCCTATGCATCTTCATCGACAAACCTTACCAAAGGAGACAACCACATGCTCAAAGGCCTCGTCATTGACATCACTCCACAAGAGACTCTAATCTCATCATCATCAACAATGCTTCATGAGTCTCAGACCTGGAGCCTCAGCGCCAACCAAAGTCAAGGAGGGTCCCAAACCTTCCATATCAACCCTAAAGAAAACTCCACCAAGACCTGGTGAAAGGAGGGACGAGGACCCGTAGTGCAATGCAGTGATGTGACAATGCTCGGGAGATGCAGTGGAATTGCTTTTCAAGGAGTTGTAGAGCTTGGAGACCTCAAGGGTTACGAGCTCGGCCAGTTCACAAGGTAATCTCTTTTTGGGATGTGTTTCAAGGAGGGTTAGGTAACATGTGTGGTGTGCTTAGGGTTAAGGTTTGGGAGTGATAAGTGCTAATCACTTGTTCTCTCTCTCTCTCTCTCTCTCTCTCTCTCTCTCTCTCTCTCTCTCGTGATTACCACCACAAATATTGGATCCCATCCTTGCTTTTTTCTTGGTAGACCCCTTAATGAAGTCCATAGGAATGTGAGTCCATATCCCATTCTGAATTGGAAAGGATGAAGTAATCCACTTGGAAGTTGATGGCTATCCAACACAAACTTCTTGACACCTTTTGGCAAGACACACATTCCAACACAAACTTTTCGACATTGCTCCAAATGCCTTTCCAATAGAAGCTCTTGCTCACTTTGTCAAAAATTTTAAGCAGACCAAGATGGCCCAAAAGTGGTGAAGAATGTATCTCATAAATCATCTTCCGAATGTAGAATGAGGCAGGAACCAAGTACGCAGCACACTATGTGGTAGCTCTTCTCTAGACAGTATGTCTGGCATCCTCACTGCTCACAACATGACACAGGTGCAACACAGAAGACACAATGGAGCGGAACACAACACAAGGAGACACGAGACTGTGGAAGAAATGAGAACACTTGCACTACATCCCACAGTTGGTATCAGAGCATTTGGCTAATAAAGATCAACTGAGAAATTAAAAATGTCAAAAATTTATCAAGAAGCACAAAAAGGTTGTAATTGTGTGATATAATTCATACAATTTGATATTCAAATTAAAATTCGTAATTTGGTAATTGGGTCTTTAGATAGAAGTACCGCAATTATATAGAATCCCTGACTTGCTTGAAGCCTAGACATGATGGTATTTACCTTATAATTCCAAGGGCCGTGGCATACACTAAGCACAACAATAAGAAATGGTGAATCAACTATGAAAAATCATAGATATTTTAAGTTTAAGGATCAAATATTGAAGGAACATACACCAATGCATACATATACTCACTTATTTCATGTTTTCTATAATCAATATAATATCATGGGAGCATGGGAATAAGCTCTAGTGGAGCATGGGTTAGGGCTAGCCTTAAGGGTTGAGGTTAGGGTCAGGCATCCAAGGGTCACACATGGGAAATGGAGAGTCAAGAGTCACTTGAGGGCTCCCCTATATAATAGGGGCATGGGGCACACTCAAGGGATGTCCTCTTTGGTAGAGCATGGTATCTACTCTCTTGCCATTTCACACTAGAGCTATGTGCTACTAGAATGATGTCATATCTCTTGGTGGTATGGGACACCAAGGTAAGGTATGTGGTACTTCATTGTATTTACGTGTGCACCCCGGGTGGATGAGTATAGCAGCACTCCTTAAAGAAAACATGAAGCCACTAGTAGATCTTCTATCTGAGATACTACCAGCCCAATCAACATCTGTGTACCCATGTACACATATCTCTGTCCCAATTTCATAAAATAGTCCACAATGCAAAGTAGACCTCACATACCTCAGTATGCGTCTCAATGCATCCAAATGCAGCTTCCGAGGAACTTGCATAAACTGACTCACCAACCCAACAGCATAGCTCAAATCTGGTGATCGTCATGTAGATCAGTAAAAAGGAGGTGTGATATTTTAGTTACTATTTTACTGAATATTCATTCATTGAATATTCATTTAACTAATTTTTAAATACCCTCTCTAACTCTCTCTAACACACTCGATGACAAGCTAGAATGGATTCCCTGTGGATGTAATTCATGTATATATTAAGAGATTAAGCATTGTATAAGCAATAAGACACTATGAGCCTTGGGTGCATGGTCGGTCATAGTTTATAGCCCTGTATATAAGTCATTTTCTGTCATAATGCAACATACTCTCCCATTGTGCAATTGAGTCTTGCTCTTGAACTAATCGTATCTAGTTGTTTCTCAGGAATCCTCCGATCCAGTAGCCTAACCCCATCCGACCCATGGGTTAACCAACCACCAACCACCCGACCACTGTATTGGTGGGATTCCTATATAAAGATTTGGTTATGTTTTTGCCCGGGTACCGAGGAAAAGAGTTCCCAGGCCCCCTAGCCGGCGATTCATGCAAAAATTAAGGTAGGTATACCACGTACACACCCAATATGAAATTACCATTTATAACAGATTCGACTGGCTTTAAAACAATCCTTCAATAGAAATCATAATATTTCTGAACATCATTTTCTAAAATTTTGAGTTCATTGTATGACAATAATATCCTCTGGACTCTCCGGTTGAAGATCAGTTGGCCAACCAACGAGATCCAGTATCAAAATTTAGTTTCCAAAAATCTTTCCTTTTAGTCCATCCGAAATCTTCCTCGACGTATGCATGGGTGTCCTAGCAACCGCGAGCCCGTGCATCGCCTGGTTAGAACCCTCTAGGATCCTCCTTAGGTGTCCTAGCACTTCACTCAGGGACCGCTTCGTCGGTCTTCACCCATCGTACCGGGAAGCGCACCATTTTAACCCTACCGAGGCTGGTCAAGACCTCGGCAGGCTTTGCCGCGCGAGCGACGTCCCTTGACGACTCCCCGCCAGCAGCAGCTGTTCCCAACGAACCTTCCTCTTAGAAAAACATAAGCCAAATGCTTCCTCCAGCATTTTGGCGTAAAACAGTCCTTTGAATTAAAAAAACAGAGGTTCCAATGCAAGTAAAATTCCAATTTGAGATTGGTTTCAAAAACCCTTTTTTCATAATGAGGATCCTTGATCTCTCATTAGGGCAATCTACCCATCATTCAATCTGATTATCCAACTAGATTCTTGGTGAGTTCGGTGAGGAAAAACTAGTTTAGTTCCGGTAGTCTATTCTTTGTGTGATTAGAAACTGGAATTGGTTCACGAAGTTTTTACTTGATTCAGATCGTGAGATAGACAAGTAGGTTTACTGTCCGTCCCTCTCATAGTCTAACCAAATTCATTCGGTTTAGTTCTACAAGGATTCCCTTCAGATAAACATCTAGTTTTGGGTAAATATCCATTTAGTGATTTTACCAATTAAAATATCCAAAGATATTCCTTCTATCACATAATTTCTCAATCTTAATTCATTAGGTAGAATTATGGTGGAAATTCATCTTTTGACACGAAAATTTAATTCAAATCCATCTTTTCTTAGTTATCATAAAAATTCTTCTTTTTAACTAAATATCATACCTATTTTTTTTAATAAACTTGAAATCCCTCTTTTTCTCATTTTAATGAGTGCAATCCAATTATCATGGGAATTCCTCTTTTACCATAAATTAAATTTATTTAAAATTCTTCTTGAAAATTAAATAAAAATATATATTAATTCCATTAAGCTAAAAATTCCACTTTTCTCATTTAAATATTTGAATTCCAATATGGTGAGAATTCCTCTTTCATCATTTAAACTTTTCTATGCAAAAAGATAAATTTAACTAAATTTTCTCTTAAAATTTAAATAAAAATCTCCATTAATTCCTTTACACTAGGAATTACACTTTCCTCATTTAAATATTTGAATTCCAATATGGTGGGAATTCCTCTTTCATCATTCAAGTTTATCTATGCAAAAAGATAAATTTAACTAAAATCCTTCTTTAATTTTTAAATAAAATATACATTATTTTAGCATCCCAATTTTTCTCTTACTTCATTTGAATACATGGATTTCCATTGTCATGGGGATTACTCTTTTAACATAAAAATGGATTACTAGAAATTCCTCTTTTTTCTAATTAACTATTTATGCATAAACATAAAAATTAATTTCTCCATGATTATAATGAGAATCATTCAATTAATCTAGGATGATTAATCCTAGAATATGGTAGGAAGTACTCTTTTCATATTATAAATGAAAATGATTTATGTGTTAATTTTTCAAAAATTTCTCCATAGCACTCCTATTACTGATAATTCTCAATAATTCTGAAAACATAAAGTTTAGTAATATCATATGATAGAGTAACCATTAATTGGATCAATATCCAATTATGGACTTGATTCCTAATTTTTCCATGAATTAAATAGCATAAAAGCATTAAAGAGTCACTTATTTGGCCTCAATTTGACAAGCATAGAAATTACTTTTAGATTAGAGAAATGCTTCATGAGAAGCTTCATTTGAATATAGAATAGGTCATAGGAATGACCATTCTTTGGGGGAGAGAGAGAAATGCTTTAAAAAATATTATAATTTAAGCATAAATGAAAATTTATGTGTTTTATCACTACAATTCATTAAAGAACTTCAACTATATTAAAAAGCCATTCAATCGAATGCTTCTCAAGATTGAGAGGGGTTGAGAAGAGAGAAACATTTGGAGATTTTTAAAAAAAGACCATAAACCACACTCTTAGATTGCTTGATTCTTTAATCAAAGTAGAGGCCCACAACCAATCAATTGGTTTGGTATATTGATGAAGACTCCAAGGAAGATTGAAGAGAGAGAGAGAGAGAGAGAGAAGCTCCAATCTCTTCAATTTGTAGAGGATTTTTAGAGGATAATAGAAAATAAGCTTATCTTATAGTAATACCGGCATAGTTTAGTTCACAGATGAGAATACCAAAGAATAAGGGTCTATTTTTAGGTGAGGGAGACCACTAACTGAGTCCAACTGAATTCTAGAATTTTCCAGCTTCAGTTTGGCTGAATTTGGATAAGATTTGGACCAGTTTAGCTCCCGTTTTTATTTGGTTTGATCTAGGAGAGAGGAGAGATAAAAATATCCTATTATTTTTTAGTTTAAAACTCATCCACACGTGTGAAATAGGTGCCTCCTTGAAGGGCCCCCTTCTCCTTACCAATGTGTCAAAAATGAATGATTACTCCAAAATATCTCATTTTTTTTATTAACTCTTCATAATTTTTAACTAATAAATCTAGTACTCAGTCAGCTCTTCATCTTATGTGGGCATTTACTCATTTTTGGGTATTTTCTTTTATTCTTTGGATTTATCTTATCCCAACACTTGGATTAATCTTATTGGTCCATAGGAACCTTAATTGGACCATAATCTAAAATTTTTAAAAAATCTTGACCCTTAGGCTAAGGTCTTTTAAATCATTTTTTATTAATTCCAATTGCACCTTGGAAGATCTATTTTGATTTTTTGTTTCAAGGAAATATTTTTTTGATATTTGTAGAATTTATTTATCCAAAAATATCCCAATATTGAAATTTTTATCTCACTAGGCCAAACAAGGAAAAATAATATTTTCTTGTATTCAGAAACATAGAATGATTACAAAGGATTGAAGTAGAGGCTTATTTGTATTCAGGCTGAGGAGGAATCTTACATCCTCTCCCACTTGAAAAACACGAGATGTCCTCATCTCGCAAAGTGGGGGTAATCCTTCGCCAACTCTTCTTCTTTCTCCCAGGTGGCGTCTTCTAGAGGGAAGAACTTCCACTTTACTAAGAATTCTCTGAGGACTCTGCTCTCCTGAGAATCTTCTCCCGAACGTCAAGGATTTCCTCAAGTTGGAGTACCATCTGTGGCCTTGAGTCGGACAGATCAATTGTTCATTCATCAAGCATGTGACTCGGGCTAGGTACATACTTCTTAAGCAAACTGACATGGAATACATCATGTACCTTGAGATGGGGAGGCAGAAGAAGTTTGTAGGCTAGATCGCCCACTTTCTTTATGACAGCATACGGCCCACAGTATCTGGGAGAGAGCTTCTTGTACTTCCCTAAGGATAAGGAACTTCTTTTTGGTCGTACTCAAATGAAGACCGTATCTGACTCTTCAAACTCTCTCTCTGACCTCTTTTTATCTGCATAATGCTTTTGTCTTTCTTGGGCTACCTTTATATCTTTACGGATTGATTGAATTTTACCACCTTTTGGACGTTGGATGGCGGGACGGTGTGTTGCCACCCGCTATTTTTTGCATTGTGCCCAAAGGTTCCCTTATGCAAAAAATAGCGGGTTTAGGTGGGGTATCACTATCATACGGTGTCTGATGGTGGTGAAACATTGTGAGTGGCTCCATGGGGCTTCTACCTCTTTTCTTGTAAAGTTTCACCAGCATCAGACGCCTGATGGGAGGGACGTTGTGTTGCCACCCGTGTTATTTTTTCGCATATTGCCCAAGGGGTGCCCTATGCAAAGAATAGCGAGTTAGGGTGGGGCATCATTATTATACCGTGTTTAATGGTTGTGAAACTTTGCGAGTAGGTCCATGGAGCTTCTACTCTTCTTCTCACAAAGTTTCACCACCCATCGGACATTGGATGGGTGGGACGGTGTGTTGCCACCCGCTATTTTTCACATAGTGTTCAAGGGGTCTCCGATGTAAAAGGTTAGGGCATCATTATCATATGATGTTGGATGGCTTTGAAACATTGTGAGCGGGTCCATGGGACTCCTAACCCTCTTTTCGCAAAGTTTCACCACCATCGATGGGTGGGATGGTGTGTTGCCACCCGCTATTTTTTGCGTAGTGCCCAAGGGGTCCCCTATGCAGAAAATAGTGGGTTTGGGTGGGATATCACTATCATACGGCGTCCGATGGTGGGTGAAAATTTGCGAGTCAGTCCATGGGGCTTTTGACCTTTTTCTCATAAAGTTTAAACACTGTCAGGCACCGTATGGGCGGAACGGTGTGTTTCCACCCATTATTTTTTACATAGCGCCCAAGGGGTCCCTTATGCAAAAAATAGCGGGTTTGGGTTGGGCATCATTATCATATGGTGTTTGTTGATGGTGAAACTTTGCGTATGAGTCCATGGGTCTCCTACCATCCAAACACGAAGCTTCACAACCGCCGGACACCGGATGGGTGGGGTGGTGTGTTGCCACCCGCTATTTTTTTGCATAGTGCCCGAGGGGTTCCCTATGCAGAAAATAGTAGGTTTTGGTGTGGCATGATTATCATATGGTGTACGATGGTTTTAAAACTTTGTGAGCAGTCGATGGGGTTGCTATCCCTTCACTTGAGAATTTCCCATGGGAGATTGGATGGGTGGGACAGTGTGTTGCCACCCTCTATTTTCTCGCATAGTGCCATGGGGTCCCCTATGCAAAAATACAAGGTTCGGGTGGGGCATCATTATCATACGGTGCCTGATGGTGTTGAAACTTTACGAGCTAGTCCATGGGGCTACTACCCCTCTACTACAAAGTTTCACCACCATCGGACGTCGGATGGGTGAGACGGTGTGTTTCCACCCGCTATTTTTTCGCAACGGGTCCCCTAAGCAAAAAATAGCGGGTTTGGATGGGGCATCATTGTCATACGGTGTCCATGGTGGTGAAACTTTGCGAGAAGGTCCATGGGTCTGCTACCCCTCCACTCGCAAAGTTTCACCACCATCGAGAACTAGATGGATGGGACGGTGTGTTGCCATCCGCTACTTTTTTGCATAGTGTCCAAGGGGACCCCTATGCAAGAAATAGCAAGTTTGGGTAGGGCATCATTGTCATACTGTGTTCGATGGTGGTGAGAGGAACGGGTTTATGGGGCTCGTACCCCTCCACTCACAAAGTTTCACAACCATTGGATGCTGTGGGGGGGGACGGTACATTGCCACCCGCTATTTTCTACATAGCGCCCAAGGGGTTCCCTGTTCAAAAAATAGTGGTTTTGGGTGGGGCATCATTATCATAAGGTGTCTGATGGGTGAAACTTTTACCTAGTGCCCCAAGGCTTCCCTATGTAAAAAATAGAAGGATTGGGTAGGGAATCGTTATCATAGAGTGTCCAAATGTGGTGAAAATTTGTGAACAGTCCATGGGACTACCACCCCTGTCCACTCGCAAAGTTTCACCCCTCTCCACTCACAAAGTTTCACCACCATCAGACGCCGGATGGGTGTGACGGTGTGTTGCCACCCGCTATCTTTTGCATAGTGCCCAAGGGGTCCCCTATGCAAAAAAAATCGAGATTGGGTGGGGTATCATTATATCATACAGTGTCGTCTTCGAAGGTGGTGAAACCTTGGGAGTCGCTCCATGGGGCTCCTACCCTTATGCTCACAAAGTTTCACCACCATTATGGGCAAGACGGTGCATGGCCACCCACGCTATTTTTTCACATAGTGAGTGCAAGGGGTCCCCTATGAAAAGAATAGCGGGTTGGGGTGGGGCGTAATAATAATACGGTGGCGGATGGTTGTGAAACTTTGTAAGCGGGTCCATGAAACTTTTACTCCTCTTCTCACAAAGTGTTACCACCATCGTACGCCGGATGGTGGGACGGTGTGTTGCCGCCTGCTATTTTTCGCAGTGTCCAAGGGGTTCCCCATGCAAAAGATGGCGGGTTGGGGTGGGGCATCACTATCATACGGTGTCCGATGGTCCTAAAACTTTACAAGTGGGTCCATATGGCTCCTACCCCTCTGTTCGTTCACGACCATCATATGCCGGATATCACCCGCTATTCTTTTGCATAGTGCCCAAGGGGTCCCCTATGGAAAAAATAGTGGGTTTGGGTGGGGTATCACTATCATATGGCATCCGATGGTGGTGAAACTTTTTGAGCGGGTCCATGGGTCTTCTACCCCTTCCCTTCCAGAGTTTCAACACCATCGGGCACCGGATGGGTGGAACTGTAAGATTCCTCCCTCCAGCTTTTGAGGTGTAAAAGTGTAAGAACCTCCCCTTCTATTCTTGAAATTATTCCCCTCTCTGAAATAGGAGAAAGATCTTGTTTTACCCTGTTTTGGCCTAGAGAGAGAAAATATCTAAAGACAGGTAATCTAAAATTGAGATATTTTTGGATATAAAAATTCTCCTAGTATCTAAAATGGTTTCCCCTGAAACAGAAGTTCAAAATGAACTTTCCAAAGTGCATTAGGAAAAAAATTAAAAATGATTTAAAAGACCTTAGCCTAAGGGTCAAGATTTTCTGAAAATTTTGGATTATGGTCCAATTAAGGTTCCTATGGGCCAATAAGATTAATCCAAGTGTTGGGATGAGATAAATCCAAAGAATAAAAGAAAATACCCAAAAATGAGTAAATGCTCACATAAGATGAAGAGTTGACTGAGTACAAGGTTTATTAGTTAAAAACTATGAGATATTACTAAAAAAAATGAGATATTTTAGAATAATGATACATTTTTTGACACCTATTTCACACATGTGGATGAGTTTTTAATTCAAAAAAATTGTGATATTTTTATCTCTCCTCTCTCCTGGATCAAACCGAATCAAAAAGGGAGCTAAACTAGTCCAAATCTTGTCCAAATTCAGCCAAACTGAAGCTGGAAAATTCTAGAACTTAGTTGGACTTAGTTAGTGGCCTCCTTCACCTATAAATAGACCCTCATTCTTTTGTATTCTCATCTTTGGGCTATACCATATGCCAGCATTACATTAAAATAATGATATTTTCTATTATCCATTAAAAATCCTCTACTTTTGGAGAGAGTCGAGCTTCTCTCTCTCTTCAACCATCCTTGGAGCTTTCCTCTCAACACACTAACCAATTGATTGGTTGGGGGCTTATTCTAAGATAGAGAAGCAAGCAAAATAAAGAGGTAAGGTGTAATTTCATGGTTTTTCTCTACTATTCTCAATGTTTTCACTTCTCAACCCCTCTCAAGCTTGAGAAGTTTCTAAATTAAGTGTTTATAATGCAAATCAAGCTTTTCTTAAGAGTTGTAAATGAATAATTAAGAAAAGTTTACATTTATTCTTGATTAGAATGCTTTTTTATGTTTATCTCTCTCTCCCCAAAAGAATGGTCATTCCTATGACCAATTCTCTATTCAAATGATGCTTCTCATTGATAAATTCTCAATTCACAAATCAAACTCTAGGCTGGTGAAGCTAGAGGTTAAGAAAGTGGCTTTTTATACTTTTATGCTTCTAAAATTATGATAATCTTATGATTTAAAACCATAAATTGGATTTAAGTTTAGAAGATAGTTATACTATCATAATTGTATTACTAAGTTTATTCTTTTCAAAAATATTAAAAATTATCAGTAATAGCAGCAACGGAGCTATGGCAAAATTTTTAAGAAATTGATACATAATTTATTCTTATGCATAATGTGACTACCATATTCTAGGATTGGTCATCCTATGCTAAAAGAATGATTTTCATCACATTCAATGGAAAACTAATTTTTAAGGTTTATGCATAATTAAATAATTAAGAAAAGAGAAAATTATGGTAATTGTATTTAAACGATAAAAGAGGAATTCCATGACATTTAGAATTCAATAATTTAAATGGGAAAAGTGGAATTCTTAGCATATTGAATTAATGGATATTTTTATTAAAATTTAAAGAGAAATTTTAGATAAATTTATTTTATGCATGAGAAATATTTAAATGATAAAAGAGGAATTCTCATGACATTTTGAATTCAATCATTTAAATAGTAAAAGTAGAATTCTTGGCATATTGAATTAATAGATATTTTTATTAAAGAAAAGAGAAATTTTAGATAAATTTATTTGATGATAAAAGAGGACTTCCCATGACATTTAGAATTCAATCAATTAAATGTAAAAAGAGGAATTTCCATGATCTTTGAGATCTAAGAAATTAAATGGAAAAAAGAGAAATTTTTAGCATAATTCAAATTATGAGTATTTATCAAAAGTGGAATTTTGAGCATTATTGGGAAATATGGGTAGAATTGATTTTTGTAAATCCCATGAATCTTTTACTCAAAAAGAAGAATATTGAATATATTTTCACTTGAGAAAATTAAGAAAGAATATGAAAATATCCGTTGAGAAAAAGAATCTTTACCTAGGCCAAGCAATTGGCAGAAATATTAGAAAAGTCCCATCGGTTATCAAAAATGAAAGGATGTGATATAAATGGATGTGGATATGAATGAAGAGATGAGAATGTGGATGTGGATGTGGATGTGGATGTGGATGTGATAGGATGTGATGTGATGTAAATGAATGTGGATGTGGATGTGAAAGGATGTGATGTGATGTAAATGAATGTGGATGTGGATGTGATAGGATGTGATGTGAATGTATGGATGGATGTGGATAGACGTGCATGTGAATGACTTAATGGATGTGGATGAATGAGATGGAATGTGTATGGATGTGATGAGATATGGATGGATATGGATGTGATGTAATGTGGATAGAATGAATGAGATATGATGTGGATAGACGTGGATATAATGTAATGTGGATAGAATGTATGTGATGGGATGGGAATACAATGAATGTGATGGATGTGAATAGATGCGATGAGATGTGAATAGATGTGAATGTGACGTGATGTAAATAGATGTGAACAGATGTGATGTGAAATGGATGTGATGTGATGTGATGTGAATGGATGAGATGTGATGTGATGTAAATAGATGTGAATGGATGTGATGTAAATAGATGTGAATGGATGAGATGTGATGAGGATGGATGTGATGTGAGTTGGGATAGATGAGAATGGGTGTGATGTGATGTGATGTGAATCAGGGTAGATGTGAATGGATGAGATGAGACGTGAATGGATGTGATGTGATGTGATGTGGATATGGGTAGATGAGAATGGATGAGATGTGATGAATGAGATGTAATATGATGTGATTGGATGAGAATGGATGGACGATGAGAATACATATAATTAGATGTGGATTAAGTAAAGTGAATTGATTAGATGTGGATTAAGGAAAGTGAATTGATTTAGAAGAATGCAGAATAATGGGAAATGATGTGGAACGATGTGAAAAGATGAGAGTTCGTTAGAAACTATATTTATGACCTAATTTTAAATGACTGTTTTATGTCAAGAATGCTGGGGAAGGATTTTGACCATCTTGTGAATGAGGTCGTGTGGAGACCAAAGTGATAAAGTTGCAACAGCTGATGGAGAGTCAACGGAGGACGTCTCGCGTAGCAAGGTCCGACCGAGGTCTTGACCAGCCTCGGTTCGATTTAAATGGTGAGCTTCTGGTATAGTGGATGAGGGACCAAGGAAGCGGCCTATGAGTGAAGCGCTAGGTGACCTGCGAAAAGGATCCTAGAGGGTGTTGACCATACGGTGCTCAGGCTCTGGGTCGCCGAAGATACCCACGCGTGCGTCGAGGAAGAAAATGGAACAAGGAGATAGAGTTGTTTTTTGAAACCGGGCATGGATCTGGTTGATTGACCTTGCTTGTCCTCAACAGATGAGTCCATGGCTCTTTTATATGGATCTTTTGGTTGATCTTGCTGATCTTCAATGGAGAGTCCATCTGGATTTTTTTATGTGATTATATTTCCGGGTACTATGAGCTAGGAACTATTGAAAAGGCCCCTGAGTCGATAGGTGGTGAGCGTTCTGGTGCCAATGATGCCATAGGTACACCGATGAAGGAATGATTGGAAATTAGAATTCAATCGGATATTTTGCAGGATTATGATCAGTGATACTATGGTTTCATTAAAAGATTGTTTTAAAGACAACTGAAACTGTGAAAAAGGCAATTTCATATTGGGTGTGTAATTGGTGTGACTATCTTGAAGTTTGCATGAAGCACCAGCTAGGGGGCTTGGGAACTCTTTTCCCTGGTACCCGGGACAAAACATAACCAAATCCCTAAATGGATCCTATCACTATAGTGGTTGGGACTGGATGGGGTTAGGCTGGACTGATGGATCCCTAAAATGAGACTCAATTCTTTTATGGTAAGATAGATGAAGTAAATCCCGGACAGCCCTTGTTCTATGGAAAAGAATCAACGGATGTGCCTCTTGATGAGGAAAAAAGCATTGGTCTCTATAATCCAAGTGCAAGTCTTTTCCTTGAGCTGACCATGTGACTTACGGGTTCGGTCGGATCAGTTTGGTTAGTGATGACCTTGACTACGTTAGAATAAAAATATTCGTTCCATTCATCCTCATTGCGGTTTCGCTCAGCTTATTACATTTCAACCAAATTTCAGGGATCATCATTTTTCAATCAGAATCCAAATCAATTCATCAGTTCTCAACCAGAATTTAAAAATCATATCAACCACATTCGAATTCATCATCATCTGGATAGCATTAATGCTTATAATTTCAAGTCTTAGATCTACTCGTATATACTGCCAGTACAGAGCTGCAGTTATACCCTCTCGGTATATACAGGTAGTCATGGTTCTTGGAACTATAAGGTAAATACCATCATGTCTAGGCCTCAAGCAAGTCAAGGATTCCATACAATTGCGGTACTTCCATCTGAAAACCCAATTACTAATTTACGAATTTCAGTTTGAATATCAAATTGTATGAATTTTATCACACAATTACAACCTTTTAGTGCTTCTTGATAAATTTTTGACATATTTGGCTTCTCGGTTGATCCTCATTAGCCAAATAGCTCTGATACCAACTGTAAGATCCCTGTCCCCAAAGCGCAATAAATTTAGGGGTGCTAGCAGTGGAAGTAGCACTTCTTGCGTGGGGCAGGGTCCCACACTCGGGGCCTCGCCCATGGATATCCGGACAAGCGACTAATCCATCGGTTTTTCCAAAATCGAACCCGAAAAAACTTCCTTTGCCCGGAAAGCACGGGCGATTCCACCAGGATAACTTTTCCCTAACGTAGTCAAGGTTATTACTGACCAAACTGATCCGACCGAATCCAAAAAAAACACTCGATCAGATCAAGGAAGAAACTTGCACTTGGATCATAGAGATCAACCCTTTTTTTCCCATCGAGAGGCACAACCGTTGATTCTTATCTATAGAACAATTACTATCCGAGATTTACTTCATCTATCGTATTATAACAGAATTGAGTCTCATTTTACGGATCCATCTGTCCAGCCTAACCCCATCCAGTCCCATGGGTTAACCAACCACCCAACCACTGTAGTGATGGGATCCAATTTAGAATTTGGTTAGGTTTTGTCCCGGGTACCAGGGAAAAGAGTTCCCAGGCCCCAAATTTAACTCCAGTCACACCACTTACACACCCAATATGAAATTGCCTTTTTCCCAGATTCAACTATATTTAAATCAGTCATTTAATGAAATCATAGTGTTACTGATCATAAACTTCCAAGTATCTGGTTGAATCGTAATTTCCAATCATTCCTTCATCGGAGTATCTATGGCATCATTGGCAACCAGAACGCTCACCACCTGTTCACTCGGGGGCCTTTTCAATAGTTCCTAGCTCATAGTACCCGGCAAATATTCACTTATAAAAATCAGGATGGAATCCTCGTTGAAGATCAGCAAGATCAACCAACAGATCCATATAAGAGAGCTATGAACTCATCAATTGAGGACCAGCAAGGTCAATCAACTAGATCCATACTCGATTTCAACAAACAACTCTTCTCCTTGTTCCAATATCTTCCACGACGCACGTGTGGGTATCTTCGGCGACCCAGAGCCCGAGCACCGTATGGTCAGCACCCTCTAGGGCCTCACCCACCACGGATATCCGAACAAGAGACTAATCCCTCGGTTCTTCCAAAACTGAACCCAGAAAAACTTTCCTCGCCCAAAAAGCACAGGCGATTCCTGTGATAATGTTCTTAACTGGAATGATGTTAATGACTTCAGCACTATGAGATTAGTGGATAGCTATTGTTAACACTTGACCCGGTGGATCAGCAAATCACTATGAGATTAGTGGATAGCTATTGTTAACACTTGACCCGGTGGATCAAGATAATTGGATAACAAATTAAGGACTTGTTTGACTAAAATTCCCGTGGAGGAATGGTCAGAAGGAAATCTTTTTTCAGTCTAATGGACCATTATTGTGTTAAAAATAAGAATATTAAGATCTGAATGAATTGTTATTTAATGATGAGTTCTGTATAAGGGATAATTATCCCAGGATTCTGTTGGGTTGACCTGAATATAAGGAACCCCAGAAGAAGTTGGATCTTAAGGGAAAGAGTTGTCCTTTACTTTGCGAGATGAGGACATCTCGCGTTTTTTAAGTGGGGTAGGATGTACGGTTCCTCCCCCAGCTTTTGAGGTATACAGGGAGTAAGAACCTCCCTTTCTGATCTTATAATTATTCCCCTCTCTGAAATAAAAGAAAGATTCTGTTTTACTCTGTTTTGACCTAGAGAGAGAAAATGTCTAGAGGGAGGTAGTCCAAAATTGAGATATTTTTTGATATAAAAATCCTCCTAGTGTCTAAAATGAATTCCCCTGAATAGAAATTCAAAAAGAACTTTCCAATTAAGGTTCCTATGGGCCAATAAGATCAATCCATGTGTGGGGAGGAGATAAATCCAATTTGTAAAAGAAAATACCCAAAAATGAGTAAATGCTCACATAAGATGAAGAGTTGACTATGTACAAGGGTTATTAGTAAAAACAATATGAGTATTACTAAAAAATGAGATATTTTGGGTATAATGATTCCATTTTGACACATGTGTAAGGAAGAGGAGTCCCTTCAAGGAGGCGCCTACTTCACATGCTTGAATGAGTTTTAAACTCAAAAATAATGTGATATTTTTATCTCTCCTCTCTCTTGGATCAAACTAAATCAAAAAGGAACCAAACTAGGTCCAAATCTGGTCCAAATTTAACCAAATTGAATCTGAAAAATTCTAGAAATCAGTTGGTCTTGGTTAGAGCCTCCCTCTCCTATAAATAGAACCTGAGTCCTTTGTAAAAAAATAGGAGAATTATACTATGCCAGAATTATGCTGAAATAATGATAATTTTTACTATTCTCTAAAATTCTCTCCAAATTGAAGAAATTGGAGCTTCCCTCCTTCTTCAATCTCCATTGGTGGCTCCATCAACATACCAAACCAATTGATTGGTTGGGGGCCTCTACCATGATCAAAGAATCAAGGAATTTGTAAAGTAAAGGGTGAATTTTGATCTTTTTCTATAATTTCTCAATGTTTCTCTCTTCTCAACCCCTCTCAAGCTTGAGAAGCTTAATTGGAATGGCTTTTTAATGCTATTGAAGTTAATTGATGAATGGTAGTAAGGAAATACATAAATTTTTATTTATGCTTAATTTAATGGTTTTTATGATTTTTGTCTTCTCTAAAATGAATATGATGTTATGCCTCATTGAAAAAAAGGCATTCCCCTGTCTTCTTTAGTAAATCCAACCATTCTTTATCCTAGATGAATGATTAATGGATAAAATCAAGTTTTTCATAATGTTCCTCTTAAATAAGTAGAAAATGTTTACATTAGAATGATTTAAATACTCTTGGTGAAATTCTAATTCATTTTAGAGAGTTAAAAATTAAAAAATGGTCAGCCATACAAAGGAGGTTATGGCAAAATTTTCTAAAATTGTGTAAAATAAGTTTTATTTTTTTTAATTCAAAAAGAGTAATTCCCATCGTATATGTATTCTTAAAGTGTTATTTTTCATCCTAGGTATAGAAAAATGCATACTAAAAATATTTTATTAAAAAAATATTACTTTCTTTAGAATTAAATTCTATGCATAGAAGGAAGCATATTGAAATTGTTATTTTGATTATAAAAGTGTTATTTTTATCATAAATGGATTTTATGCATAAATTAGATGCATAAAAGAAATTCTTTTATATTAAAAGAGTGATTTTCATCAGAAATGATTTGTATGCATAAACATATGCATAAAAGATTTTTTTTATATTAAAAGTGTGATTTTCATCATAAATGGATTTTATGCATAAATTAGATGCATAAAAGAAATTCTTTTATATTAAAAGAGTGGTTCTTATCATAAATGGATTTTATGCATAAATTAGATGCATAAAAGGAATTCTTTTATATTAAAAGAGTGATTTTCATCATAAATGATTTGTATGCATAAAAGATTTTTTTATATTAAAAGTGTGATTTTCATCATAAATGGATTTTATGCATAAATTATATGCATAAAAGAAATTCTTTTATATTAAAAGAGTGATTTTCATCATAAATGATTTGAATGCATAAATATATGCATAAAAGATTTTTTTATATTAAAAGTGTGATTTTCATCATAAATGGATTTTATGCATTTTCGAAAGTGTTATTCTCCTTAAAATGGAATTTATGCATAAATAGATGCGTAAAGAAATCTTATATCAAAAATAAGAATTCTCTTGTATTCTATAAACAGATATGAGGATGTGAAATGAATCAGATAGATGAAAATGAACGAAGAATGGATGTAGATGTATGTATGTGAAGGATGTATGTGAAAGGAAAGATGTATGTGTATGTGGATGTATGGATATATGAATGTGGATGTGAAAATGGATGTATGGATGTAGATGTGAATGTGGATGTATGAATGTGGTTGTGGATGTGAAAATGGATGTATGGATGTAGATGTGAATGTGGATGTACGAATGTGGATGTGGATGTGAAAATGGATGTATGGATATAGATGTGGATGTGGATGTATGAATGTGGATGTGGATGTGGATGTATGAATGTGGATGTAGATGTGGATGTGGATGTATGGATGTGGATGTGGATGTGGATGTATAGATGTGGATGTGGATGTGGATGTATGAATGTGGATGTGGATTTATGGATGTATGGATGTGGATGTGGATGTATGAATGTAGATGTGAAAATGGATGTATGGATGTAGATGTGGACGTGGATGTGGATGTGAAAATGGATGTATGGATGTATGGATGTATGGATGTAGATGTGAATGTGGATGTATGAATGTGGATGTGGATGTGAAAATGGATGTATGGATGTAAATGTGGATGTGGATGTGGATGTATGAATGTGGATGTGGATGTGGATGTATGGATGTGAAAATGGATGTATGGATGTGAATGTGGATGTGGATGTGGATGTATGAATGTGGATGTGAAAATGGATGTATGAATGTATGGATGTAGATGTGAATGTGGATGTATGAATGTAGATGTGGATGTGAAAATGGATGTATGGATGTAGATGTGGATGTGGATGTGGATGTGGATGTATGAATGTGGATGTGGATGTGGATGTGGATGTATGGATGTGAATGTGAATGTGGATGTGGATGTATGAATGTGGATGTGAAAATGGATGTATGGATGTAGATGTGAATGTGGATGTATGAATGTGGATGTGAAAATGGATGTATGGATGTGGATGTGGATGTGGATGTGGATGTATGGATGTGGATGTGGATGTGGATGTATGAATGTGGATGTGAAAATGGATGTATGGATGTAGATATACGAATGTGGATGTGTATGTGGAATAATGAATGCGAATATGTATGTGAATGGATATGACGTCGATATGAGTGAATGGATGAGATGAGATGTCATGTGAATGAGAATGTGAATGAATGATATAAGATGTGAATGAATGAGATGTAATGAGAAATGGATGTGATGAGACGTAATGTTATGTGAAATGAATGAATCTGATGTGATGGGATGGAAAATGATATATCTGGTTAAGAATGGATACACATATGATTTGGATTTGGGTTAAGTAATATGGATTGATGTGGAACAATCTAGAAAGACGAGAGTTCATTATAGAAACTGTATTTTGTGAACTGTTTGTAAATGCCTGTTTTATGTCAAGAATGATGGGGAAGCATTTTGACTGTCTTGAGAATGTGGTCGTGGAGACCTACCTGATAAAGTTGCAACAGCTGACGGAGAGTCAACGGAGGACGTCTCGTGTAGCAAGGTCGGCCGAGGTCTGGACCAGGCTCGGTTCGATTTAAATGGTGAGCTGATTTTAAGAATGAGAGAGGGGAAAAGTCTTTCCAACAAGGCATAACAAAACAAAAATTAGAAAACCATTAAAAGAGTAAAGAAAAATATAAGATTTCTAACTTACATGAATTCTGGGAGCTTTCCTTTGGCTTGATGGTTTGAGGGATCTACTCGTGTTTGCAACAAGAGTGGCCACCAAATCTTTAGAAAAGGGAATGGTCACAAACTAGTGAATTATTAAGAAATTCACAGTTCTTGGCTCTTGGGAGGAGTAGAGTAACAGTGCATAAAACACTATTAAGCTTCAACAAAGGGGAGGCTTCTATTTATAGGAAAAAGTGAGCTTCTAACCAAGCAAACTGATTCTAGAATTTTCGAGATCAGTTTGGTCAATTTTTGACCATTTTTAGGTCAATTTAGCTTACTTTTTGGAACTAGACTTGAATTAGGAGAGAGGAGAGATGAAATATCTCAATTTTTGATAATTTAAAACTCCACCACACATGTGAAATAGGCGCCTCCTTCATGAGGGGAGAATTCCCATTGTGAGGTGTCAAAAATCTATTTTTTTAGTATTTCCTTTGGTCCTTAGTCCACTCTTCATCTTATGTGAGTATTTACTCATTTTTTTGGGAGGGGGGGATTTTCTTTATTTCTCTATTTATCTTCTCCACACATTTGGATGAATCTGATTGGCCCCTCAAAACCTTAATTTAAAATTTTCAGAAAATCTGGACCCCTAGGATAAGGCCTTCTGAACAGATTATAATTGATTTCTAATGCACCTTCTGAAACTCTTTTTGAACTTCTGTTTTGGGGAAACTTATTTTAATAAGAAGAGATATCTTTCCATCCAAAAATATTCAAAATCTGAATAATCTCTCTCTAGAATATTTTCTCTCTCTAAGCCAAAATAGGTAGAAACAAGATCTTTTATGTATCTGAAGAGGGATTTGATTACAGGGGAAGATACTGGACATCTTGAGAGGCTAGGGAGGAATCTTACAGTGAGATAGAAATATATTGGAACTATACTTTTGCTACTATGATAGATAGAGATGTATTTTTGGAAGATGCAATTCAGCCCTTTCTTTCATGTGAAAAACAGCAAAATGTATGTTTGTAGGAGATATTCCACACTCTCCTTCCATTGTTCAATGTAGGACACATAGATATAGAGCATTTGGGTAATCCAAGGAATGTTGAAAATCAGCCCATACAGGTTACAAATCAGGATGTTTTTCAGCCCACAAATTAGCCTATTGATGAGGCAAATGTGGATGATGCAGTTGATGAGGAAAGAAGGAAAATGTATAGTCTAAAAGTATTCCAAAATGGCTGGTGCAAGCACTACGTGATAGCAAATTGGCCACTCCTTTGCCTAGTAGACCACGTGCAGGATCTCATTATGCATCTCTTGTTGCCCCGCGGGTTATGTTATTATTGTGATGAAGAGGAACTTGTCTCCTTTGATGAAGCAAAGGAATCTGAAAATTGGATGAGTGCTATGCAATCTAAGTATGATTTGATACCTAAAAATGATACATATGATCTGGTAGACTTGCCTCTTGTCAAGAAGGCCATTGGTATGAAATGGGTTTACAAGCCCAAACGTGAAGCGGATGGTAGTGTTGAGCAATACAAAGCTAGGCTTGTTTTGCAAAGGTGAAACCTTTTCACCCACATGTCGTATGATTTACTGTAAGATTCCTCCCCCAACCCCTCAAGATGTTCAGTTTCTCCCCCTGTAATCAATCCCCTTTTCAGAATAATAACAGATCTTGTTTCTATCTGTTTTGGCCTAGAGAGAGAAAATGTTTGAGAGAGAGGTAATTCAGTTTCTAGATATCTTTGGATGGAAAAATATCCCTTCTTATTAAAATTATTTCCCCTGAAACAAAAATTCAAAAAGAACTTTCAAGTGTGCAATTGGAATAAATTGAAAATAGGTAAAAAGGACCTTAGCCTGAGGGTCCAGATTTTTTGAAAATTTTGGATTAAGGTTCCTATGGACCAATAAGATTAATCCAAATTTAGGGAGGAGATAAATTGAAGAATAAAAGAAAAATCTCCCAAAAATAAGTAAATACTCACATAAGATGAAGAGTTGACTAAGGACAAGGTTTATTAGTTAAAAAAGAAGAGATATTTAGAGGAAATGATGCATTTTTGACACCTCAGTGTGTGGGGAATTCCCCTCATGAAGAAGGCGCCTATTTCACATGTGTGGATGAGTTTTAAACTCACAAATAATAGATATTTTCATCTCTCCTCTCTCATGTTTCAACTAGATCCAAAAAGTGAGCTAAACTGACCCAAACATGGTCAAAAATTGACCAAACTGATCTGGATAATTCTAGAATCAGTTTGCTTGGTTAGAGACTCATTTTTTCCTATAAATAAAAGCCTCCCCTTTGTAAAAGGTTAATAGTGTTTATGCATTGTTACTCTACTCCTCCCCAGAGTCAAATACATTGAATTCAATTGATAATTCAATTGTTTTTAACTAAATCCTCTCCAAAAGAAGTGGTGGCCACTCTTGTTGCAAACAAGAGTAGAACCCTCAATCCCTCAAGCCAAAAAAAAGCTTACAAGTTCCATGTAAGCTTAATTCTTACTTATTGTGAATTTTAGATCTATGGTTTTCTTAAATTTTATGCTTTGTAAATGTTTGAATTAAAATCTGATGCTATGCCTTGATGGAAAGGCCACCCCCTTCTCTTCTTTACAATTCAGCCCTTCTTAATCCTAGAAAGTTTAATTAAATGATTGATTAAACTCTTTTCATTATTTACTCTCTTAATTTTTAAAAAATGGAGTAGATTAGAGATATTAGAATTCAAATTGGATTAATTCAAGTCATAAATTGAATGTTAAAATTGAGAAATGGTCAGCCATACAAAGGAGGTTATGGCAAAATTTTCTTAAATTTTGTGGAACTAAAGTTTATCATTAGGTTATTCTAAAAGAGTAATTCCTTCCATTTGTGCATTCTAAAAGATTTATTTTTATTTCAAAAGTGTTATTCCCATTAAAATTGAATTTATGCATAAAAGATTTATTTTTTTATTTCAAAAGAGTTATTCTCATTAATTTTGATTTTATGCATAGAAAGATGCATAAAGGAATTTATTTTTATTTCAAAAGAGTTATTCTCATTAATTTTGATTTTATACATAGAAAGATGCATAAATAAATTTATTTTTATTTCAAATGAGTTATTCTCATTAATTTTGATTTTATGCATAGAAAGATGCATAAAGGAATTTATTTTTATTCCAAAAGTGTTATTCTCATCAAACTTGATTTTATGCATAGAAAGATGCATCAAAGATTTATTTTTATTCCAAAAGTGTTATTTTTATTAAAATTTAATTTATGCATAGAAAGATGCATAAAAGAACTATTTTGATTTCAAAAGTGTTATTCCCCTTTAAATTTAATTTATGCATAGAAAGATGCATAAAGGATTTATTTTTATTCCAAAAGTGTTATTTTCATTAAAATTGAATTTATGCATAGAAAGATGCATAAAAGAATTATTTTTATTTCAAAAGTGTTATTCCCATTAAAATTGAATTTATGCATAGAAAGATGCATAAAGGATTTATTTTTATTCCAAAAGTGTTAATTTCATTAAAATTGAATTTATGCATAGAAAGATGCATAAAAGAATTATTTTTATTTCAAAAGTGTTATTCCCATTAAAATTGAATTTATGCATAGAAAGATGCATAAAGTATTTATTTTTATTCCAAAAGTGTTAATTTCATTAAAATTGATTTTATGCATAGAAAGATGCATAAAGGATTTATTTTTATTTTAAAAGTGTTATTTTTCTTAAAAAAATTAAATTTATGTATAAATAAATGCATAAAAGGAATTTGTTAAAAGTGGTATTCCCACCACTGAAGTTGATTTTATGCATAAATAGATGCGTAAAGAATCTTTATATCAAAAATTAGACTTCTCTTAAATTCTATGTTTAAACGAATGTGATGAGGATAGATGTGATGAGATGTGATGAGAATCAGATAGATGTGAATGAATGGATGGATGGATGTGATATGAATAGAAGTGATGAGAATGTGATGTGGATAAATGTGATGAGATGCGATGTGAATCAGATAGATGGGAATGGATGGATGGATTGATGTGACGTGAATAGAGGTGATGAGAATGTGAGGTGGATAGATGTGATGAGATGCGATGTGAATCAGATAAATGTGAATGAATGGATGCAATGTGAATCAGATAAATGTGAATGAAATGATGTGATGTGAATGAATGGATGTGATGTGAATCAGATAAATGTGAATGAATGGATGGATGGATGTGATGTGAATCAGATAAATATGAATGAATGGATGGATGGATGTGATGTGAATAGATGTGATGAGATGTCATGTGGATGTAAATGAATGATATGGGATAGATGTGGATGTATGTGAAGAATGGAGTGGGTGTATGTGAAATAATGGATGTGGATGTATATATGTGAAAGGATGGATGTATATATGTGAAAGAATGGATGTGGATGTATGTGAAAGGATAGATGTGGATGTATATGTGATAAGTATGGATGTGGATGTATGTGGAAGAATATATGTGGATGTGAATGTGATGGATATGAACGAGAATAGAGGCGATGAGATGTGATGTAAATTGGATAGATATGAATGATAAGGGTTGTGAATGAATGTGATAGCCTGTGAATCGGAATGTGAATGAATGATAAGGGATGTGAATGAATGTGATGGCATGTGAATCGGGATGTGAATGAATGTGATGGCATGTCAATTGGGATGAGAATGAATGGTATGGGATGTGAATGGATGTGATGTGACGTGAATCGGGATGTGAATGGATGTGATGTGACGTGAAATGGATGTGATAAGATGTGATGTAAACTGGATAGATGTTAATGAATGTGATGTGATGAGATGTATGGGTAAATGTGAGTGGATGAGATCTGATGAGGTTAATTGAGGAAAGAAGTGTTGAGATGGAAAATGATGTGATTGGATGAGAATGGGAATGCATATGAAATGAATGTGGATTAAGTAATGTAGATTGATGTGGAAAGAGAAGAGTTTGTTATAGAAATTGTATTTATGACCTGTTTTTAAATGACTGTTTTATGTCAAGAATGCTGGGGAAGCATTTTGACCGTCTTGTGAATGAGGTCGTGTGGAGACCTAGCTAATAAAGTTGCAACAGCTGACGCAGAGTCAATGGAGGACATCTCGCGTAGCAAGGTCGGTTGACTAGCCTCGGTTCGATTTAAATGGTGAGCTTCCGGTATGGTGGATGAGGGACCAAGGAAGCGGCCTATGAGTGAAGCGCTAGGTGACCTGCGAAGGATCCTAGAGGGTGCTGACCATACGGTGCTCGGGCTCTGGGTCGTCGAAGATACCCACAAGTACGTCGAGGAAGATATTGGAACAAGGAGTAAGAGTTGTTTTCTGAATTCGGGTATGGATCTGGTTGATTGACCTTGCTGGTCCTCAACGGATGAGTCCATGGCCCTTTTATATGGATCCGTTGGTTGATCTTGCTGATCTTCAATGGAGTTTTCATTTTGATATGTGAATATATTGCCGGTTACTATGAGCTAGGAACTATTGAAAAGGCCCTTGAGTGGACAGGTGGTGAGCATTCTGGTTGCCAATGATGCCATAGGTACACCGTTGAAGGAATGATTGGAAATTAGGATTTAACTGGATAATTAGAGGATTATGATTAGTGATGTTATGGGTTCATTAAAATATTATTTTAAAGACAGCTGATTCTGTGAAAAAGGAAATTTCATATTGGGTGTGTAAGTGGTGTGACTAATTTTAAGTTTGCATGAATACCCGGCTAGGGGGCCTGGGAACTCTTTTCCCTGGTACCCGAGGCAAAACCTAACCAAATTCTTAATTGGATCCCATCATTACAATGGTTGGGTGGTTGGCTAACCCATGGGACTGTGGATGGGGTTAGGCTGGACTGATGGATCCCTAAATTGAGACTCACTTCTGTCATGGTACGATAGATGAAGTAAATCCCGGACAAAAATTGTTCTATGGAAAAGAATCAACGGCTGTGCCTCTAAAAGCATTGGTCTCTATGATCCAAGTGCAATCTTTTCCCTGATCTGACTATGGGACTTACAGGTTTGGTCAGATCAGTTTTGTTAGTTAAGGCTTTTGACTACGTTAGAGAAAAGTTATCCTGGAGGAATCGCCCATGCTTTCCGGGCAAGGGAAGTTTTTCCGAGTTCGGTTTTGGAAGAACCGATGGATTAGTCTCTTGTCCGGATATCCGTGGGTGGGCGAGGCCCCGAGTGTGGGACCCTGCCCCGCGCAAGAAGTGCTACTTCCACTGCTAGCACCCCTGAATTTGTTGCGCGGTGGGGACAGGGATCTCACATTTACCATGTAGACTGTCATTGCATTTTCATGTTGGTGTTTGGTCGAGACCTGGCACTTACATGGTTCTAGACCACCTAGTCGGCTTTGGAGGAGGCGTGACTAATACAACTACACGAATGATAAGCCAACACACAAATGTTAAGCTACCATCTACCTAAGTGCGGGGATATCTCAAGGGGTGCACTACCAGAAAACCCTAGGTATCACGTGCATTCAAGAGGTATTTAAAAAACCCCTTAACTAAAAATTTTCCCCCAATAAAACAATCCCTCTTTAATTATGAACTAACGGATTTTTTTCTGAAGTTGAATAAAAAAACCCCTCCTATTAATGTAATCCTATTAAATTGTCTCAATGTATCTAATTAAAAAACCCCTCCTGCTGAACTCACGTGGTACATTAACATTTTTTGAGGTGAACCCCCCGAGGGGGATATTGAGCATGAATGCAAGTAGGTTAGTTCCTATAGCTATCCAGATTCCAGACAACCTATCACATCCAGATAGGAATAACTTAACACAATAGAGATAGAGAAAAATAGATAGAAATCAAGAGAGACAAGATCCAAATCATTCTTGAATATTAGGGTACAATGTCTTAGAAGAACTCTGCCCATGATCTGCCCTCTCAACTCTCATCTGTCCCTATGCGGTACTATTCCTCTCCTCAGAGCCTGAGTAGACTCAACATGTATCTCTATCGAGACAATGATGCACCCTCTTCTACAGTCTTAGCACCCAGGTATATTGGACTCACTCTCACTTATCTATTCCCTTATCCGACTAGTCCCCTTTTTTCCATTACAACCATGGGTGCTACTCGTTCATCAAGAAGCTATTACAGGTTTGTTACAAAACAAGAAGACCTAGTTTGTTGCACAATGGTCAGTCCAGCAATCTAGGCGGCCGGCCAAATGGGCTTGTTGGCCCACCAACACCTGGCGATCACGGTGGACGCTGCATAGCCCACAGCTGCGGTTTTAAAAAAAATTGTTCCTGATCTGCATCTTGGTTAGGAACCTCATGTCTAGATTCCTTACGGCCTATTTTAGCCGCCTTCTTCTGTGGTAACACCTCCGTGGTGGTGATGCCCCCTGAGATGAACTTGACAGGGAGATTGTGGGCATACCGCTTTTCATAAGCTCTTGTCCTACTGCTTACCTAGGCGTGCCCAATGCTGGTCCTTTCATTAGCTTTCTAGAACTACACTTCGATCGGCCTTGCGTCTGGATGCCTCACCCTTGCCCTATGCATTACTTCCACTGCCATTCCTGTAGCGGTGGGGCTCTCTCTGCTCAGGGGTGATGAGGTCTTCTTCAAACACTGTCTGTTCTAGTTCCTTGGGCCTTCTCTCCCCAACTCAACTCCATTTCCACCCATAAGGTGGTGTTCCTGTAGGTTCAGATTTTGGCGTCTCCCTTTTCCTGTCTGTCTACTATTTGACTCCATTGGCGAGGGGATTTAGCAAGGTCACTCTTTGAATGAGTTGTCACCCGGATCTTCGAGTCATAAGAGACCGTTGCTTTTGCGTATCTCTCTAGATCTGGGGGAGGGGATTCTTTCTTGTCCTGATGCACCTGCTTGAGAGCTACCCTGCCTATGCCTGTCACTCTTCGGCCCTTCCAACTGGTTCATGAATTTTACAATCTCCTCTTAGTTGAAAGGCCTCACGGCGCTTGCCTACTAGGCTATCTAGATTAAAGTATGCATGAAATTTAGGGTAGTGCCCTTCCAGACACCCAGGTTTTGTTGTCCCAGCTCTGTCTGGACCAATTTCTATAGCACTTTCTTAGCTCCCCTTTCCCTTTTGGCTAAACCCTGGAAATCTTTAATTATCTTGCCCTTGGCCCTAATTTTCCTCTACATGTACTCTCTTGGTAGCATCCATGTGCTCTTGCCTCTTCCTCATCTCTCCTACATGTGTCCTCCTCATGGCATCTAGTTATTCTTATCTTTTTTGGAGGTTAGCATCATGTGTTGTCATCAACGTGGTGTTCAACTCATTGACAGTCATTTTTCCTCCTTTTGCTCTTATATTCCTGGCACGGGTTGTAGCTTATACCTCCTTCTTGAGGGTCTTTATGGTCAACCCATCCTACCTCTAGTGTTCTTTAAACTCCTCCACCCATGAGGGTTTCCAATTCTTCAATCTACACTTTGAGTGCAGCCTCATGATTCTCCTTCTCCTCCATCTTCTTTGTTTATATCCCACGCATGCTCCTTTAGCTCTCATTGTTGGATGAGGTCCATTGATTACCCCTTATATATTACAAGCTCCCTCCCCTTCTCGTCTGTTGGCGCAGCTACCTTCTTCACATCTCCTTTCAGGAGTGTCAATCTGTGCTTCAAGACCTCCACCTCATTTTTTAGCTACTCAATCTCCTTCTGTAGCTATGTTTCTTTGATGGCACTTTCGCCATTTCCCCCGGCCTCCTTGCCTTCTCGGCTTGGTGTTTACTACTTCTAAGGATCTAGTTAGTTTTAGGCATGTTAGCTGGGTCGAGTTTGACTGTCCGGAGACTCCTTTTCGATTGTTATCCTGTTAGCGATAAGGGATCATCTGTTTGCAGGGCGGTGTCAGGACTTGCATTACTGCTGACAACTTCTCTAAATAATCCTCCCACACCTCCTTTAGATCTTCAATGCCCTGCCCTTCCCACTGCTCCATCTTTTCAGCTTTGAGATCGTACACCTCTGGAAATTCATCGGCGTCGAGGACAAACAACCTAGTTTCCACCTTGACCAGATCAACTTTTCCCTATCTGCCCTGGCCTGCACCTCTTTGATGATTCTGATATGATCTTCTCTTATTAAGGCCACTTGGCCTTTTGTTATGTCTTGGCTCTCCCTAGCCCTGTCCAGATCCCCTTACAGCTGCATGAAGTCCTGCTCCCTCCTTGCCATGGCCTCCTTCATCGTCCCGATTTCCTCCCTGAACTCCTTGTTGACCTTCTGGAGGTCCGTGATCTAGAGTTGCATCTCTCTAGGTGGTATGCCTCCATTCTCCTCCTGCGCAACTCTTCCTATAGGGGTTTTTGTTGAATTTTCACCATCTTGATGATGGTGTCCTTTTCCTTTACTATAGCGTACAATTTTTTCATGTCTCTCAAGCCATCCTTCATGCATCTTTGCAAATATTTGAGAGCTCCATGCACCCAATTTGTGTCTATGTTTTCCAAAAATCTCATAGCACTGGTAGTAGCAGGGACAGCAGGCTACACTTTTTCCAACTACTGCATGCTTGTGTTTGTTGGTTCTTCTTGTTGCTACTTGAGCTAGTGTGTCAGGCCAAGTCCTCCTTGAGTTGTTTGCCACTTTTGTTTCAGTCACTGGAGAGACGGAAAAACTCTCACTTGTAGCAAGAGTAGTATGATCCACACTTAGCCCAATGGGATTTGCATCCCTTTCGGAGCTAGGGATTCAACCCGTACCGGTGCACAAAAGCTTATCCATTTGATGGAGAGAATGCTAGGAATACTACTACTATTGACATAGACTTAACACACACACAAGCTCAATCTTGCTATTGCTCACTCAACTCCACATTCCACTCATCCATACATCCAAACAAGAAGAAAGCTTAGCTATTGCTTACACAAGATCAAAGCATTCTTCATTCTCAAATACTCATTTCCCTAGCATGCACACAACCCTTGAAGCTATCAATAAGAAACATGCACACTAGAGAATTGACATGAGAAGAGAGACAAATATCAACTCATTGCATTGAATTAACAAAAGAATAGAACTTACAACAATGTAGATGGGGAGAGAGAAGAGCTTGCACCTCTATGGAAGAAGAGGGAGAGCTAGTCTCAAGAGAGCTCAAATATGAGTTTTCACAATGTGTCCATAAGCTCTCAAATGAGCCACTTTTTATACAAAAACTCTAAAACTCCCAAAAGTTCCCATGTGGGATTATTGTCAAACCCACTCCCACACTCATCCACAACTTGGAACTCTTTTCAAGAGCCCTAAGTGTCTTTTTTGTTGCATCCTTGTATTGATCTTCATTCGTCATGCAACACTCCCCCCTTCCTATTTTGCGCACGTCCTCGAGCGCGGTAGTAGCAAGAGCTGTAACAAAAAAACAATGGATACAAGTAAAGTCTCTTATTGAAAAAAAGAAAAGAAAAGAAAAACCAGCAATGACAATTTCACACGTGAGCATACAAGTGCAAGGCTGATTAAAGTTTTAATGAGTACTAAAATAGGTGAGTAAAGACTAGTCAAAGTGAGACTTAAGTGGTAGATAGTGCTATACAAAGGCAAGTGTGCTTTGTACACCGCCGGTTATGACCGCAGTCTCAATGTCCTACAAGTATGTAAGTTATTCCTAAGTGGCAAACCTACTCCTAAATATGAGCAAAGGTGATTGGAACTCTCTTTTTTTTCTTTTTTCTTTTTGTAGAAGGTGATAAAGATTAAGGTTCCATCCCAAAGAGACCCAAGCAATGGCCAAGAGACCTCCGCCAAGAGAATCTAAAGACCGCTAAGTATCTCAAGGGTGACAGACCCTTTTCTTTCTTTTATGACCTAAGGAGTACCCCATGAAGATGAGGGCATCGGTCTCGAGGGCCCATAGTGTACCCCAGAGTCCTACCAACATCCATCAAGGCGATAGATTCCTCAAAGGTCTTTTTCTGAAGCTTTTAGACATCAGTGTTCACCCCATAGAAACCAAGGCATCGGCCCCAAGGTGCTAAGACAACCCCAGGTCCTACCAAGCATTTCTCATGGCTGTAGACACGTCATGTCTCAATTTACTTTGTACATATTTTTTTTTAGGGTATAATTTTTTTATAAATTTTTATTACTCCTAGCACCTAGCTCATACTAAGAGGTAGCTACCACTAGGGATAACTAATATACCTTGAAAGCATAAGAACTTGGCATATTCCCTTGGTATATATTCTACACTGTCTTTAGATAGAAATATCTTTTACTAAGTCTTCTAAGACTCTAGAATTCACTCACCATATTTTAAGAACTAATCAAAAACTTAAAGCAGCCAACATTGTGTGAACATGCAATCCATATATTCGAAAGATAAGAGCACATAAAGAAATAAAGATTAAGATTTGAATACACCTGTTGTAGTGCCCTGTTGATGTTGTTCATTTGCATTGATGAATTGCTGATTTTGTGCAGATTGCTCCTCCTTGATCTTTGTAGGCGTAGCATGTCTCCCCCCTTCCTAATTTGTGTGCACGATAGGTGGACTATTGGGGCGTGTTTGATGCTCTTGTTTTAGCGAAGATCTTTGCAAAATTTTTATTAACAAACAAGAAAAGAATAGAATTTGCCATTGGTGCCAAACACCGAATATAGCCAAGGGGAAAAACCCAGTGGGAGAAAAGTGCCCTGGCTTATCGATCTTATTGTGGAGTCATTGAACTTACCCTTGCGCTGGTAGTGGAGATCATCTCAAAAAGAACATAATCCTCTAAAGGCATAAAGAACCACTCTATTCAAACATTGATCTACCAAAGAGCTTCAATTGTAGTGCTAATGCCTTATCTTTGGGTTTGGCTATGTTCTTCTTAAGATGTGGAAATTTCAGCAATTGTCGAGAAATTTGAGCAAGATAAGCGGATTTAGGCATTGATGTGCTAGAATCTCTGCTCAAATGAGACTCATGTGAAGTTGGATGTGTCTTAGGTACACCAGTTGAGGGTGGAATTGTGTAACAAGGAGAATTTGGGACAACTGGTGACTCATTACATGTTTTAGGAAGATCAACACAAGTAGATTTGTAGGTGCTATCACAGCCACCTATCCTATCTTGAAGAGTTTGTGTTGATTTCTTTTGCACCCCCTGATATGGAAAATCAAGGGTGGCTTTTGGCATCTTTCGGAAACACTCTTTTATCCCTAGCAAACCAAGGCATTTTGGAATCCAAATTGCTGTTGCACCCTCATAATAGCCTTGTGCTTTAAGAACATGTTTTGGGACCCATCGAGTAACAATCCGAGGTTTAGGCTTGAAAATGATGTGCTTCTTAAGAGGCTTAGCAACTGGACTAGATGGTACAAGTTTGTACGCATCTTTGGGTAGCCACATTGATAATTCCTTCTTGCCTGGCCTTCTTTGAGCAGCAACTAGAGTAGTTGGAACATGCCAGCCGTGGCCCTCACTTGAGTACTCATCAATTATCCACATCATTTGTTTTGGAGCTTCAAGAGCAGATTTTGATTGTGGGTTGGGTAAGGTAGAAACATTACCCCTTTGACACGATAAAGCTCTTGGATTAGCAGAGACTTCCTCTTCTTGCAGTGCTGTTGTGGATGCCGTCCTATAGTACAAATCATCTAGAAGGTCACGTGGTTGTACCATTCGTATAGGAATAATATCATATCCATCTGAGTCACAAAATTGAATTGGCTTCGGTAAAGCACATGTTGATAATGTTGCAAGGACATGACTCCATTCTAGTGGATCAATTAAATGCTCAGGGAAGGGTTGTGGAATGTATGCCTCGTCTGATACACTTCGATTACCCTTAAGTCTCTCAGTGTTGAAATCCCTACATGAGGCTCCGCATATCCACAGATCTTCTCACCCATCAGACAATGTAACTCTCGAGCCCTCAGATGAATCAGATCTTCTCGCCCATCAGACAATGTAACTCTCGAGCCCTCAGATGAAGCAGAATCAAACTCATCTATTGGAGACCTTGTTACATCACGATATGAGTGATTCGTTAGGTTGACCCTTGTGATGACAGAATCATGTCGGAGGTACAAATAATTGTATCCCCAATCTTGAATCATTTGAAATTGTTGCATGAATGGTCTACCCAATATCACTTCATAGTTTGGATGTTTTGCAAAATCCACTACTGCAAAGGTGTGCTCATATTCAATCCCACATGTGGTGACCAATATGTTCTCAAGCAACCCAAGGGGATGTTCTAAGCTTCCATCTGCTAGCTGCAAGCGCATCCTGGTACTCCTAATAGCTGGTTTGCCCCACTTTTCCCAAATGGACCTTGTCACAATGCCCACTCCTGCGCCACTATCAAGTATTGCAGTTGAAGATACTTTTTGCACTTCTAATGGGAGGGTAGCATTTCCCTGATCGTCTTCACAAAATTTTCCTACTTTGTTGATAGGAACTGGCATTACATGCTTTGTCTCAGGGTGTATAGTACACTCATGGTGACCCTTTTGTAGCAATACCTGCTCTGATAAACATGTGGCAATATCATTCCACAACTCAGGTCGAATTTTTAACAAATCAAGCAAAGGTAAGGTACAAGCCACTGGTGCTGACAAAATAGCTTGCACCATACTCATATCTTTCTCCTTTGTCAACCTTTTATGCATGGAGGGTATCCTCAAGGTTTGAGAACAGTTCTCATATTCTCCCAGATATGATGGTAAGGTTTTCATTGTATGCTTACTTCTAGGAGAAACAATTGTTTGAACTTCCTCCTGGATGCTTGGGTGTCTAAATTTATTTTCCGTGCCCCTGGTAAAATCCACCTCAGAGAATGGAGGCGAACTTATAGAAGACATGTTCTCATTAACTTTCTCATGAACTGCGGCCCACATCTCATTTGCCATGTCCTCATTAGCATCAATAACTTCATCATTGCATGGGAAGACAAGGCTAGGTGGTGGCAGATTACCCCCTTTCATCAATTGGTGCAGACCTTTCGCTATGAGCTTGTGAAATGAGCTCACTTTTCATTTCCCGACTTGATGACACTTCTGGTATGGTTTCTAATGTTGGCTTAAGAGAGGTTGGGCCCCGAGGAATAGGTGGTGGTGGTCCCTCAAGTATTGACTGAGCTTCCCTAATGAGTTGCTGATGTACAGCTAGATTGATCTTCTCCTCACGAGGGTTTGGGTATTCTTGAAGCTTCTTGGGTAGCTCAGATAAAGCTGCAATGCGACTTCTATGAGCATCAATGATGGCCTCTAGAGTCTCATTCACTTTATCCACAAAAACAGAACCCCCAGAACTATCCTCAGTCGTACTAGCCTCATTTTGTTTAACACTAGGCCCAGGTTGAGGTTGATGTTCCTCATGCACTTCTTGGGATGTAAAAGTTTTATCCCTCATGTTTTGTTTAGAGGTTTCTTGAGAACTAGTGGATGCACTTTTAGTTTGTTTGTTTCGGTTCTTCTTCCTCCTAGTGGTCTTTTTTCTATTGGACTGTAGGGTCTTGTCCACTAGATTTGTCTTTGCATCCCTAGTTCGAGGTGTCTCATCAGTCTGTATTTCGGCATTTCGTGTCTGTGATCTAGTCATGACTCTAAGTGGCACGACATCCTCATTCTCAGATGAAGGTGGCGATGGAACTGCCCCTACAAGGTTGAGTGAGACCTTTGGTTGAGAGGTGCCTTCCTCATGTGGTTTCAACAGACAGTCTTTTGGGAAGTGTTCTACACAACACCCTAGACAATATCTTTCAATTGGTGGAAATTGTTGTACTGTTGTATTGGACCGAGATGCTTGCCTTGAGCGATGTGGACAATCACGAGCCCAATGGGGTTCTCCGCACTCATAACAGGGGCCCATTGGTTTGGCCTCTACTTTCCTTGGCTGCCATTGACCTGAGGGGCCTGGAGTCCTAGGTTGGTAGCCGCCTAGCAACATTAAAGAGTTTTGTTCCCCTGGTTGAACGTCCAGTGCTGGGCTTGGGTATGCGGGACTTTCAAAGATATTTTCTTTGGATGAATATGATACATATTCCTCCTCCACATAGCCTGGGTTTACCAATTCTCTACACATATTTGAATTGTCGTAGTCGACAACCCTCACAGGAGCAGTCCCTGGAGCAGGAGGTTGAGCACCAAGAACAGGTCGTGCTTGCTCTTGTGCCATCGGTGGCTTACGTTCAAAATTAGTATACTGTTGATACATTTGTGGAGCCACTCCACCCTTTGGCTGCTCACGTTCCTGTCTCATTCTCGCAATGCGAGTACATTCCTATGTGGTGTGGGTAAAGTTCCAAGCACAGGCTTGGCACCACTTTTTTGTGGGTTGGTTTGTGACTAGAGGAGAAAAGGTATTACATTCCTCTGTTTTATGGTTACCGCCACATGCTCCACAAAGATGAGGACCTGTAGGAAGTACACTCCTCATTCTCTGCTGCTGTTGTTGTGGCTGCAAGGGTGGACGATAGGTCTGTCCCAATCTCCGTAGTACTAGGTTAGCTATCTGGTCTGGATTTACTAGCGTGCTAGACCCTGAACTTTGTTCATCACCCCACTGATCTCTAGGTTTCACCTCTGGGCCAGAACCATCTTGGAACTTGAAGTTATCTGTGAAATCCATAGCATCATGGCAACACTCATTGAAATTTGTATGTTTCTTCGCATAGAGATGTGTATGCAGTGTTGAATTTTTGAGTCCTTTTAAGAAGAGAGAAATTAATCGACTTTGGGCGGGCTTCTCATCTTCTGGGCAACGATTAATGTACTGCTTCATTCTATTTACACAGTCTCTAACACTCTCGTTCTCGCCTTGCTTGAAAGAGTAGATGTGTGCTACCGTGTCATGTTGTATTCCCATCAAGGAAAAAGCAGCAATGAATCTCTCTTCCAAAACTCGTAAAGAAGATTTGTCTGAAGCCTCTAATGCCTGAAACCAAGCCAGGGCTTTTCCCTCAAGAGTGAGTCCAAATCCTTCAATTTGAGTATGCTTATCAGCCACTTGCTCAGCTCAAACTGCTTGCCTAAATGCTGCTACATGGTCGTATGGATCTCCCGACCCTTCATACTTCTTTACCAGTTTCTGAAGAGTTGATGGCCTTACTTGTCTTGAATACTCGTCATAGGGCCTACGGCCTCTCACTCTCAGTGGGAATTGTTCCTCTCTTTGGAAAGATGGTCCACATGTTTCCAAAATTGGTGTGGGTACCCTATTACCAGCCTCACCAAACCCCTACAACGATCTTGTCACCCGCATTTCAGGAGGTACATTAATGGGAGGCCGAGTTGACTCCCCTACCCTCCGATTGTTATAATGAGAAAGATGTTGGTGTGGTGTGACCTGTGGTCGCACATTTGGTGTAGGACGATATCTTGGTGCTAGAGTTGGGCTACTAGCAGTGGTCCACTTGGATGTTGAGGGTCCCTCTCTAGTGAACTCTCGTAGGGGAGGAGCAACAGTTTCTCCAAGAAAGGCTGTCTCTCCTGGTTTAGCTGTATTTGTTGAGAACACTTCCATGAATAATGGTTGTCCTTCCCACGTGAGTTCCCGAATCTCTTTCCAATCTAAGGTTCGGTATTCATTGGCCCATTTATCAATTATTCTGTTCATGTGTCCTGCAAGCTTCTCAGCTACCACCACATGAGCTAGAGGAAGATCCAACTGTGGCAATCTAGTTGTGGCATAATATCCCTCTAACGAGTCCTTATAGACCTCTTGAAGTGGGTCATCCTGTAAGACCTTTGTCACTGGAATTTGTCGTACCAACTCCCATTGGTTTTCAGCCCCCTGATCCATTTTACTCTTGCCTTTCCTATCCCTTTCCAAATTTAGATCTACAAGAAGTAAATCATCTATGGATGGTTTTGAGGACTGGGCATTGGAGGGTCCAGGCATGTCCGGCTCAATGAGCCAGTCATCTCTAGACTCCCTTGCTCTGGAAAGTTCTGATAAGTCTAAGAACTCGGTTTTAGAGAGCTCCCCTAATTTGTCTACCTTTTCTGGATGGTAGGTGACTTCGTAGCGAACACCATCTCCACCCATGTACATGTTACCCTGGTCATTGACTAGAGGTGCTCTATCAAGTTCTGAGAAAATGTCTGCGATCTTAACAAGATACCGTTGTTGTGGATCCCTAAAGATCTCAGCTCCTTGAGCATTTGTGTAGACATATTGGAGTCTCACATTGAGTGTTAACCCCATGGTGTCGGCTTCAAATGGATTAAAAGATCTTGTGGGTGTCCTATTTGGGACTAAGGGATGACTATTTGACGGCCCTAGATTGTCCATGGATAATGAGCTAGTTGTTCTGGAGGAAAGGGTATCGGATTGGGATTCAGAAAGGGTTTCAGCAATATCTGCCAAATTGCCTACCGATTGGGTCCCACTTTCTTGCGTAGGTACTCTAGAAGGTGCCCTAGACTCTATGGCAGAATCTACAAGATGTCCCGACCGCAAGTGCATAAGGTCAAATTTTTTTTTGTTTTTTATGTGTTTTTGTTTTGTTTTGTTTTTTTTTAATAAAATATATATATATATATGTATATATATATATATATATATTTAACCTACCTAATCCCTAAATGCAACTAAAATGAGTATGTGTGGCGTAACTATCTATCCTTTTTTTTTTTATTTAATTATGATTTTTTTTAAAGGATTTTATGTTTTTTATGTTTTTATTTTTTTTTAATTTACACAAAAAATTATGAATCACACTAAAAAAATACTAATTATGCACAAAGTTACAAAAATTAAAAAATACAAGAAAATACTAATTATGCAAAAAATTTAAATGAAGAATTACAAAATATGCACAAAGGTAGACTCCTAAAAACACTTAAAAATTTATTTTTTTTTATTTTTTTTAACTTTTCTTTTGTTTTCTTTTGTTTTTTTATTCTTTTGTTGGTTTTTTTTTAATTTTAATTGTTTGTTTGTTTGTTTGTTTGTTTTTTTTTTTTTTTAACTAATAAATTTCGTGCCTAATTACAAAAAAATATAAATCTACTAATTATGCACTCAAAAAATAAAAATAAAAAATGCATGCTACTTTACTTATGCAAAAATTTTACAGAAATTTTAAAAAATGGATTCAAACTACCAAAACTAAAAATTGTTTTTTTTTCTTCTTTTTTTTTTCTTTTTTTTATCTCTTTTTTTTTAAAAAAATTATTATTTTTCTTTTTTTTTTCTTTCTCTTTTTTCTCTTTTTTTTTAAAAATTTAATTATTTTTTTTTCTTTCTCTTTTTTCTTTTTTTTATTTATTTTTTTAAAAAAATTTATAAAAATCATGAAAATTAAATTAAAAAATAAAACTAAAAAAATAAAAAATCCACCAACCTTATCGCTCACCGGATTTCGCGCTGGCGCACCCACTCGCCCTCTTCAATGCACCTCGCTGTCCCTCAGTCGCTTCTGCTAGCCGTCTGCTCCTCTTATGCTGTTGCGTAGCTTCTCTTGCAGCTATCCACAGCACCTCTGCAGTCGCTAACTTTGCCTTCGTCGGCCAGCAGCATCTCTGCCTCTACAGCCAACGGCCTCCTCACCTTACGCCACCTCCTCTGTTTGCCTGTCTTCCACGCTTCTTCAACTACAGCTCGCCTTCTTTGCTCCACCGCCTGCGCTCACCTCCTGAGAGTTGCAGCTGCCGCCTTAGGTTCTTTCGATGCAGCCTTGAGCCTGACGCCGACCACAGCTGCCCATCAACTCCACCTCCCCTCGCTCAGCCTCCCTTCCCACCTTCTGTCTGCTATACAGCAAACTGCCGGTCTACACAGCCAGGATTCTTTGCTGCTTGCGCTCGTGGATTGTGCGGAGGAGGTCGCAGAGGAGCATGATCCAGTCATCGTTGCTGTAGGCGTTCGCTCGGCTGCCCGTGATGACAAAGCCGTCGTAGTCGCCCAGCTGCTCCTCCTTTCATCTGTGGCCCTCCTTGCTTTGCTTCTCTTTGGCACCTCCACCTACAGCCTTGTAAGGCAAGCTTAACGCAGCTCCACCTTCTACACGGCTGCCTCCCTTCGCCCTGCTGCTGTTCTTTGGTGCCTCCACCTCGCTTACCAGCCGCAACGCTCAGCCACCTCTTTCGACGGACCCTTTCTTTTCCACGCGGCCGCCCTGCAGCCTTCGTTTTTTTTTTTTAAAATTACTTTTGGCCTTCAGCGGCCACTTCACCCCCTCTGCCGTCCGCTTCACGGCCCTTCAGGGAATCAGCCGCCTTGAGCCTGCTGACTCCTTCGCTTTCTTCTTCTTCTTCTTCTTCTTCTTTTTTTTTTTTTTTAACAGCCAGGCAGAGCCCGCCGCTTTCTAGTGCTACACCGGCCTCTCCTCACGCTCGCCAACAGCGGACTCCTACTGTGTGCCTTTTAAAAATATATAACAAAAAAAATAAAAAATAAAATAAAATTTACAACCTCTCTCTTTTCTTTTCTTTTTTTCTTTCTCCCTTCTCTTTCCCTCTCTCCTCTCTTACTTAAGCGGACTTCTCACTTGGACGCCTATACTTGGACGCCTATAGAGCTTGCATAAGCTATGGAAGAGCTTAGCAACGCATCTTTTTTATTTTTATTTTTATTTTTACTACTAATTACATGTTTAGCGAGAAAAGCTTGAAAGCATGAAATGACAAAAAACAATGAAGGTAAGCATAATGAACGGTACTTGAAAAAGCATAAAAGCAATAAAACATAAAAAACAATGCGGGAGAAACCTCAACCTTCAATGGTTTTTTTTTTTCTTATCCTAACCATATCCACTCACACCGAGATCACACACCCAAACTTAACCTAATCACTCAATGGTTTTGCAACCAAAAGAGGAAATAGTGGTGGTTTCCACACACTCTCAACCGGATTTGAGTCTTCTCCCCGGCAGCGGCGCCAATGGAGAGACGGAAAAACTCTCTCACTTGTAGCAAGAGTAGTATGATCCACACTTAGCTCAATCCAATGGGATTTGCATCCCTTTCGGAGCTAGGGATTCAACCCGTACCGGTGCACAAAAGCTTATCCATTTGATGGAGAGAATGCTAGGAATACTACTACTATTGACATAGACTTAACACACACACAAGCTCAATCTTGCTATTGCTCACTCAACTCCACATTCCACTCATCCATACATCCAAACAAGAAGAAAGCATAGCTATTGCTTACACAAGATCAAAGCATTCTTCATTCTCAAATACTCATTTCCCTAGCATGCACACAACCCTTGAAGCTATCAATAAGAAACATGCACACTAGAGAATTGACATGAGAAGAGAGACAAATATCAACTCATTGCATTGAATTAACAAAAGAATAGAACTTACAACAATGTAGATGGGGAGAGAGAAGAGCTTGCACCTCTATGGAAGAAGAGGGAGAGCTAGTCTCAAGAGAGCTCAAATATGAGTTTTCCCAATGTGTCCATAAGCTCTCAAATGAGCCACTTTTTATACAAAAACTCTAAAACTCCCAAAAGTTCCCATGTGGGATTATTGTCAAACCCACTCCCACACTCATCCACAACTTGGAACTCTTTTCAAGAGCCCTAAGTGTCTTTTTTGTTGCATCCTTGTATTGATCTTCATTCGTCATGCAACAGTCACCCTGCTCTGCTGCCATCCTTGGTCGTCTTTCCTTTTTTGTTGGACTTCTTTTCTCCAAACTTCGAGATTCTCTTCTTTCCCACCAGCAGCGTGCTCTTTTCCTTGTCTCGAAACTTGTCTTCCCTAGGGCTTCTCAAGTTCTTCCTCTTTGGGATTTGTCTCTTCTTTTTGGACCTCCTTCTTTCTAGCTCCTAATTGTGCATTGAATAGAGCATTCAAGTAAGGGCCAATCTTTGTTATGGTGTTAGGGTGGTTGATCTTGCCGATCTGATCCTTTAGATAATTGTATAATACTTCATCCCATGCCACTTTGGTTCCTTCCTCTGCCACTTTCACAATTTTGTAAGCTTTTCTCGACATACAGTATGGCTTGTGGGTGAGATTTATCATCTCCACCATGAAGCGCATTTGCTTCTATTGGTCCTCATCTACAGTGCCTATTATCTTAAATTCCTTAGCCTTCCCCTCCAGCGGCGGGGGCAAACTCATTGATTAGGTCATCATCCTCGGCGGGGGCAAACTCATTGATTAGGTCATCATCCTCGGCGGGGCTAGCTTGACATCAGCCTCCCCTTCAGCCCACAATTTAAATACTTGAGCCACATAGACGGGGTTGAGTGTCCTTTTCTGACTTGATGGGAGCATTATGGTGCTGGATTTGTGCAACTACTCCAACTTCTCCACTGCCTTGAAGTTGTGTTGGAGCCCTCCCAAGGCAGCTCTACAAACTCCTTCAACCCCATCTTCTCCATCCATTGGGCATGCTTTTCTGTTTCCGTGTAGAGGGTGGATGAGAGGAAGTCGAATTCCACCATTTTCTCAGTGTCGGTTGCACTGGGGTTGAGAGATAGTAGGCAAGGGTGGAAGTAGAGCTTAGAGAGTGTGTAGCTTAGAGAACACGGTAGCAAGAACTTTTCGCACGCTGATTTTCAAATTAGGCTTCCCCGACGGGGAGAGAGAGCCGACTGTTTTCATGGTGCACGCCTTCCTTGGGTACAATTAGAACTGCTCGATGTCTCCATGATTTTTCCAAAACGCTTTCACAATCTAGCCATGAGTTCCTACGGCGCGTTTTGCGAGGTCATTAATGGATGGGCTCGGAACAGGTGATGGTGACATGATAAGTGTCCCTTTCCATTTATGCACCCTTTTTCAGGGTGGTAACCTCGTGGGAGCATGTGTACTCCTACTCCATGCTCATGTGTACATGTGTACTCTATGGCTATGTGTGTAGGAGCATGTGTGTTCCCCCATGTTAGCAAGGTGTGATGCTAACACTTCTTGGCGATCATGGTGGGACGAGAAGCTTTGATCTTCTCGTTGCCCACAAGCTCTTGATTCGATGTCAAATGCCTAATCCTGAAGCATTTTTTTATCGAAAGAGAGATTAGTAGCATGCATGATTCTTTCTTGATTTTCTTGATTATAGATTACACATAATGTTTATCTTTTCTCTCAAAACCCCATGCTAGAAGACCACATGATGCGTGCTAGATTTACTTCTCTAATGAGGGATTCAGGAGATCTTTTGTTGTAGCTTGTGGAGTTGCCAAAGAAAGATTGAAAGGTGCAACAAGAGAATAAGACAGTGGACCTCTCGAAGAAGCATAAGCACAAGATAAGGGGGGTTCTTGTGCTTGGGATTGAGAAAGATTATAAGAACTTCTATGGATGCGGCCGTAGCTCAAAAAGAATGGAACATGACTACTTCAACAAAGCAAAGTTTGACAACTATCGTCTAGCCCATACTCACCACCAAAAAAAAGGAGCTGCGAGCAATCTTGTGAGGGAGAGGCGACAGTATGCTTTAGGTATTTTACATCAAGCATGGCAGATGAAGGAAGGGCAAAAGGCAATGCTGCTTTCTTGGCTCGAAGAAGCATTTTTTGGGAGGAATAACCCTCACTCCTAGTAATCATGTCCTCTATTCTAATTGTTCAGCTTGTAGCCTCACTCCAAAAATACCAAGAAGCATTGGAGGATGCCAAAAGATTTGTTGAATTGAAGCCTGACTGGGGCAAAGGGTACAATAGAATTGGTGCTGCTTATGTTGGGCTTGGTAAGCATGATGATGATGTAGTGGTAGCATACAGGAAGGGTTTGGATTACAAGCCCACCAACAATGAGGCCCTTCAATCACGACTATATGATCTAGGGCTCATGCATATCCAATGCCACCTTCTCCTTTTGGTGGTGACATTTTCTCAGGGCCTGATTTGTGGGTCAAAGTCTCTCAAGATCCCACTAAAACCCGGGGTTTTATTTTTATTTAGCAGCCATATTTTGTGCAAATATGCACGCAAGGATGCTATTCTATTTTTATGAAAGAGTATCACAAAGAATTAGAAACATACGAGGCGAGTCTTATTAAATATGCTGAAAACAATCAAGAGATTTTGGAGGGAATAAAAAATGTGTTGCTCACATCGACACTACCACCAATAGAGGAGCCGTGTGACAAGGAGTTGAAGGAGCAGCAGGTAAATTCAAAGAAGGTGAATGCACCTTAAACGTTGTTGGTGGTATTCATGAGGCTGCATGGTTCATACTCTACTCAGAGCGGCCAAATTCTAGTATGTAGTAGGTCCATGGGGATGCTTCATGCATCCATCTTGAGTCTATTGCGACTTCTATTTTATGTATTGATGAGTGGGTGAAGAACTTTCCACCACCTCATTTGCTAATGTTATTATATTTATCTGCTGTGATGATAGCTGGCTGCTCTGCGCTGCTGATGATGCGCATGGTATACTATATGGGTTCCCTCACCTTAGTGAGAATGTAGATGTTGTTTTAGTTGATGTAGCCATGGCCAATGATGCACATGTGCTATTTGATGCTATCCCTCACACGGATGAGGATGCTGATGATGTGTTCTTTGATGTAAATGTAGCTATGGATGATGATGCACATGGGCCACTCGATGATGACCCTCATATCAATGAGGATGATACAGTTATTATGGTTCCTTGGACACCTTGGAATAATGCCTTTCCATCATGCACGAGAGAGATACACATAAGCAAGAGGTTTTTTTATAAAATAAACACTGAAGTTAAGATCAAGCAGCCTCGTGTGTGAACAACAAGAACCTTGGTATTGCACCAAGCTCTACTCAGTGTTGGGAGCACACTTGGTCTTGTGCTATTGTGGTGCACTAGTTGCAGGGGCTTAGATCAAATCAAACACTAAAAATGGGGAGAAAAGAAGCACACATATGGCTTTGATGATCCAGATCATTTATACCTATTGCATGGAGTACATGGAACACATCCTTCACCTCCATTGTGGGAAACTCGGGGTGGACAACTTGATGAACTTGAAGGGTAAGTAATGGGACAATATAATTACATCAATTGTTGAAGTATTGTCTTGAAATATGTTATCAATGGAAAAATGATAATAATATTGAAAGAATGAAGCATGAGAGCGTCAAGGAGATGCTTAGTTGGGATACTACTGAGTTTCCTGTAAGACCCAGTGAGAGGCATGAGGTCTGGAGGAAGCCCATGCGAGGTCCCGACCGTGTCACCTATAAATCCTAAAATGAGGCATGAGGGCCAGAGGAAGAGTCTTACAAACACTGAGGATACTACCGAGATGCCTGTAAGTCCCAATGAGAAGGCATGAGGTCCAAAGAAGCCCTGTTGAAAATCCCTACCGAGTCACCTATAAGCCCTGGATAAAGGCATGAAAGTCAGAGGAGAAAGCTTAGTGTGATACCTGTCAAGATGCCTGTAAGACCCAATGAGAAGGCATGAGGTCCGGATAAAAGATTCACTGAGGTATCTACCGAGTTGTTGTAAGTAAAAGGAACAAAAAAAAAAACCAAAACGAAAATATTAAAAGTACTATAAGCAAATGATGTCATGATTTCTGGAATGCAATTACTTGTTGGGTGTTATAATTTGAAGACCCAAGGGAGGACTCACCTTGTGGACTTCTAGATATGAAGCTGACTTCCCAGACACATGGAATAGAAGCATGTGGCTACATCGACACAGAAGGTAGAATAACTTGTGGACTTCCGGAGATGAAGCAAACTTCACACACACATGGAATAGAAGCATGTGGCCACATCGACACACAGGAGGTAGAATAACTTGGGACTTCCGGAGATGAAGCAGACTTCACACACACATGGAACAGAAGAAGGTGGCTATATCAACATAGAAGGTAGCACACTTGAATGCCCATGGACGAGATACTTCACCAGCATATACTTGTGGACTCTTCATTAGATTGGCACAAGTCATCTTCCCACCATCTCCTTGGTCTACCATCAGTTTTTGTGGTTCTACATGATATATTGTATAACTTGAAATGGCTTGAATTTTACCTTTTCGTAGCCACTCATTCATAGATTTTCATGATGTACTTGGCATTGATAAAAGATAATACACTCCCAACTAAACAAAGGGGAAGAGAGGTGTTGATGGGTGTGTACAACCCCTAGCATTTTGGCATTAGCTTGGGTGTGAACACCCCCTAGCAGTAGTAGCATTAGCTTAGGCTAATGAGTTGTGGGATTTGGTTTTTACAAGATCTCATATCAAGAAATGGTTATAAGAGGGCTAGTGAGGAGTTAGGATCTTGTGGAGGTTGTACTCCATGGCTATGTGTGTAGGAGCATGTGTGTTTCCCCATCTTAGCAAGGTGATGCTAACAGCCTGTGTCCATTCACCGGTTTCCTTCAGCTTTGTCCATCCAAACTTGCCAGCTCAAATGTTCCTGTTCCCATTTTCCTGACAATTTTGAATGGGCTAGTCCATCTCATTTTTAATTTTCCTCAGTGGGATCACATTCTTGATGTGAAAAGCAAGATTGCATCTCCTTCTTCAAAGATCTTGAATTTCATGTTCCTCTCCACCTGCAACTTTCTCCTTTTCTGCACGATCTCGGCTAGCCATATGCTATGCAGTCTCATTTCATCCAACTTGAGGAGTTGTTCGATCTTGTGCACCTCTGATTATTCCAGAGAGATCCTTTCTACCTACAGCTATCCTAAGGCTTTGTTTTAGGAACTCCATGGGCACCACTACCTCCAATCCATACACCATGTTGAAAGGTGTAAGTCCTACTGCATTCTTATACGCCGTCGACAACAATGCTGAGTGTAGCTTTGTGTCCCAATTGGTCCTATTCTCATTCACTGTCTTGATCAGTATTCTCTTCAGGATTTCATCTATGGATTCTGCTTGCCCATTTTCTTGTGGGTAGTAGATTGTTGACTTTTTTGTATTATCATGTGCTGCTCTATCGATTTCCCGATCACTTCATTAAGGAAATGGGTCCCTTGGTCACTCACTATCTCAATTGGGAATCCAAATCTTGTCATTATGGTTTCGTAGAGAAACTCCACTCTACTGATGATGCCTTACAGTTTTTCAAGGCCTTGGTCTCTACCCATTTTGTGCTGTAATCTGTGGCCACTAGGATGTATTTGTTTCTTGTTCTTTGAGCTGCTCGCTTGATTGGGCCCACAAAATCTAGACTCCATTTTTGGAGCGGATCTAGAGGAAACACTGGGGTGTGTGGCATTCTATCTGCATCATTTGGGGTGTGTGGCATTCTATCTGCATCATTTGGTTGCCTCAGCCTTTGGCACATATCATATTCCTTTGCAAACTTGTGCACATCTTTTAATGCAATCGTCCACCACAATCCTGCCTGGAACACCTTTTACCTTGTAACTTCTCCACAGAAAAGCACCCCCCACTTATCCTTTGGTGCGATTCTTCCAACACAGCATGTTGCTAATGTTCGGGGACACATACTCTCAATATCTAATTGATGCCCATCTTGTAGAGCTATCCATACACCACCATGAATGACTTGCTCTAGAGAGTCATCTTCTTTCTTTGATCTCTGAACATGTAAAGTCAAACAGGAATTACAACATTTTGTCATACCAACTAGGTTTTTCTCATTCTCTGAGAGAAAGAGTTGCACATCCGGGAAATCATCTTCCACCCCCTCTAGCTCTTCTCCTGACTTGAATCTTCACAGGAATTCAGCTACTACATGCTTGTTCCCAAGTGTGTGCCTTATGCGAACTCCTATAAAAAAGCATCCATTTAGCCAAATTTCCCCCCAGGTCTGGTTTGTTTATTAGGTACAAGAGAGCTTTGTGATGTATATGAAATTTAAACATTTTCCCCAACAGGTAGTGTTTGAACTTCTTAATGGATTAGATCATTCCAAGTGCCTCCTTTTATGTAGTGTAGTTCTTCTCTGGCCTAGAGAACCTCTTACTTGCATAGTAATTGGTATGTACCACCTCTAATCTGCTTCCCGCATAAGAGGACTACCAATGGCAACATCAGAGGCATCGACAAACACATGAAATACCAAGTCATAGCTCGTCGGTGTGCTGGAGAATGGGTTCTGCCACCCCCGACAGTATTCTCTTGAGCTTCCAGAATGCCTCCTAACAGGATCCGAACCAGACATATTTTGCATCTTTCACTGCAGACTGTATAGGGGGACTTCCACATTTACAAAGAACCTCATGAACCGGCTACACCACTTGATTAGCCCTAGGAATCTTGTAAGTTCTTTGCCATTATAGGGAGGTTGCATCTTTACAATGATTGATACCTTGGTCGGCCAACCCTTCTCTAGACACTATATACCCTACGAGGGATCCACTTGCTAATAGCAAAGGAACACTTGGTTGGATTTAGGTTCAGTCTAGCCTTCTTACACTTCTCTAGGCACATTGTGAGGTGTGTTATGTAGTCTTCTTTCTTTCCAAACACACTAAAATCATCCACAAACACATTTATAGAATATTTTGTGAACCATCCTTTGGAATGTATCAAGAGCATTTTTTAGCCCGAGCATCATTACATTGGAGGCAAATGTATCAAGAGCATTTTTTAGCCCGAGCATCATTACATTGGAGGCAAATGCCCCCCACTCTGCACAAAGGCTATTTTGTCTTTTTCTTCTGGGGCCATTCATACCTGGTTGTACCCGACCCCGCTGAACCCATCCAGAAAGGTGTATATCTCGTGCGCGGCTATCGCATCTAGCAATCCAATATGGTGAACGCATTCAGCTTGCGATAGTCAATGGAGACCCTCGGCTTCCCATTTTTCTTCGAGGACGATGACTATTGGTGAAAGCCATTCTGCCCTGTTTTAGGAGACATATGAACCCAACTCTGAGCTGCTTTTCAATTTCCTCCTTTACTTGTTTTGCGTAGTTGGGGTTTAATTCTGTATCTGCTTTTCCGGATAGGGGTTGCATCCTGTTTCAGGTTGATCTTGTGCTCGTAGAAGCTAGGATCAATCCCCTTCATGTATGAGTAATTCTAGGAGAATACATCTTCGTATGACGTTAGCAATTCATCTCTGATTTCTTGATTCAATTGGGCACTGATTCTTATTGTGTTTGGCTCTTAGTCGTCCCCCAGGTCCACTTCTTCTAGTTCGTCTTCCTAGACTCTAATGTTCCTCTTCCTAAGTTGGGATTCTTCTTGCTTGAGGGCTAACATTGCTCTTTTGTGTTTGGCCTGCAGTTATGCCACACTGTCCCTGAGTGCCATTGAACCCCTCTTCCTGCGCACTTTCATTTATCAGCACTTCAAGATGAGCTACCAAGACTTCTGGATCGTATCTTTGTACAATCCTCTCTATGTCCACCTCAAACTTAGCGACAACCTATCTGTATTCTCCTTCATGATCTTCTCTTCTTCGTCATCTTCTACCCCTTCTAAGTAGTTTACACCCACTGCATACATCGGTCGGCTAGATAGTTTTAGCCTAACCTTTCTTGCAAACTGAAATGCAAACTTTCTTTTTACCTCTCATGATTGCGATCTTGTTCATATCCCAGTTGTGCTTTATCCTTCCACTCTTGAGCCACGGTCTTCCCACCACGAGCATGGGATATGCACCTACTATCTCAGTCATCTTGAGAACTATGAATATGACACTGAACATGCATTCTGCCACTTCTATTTGTTCTCCTCGGATTATTTCAAATTGGTCAGACCCTTCTCTGGTAAGCCATGTAGATCCGGAATGGAGCTGGCTGCATGTCAGTAATTCCTAGCTTTTTAACTAGACTATCTGATATTATATTTACTCTTGACCCTCCACCCAGATTGACCCTTGTCCAATGTCTCTCTTCTAATCTTGATGATCACTTATAAAATGGACATATCACATTCCTGAACTATTTCCACATTTTTTGGATTTAGCTACCAAGTTTTTCGTCCTCCTACAAGGGTATCTACACGAGATTCTCATTTGGCACCATGGCTTGAAGAAGCTTTTGCCTATAAATTGGGAACTAGATTTAACATTTGATCCAGCGTGATGTTCAATTTCATCTTGTTGAGGTCCTCCAATAGGTCCTATTCCTTCACAGAATTGCTGCTTTTCTCCCTCTATCAGTTAGCATGCTTTGGTTTCTGTACATCCTTCCTTCTTTCTCTTTACTTCCCTTTCTTGCTCTTGACTTTCCCTTGTCAATCTTATGGTCTAGATTCCTTCCATATTTCCTTCATTTTGTTCTCGCGAGACACTCCTGCTGCTCTAGGCTATAAATGACTCCAGTTTTCCAGTTTAGCATCGGCTTCTTTTTCCTACACCAATCTCTTCTCTTTTGCTACAAAGTCTATTCGACACGTCGTGGCTCTCTTATCGAAGCCGACCACTAGCATGGTATTCTCCCAAACCTTTCTAGAGTAATTCAATTATGATGTGTATTTCTACATTGTGGAGTTATCCTCCTATATTTTATCTTGTTTGTGCAGGTCCCCGCATAGTCTCACACCTAGGCTTCTACTTCAGGCCAGCCGAGGAGAGAGTTGGGGCAGCATCACCTTTACTAGCACCCCTTAGCCATGTGAGAACATAGTTTAAATTATTTTCCCATTTCTCAAGTATGCTTTCTTGTATTTGCCTTAATACTGATCACTTTCACTTTTCAGGATACTGAGCTAGATGAGCTTTATCGACAAGTGTCACAACTCACTACTTTGGACTTGCAAGGTTCACACCAAGGGATTGAGCGCCATAGACAGTTAGTCCATGAGGTGGACGTGGAGAGACGGATCACATACTACCATGCAAAGCACTACATGAGGGAGTGGTCCAAAGTTGGCAAAGATGCAGCTCACCATCGTGTGATGCAGAGCATTTCTATCTATCCCCTTCCTCCAGACTCTTTAGTTGTGAGACCACGTGCGGACACTGGTACTACAATTTGTGGAGTTTATCTTGGCGGCGAGTTTGAAACTTAGGGGTGGTACACATTAGGGTGCCACCACTAATTTCACTTTACTGTCTTTTCTGCTCATTGGCGATGACTTCTAGGTGTCCGACTTGTCAGTGCTGCAGTGTAGAGTTTGGCCTATATCACCTTTGGGGGCATATACAACTTGTACCCAAGGTCAGCGACTATGGATATTGTCTCAAGGAGGCCCATCGGTAGCACTGATCATCAGCAGGCTATCCTAGATATCATGGCAGATGATGGATATGTTGCTGAGGATATTCCCATAGTAAAGAGGGATTTATCACCAGAGGAGGAGGAGGAACAGAGAGTACAATGGGCCCACATCGATGAGTTTATCTTACAGGCTCAACAGCTTCCTTTGTGCACCCAAGTTGGAGCAGGGAGTTTGGTGGACCAAGGTCTCGTGGCACATATCAGGTTGGTGGAGCAGTCTATACGTGGCTGTTTTGCTGCTTGCGTGTACGCTGACCTCTGCTTATTGGAGATGAGGCATGAGCCTAGATTACAGGAGATTGACCATGAACTTATGTTGTTGCTGCTACACATGGTGAGTCCTCAGCCATGGCAGAGGAGGATCTTACTCAGAGAACCATTGCAGAGCGGGTTGTACAAGAGCCGAGGAGGAGGCAGCTGGGCACGTCATCCTAGAGATTATCAGATCCTCTCAAATGAGGATTAGCCATCATGTAGATGTATATGGCATCATGCTTTTGTATCCCGACCAGTCTATATGCCATTCGTATGACATCCACCAGTTGTATCACATTTTGTTTTATATATTGGACTATGTCTTTTGTGATTTTGTATTTCTATAAAGTTTTATATATCGGACTGAATTTTTTGATTTTGTATTTCTATAAATTTTGTACATGTAAGGTGCCATGCTATTCTTTGCATAGGGGACCCCTAGGGCACTATGTAAAAAATAACAGGTGGTAACACACCGTCATGCCCATCTGGCATCTAGTGGTGGTGAAAGTTTGCGAGTGGAGGGGTAGCAGACCCATGGACCTATTTACAAAGTTTCATCACCATTGGATGTCATATGATAATGATGCCCCACCCGAACCCGCTATTTTTTGCATAGGGGACCGCAAAAGGCAACACACAATCCCACCCATCCGGCATCCAATGGTGTGAAACTTTGCAAGTGGAGAGCTAGATGTCCCATGGAACCACTCGCAAAGTTTCACCACCATCGGACACTGTATGATAATGATGGCCCACCTTAACCTGCTATTCTTTGCATAGGGACCCCTTGGGCACTATGCAAAAAATAGCAAGTGGCAACACACCGTCCCACCCAGCGTCCAATGGTGGTGAAAATTTATGAGTGGAGTAGTATCAGTCCCATGGAATTGCTCTCAAAGTTTCATCACCTTCAGAATCCGTATGATAATGATGCCCCACCCAAACCCGCTATTTTTTGCATAGGGGACCCCTTGGACACTGCGAAAAATAGCAGGTGGCAACACATTGTCCCGCCCATCCGATAGCCAATGGTGGTTAAAATTTGGGAGTGGAGGAGTAGTAGCCCCATGGACTCTCTCACAAAGTTTCACCACCATTGAACACCGTATGATAATGATGCCCCACCCAAACTTGCTATTTATCGCATATGGGACCCCTAGGGCACTATGCAAAAAATAGCGGGTAGCAACACACCATTCCGCCCATCCGGCGTCTAATGGTGGTGAAACTTTACGAGCAGTGGGATAGAAACCTCATGGACTAGCTTGAAAATTTTTACACCCATCGGACATCGTATCATAATGATGCCCCACCCAAACCCACGATTTTTTGCATAGGGGACCTCTTTGTGCACTATGCAAAAAATAGCAAGTGGCAACACATTGTCCTACCCATCCTGTGTCCGCCAATGGTGGTGAAACTTTATGAACGGAGGGGTAGGAGCCCCATGGAACCACTTGCAAATTTTTGCCATAATCTAACACCCTATGATAATGATGCCCCACCCGAATCTGCCATTTTTTACATAGGGGACCCCTTGGGCACTATGCGAAAAATAGCGGGTGGTCCCACCCATCTAGCTTTTTCGATGGTGTTAGACTTTGTAAGCGGAGGGAAAAAACTCCCACGGAACCTCTCACAAAGTTTCACCACCATCGAACACTGTATGATAATGATGCCGGACCCCAACCCACTGTTCTTTGCATAGGGGACCCCTTGGGCACTATGCAAAAAATAGCGGGTAGCAACACACCATCGCACCCATCCGACGTCCAATGGTGGTGATAATTTGTGAGTGGAGCGATAGTAGCCTCACGTAGCTTTTCTTAAAGTTTCATCACCTTCAGACTCCGTATGATAATGATGTCCCACTCAAACCCGCTATTTTTAGCATAGGGACCCCTTGGACACTATCCGAAAAATAACAGGTGGCAACACACAGTCCTGCCGCCCATCCGGCCTCCAATGGTTGTAAAACTTTGAGAGTGGAGGGGTAGGAGCCCCATGGACTCTCTCACAAAGTTTCACCACCATCGAACACCATACGCTAATGATGCCCCACCCAAACTTACTATTTTTTGCATACGGGACCCCTTGGGCACTATGCAAAAAATAGAGGGTGGCAACAGACCGTTCCACCCATCCGGTGTCCAATGGTGGTGAAACTTTACGAGCAGAGGGTTAGAAATGTCATGTAGTGGCTTGAAAAGTTTCACAACCATCGGACATCGTATCATAATGATGCCCCACCCAAACCCGCTATTTTTTGCATAGGGGACCTCTTGTGCAACACACTGTCCTGCCCATCCGGCATCCGATGGTGGTTAAACTTTGTGAGTGGAGGGTTAGGAGACCCATGGACCCACTCGCAAAGTTTTGGCACGATCGAACGTCATATAATAATGATGCTCCACCCGAATCCATTTTTTGCATAGAGGACCCCTTGGGCACTATGTGAAAAATAGCGAGTGATCCCACCCATCCGGCTTCCGATGGTGTGAAATTGTGCGAGTGGAGGGGCAGAAGTCCCATGGAACCTCTCACAATGTTTTACCACCATTGGACATTGTATGGTAACGATGCCCCACCCCAATCCGCTATTCTTTGCATTGGGGACCCCTTGGGTAGTATGTAAAAAATAGCCCCACCCCAACCCGCTATTCTTTACATAGGGGACCCCTTGGGCAGTATGCAAAAAAGAGTGGGTGGCAACACACCATCCCGCCCATCCGACGTCTAATGGTGGTGAAAATTTGTGAGTGGAGCGGTACCAGCCCCCATGGACCTACTCTCAAAGTTTCATCACCTTCAGCCTCCGTATGATAATGAGGCCCCACACTCGCTATTTTTTGCATAAGGGACCCCTTGGACACTATGCAAAAAATAGGAGGTCACAACACACTATCCCGCCCATCCGACGAGGGGTAGCAGCCCCATGGACTCTCTCACAAAGTTTCACCACCATCGAACACTGTATGCTAATGATGCCCCACCCAAACTTACTATTTTTTGCATAATACGAGACCCCTTGCGTACTATGCAAAAAATAGCGGGTGGCAACACACCCTTCCGCCCATCCGACGAGGGGTAGTAACCCCATGGACTCTCTCACAAAGTTTCACCACCATCGAACACCGTATGCTAATGATGCCCCACCCAAACTTACTATTTTTTGCATACGAGACCCCTTGTGTACTATGCAAAAAATAGCGGGTGGCAACACACCCTTCCGCCCGTCCGACGTCTGATGGTGGTGAAACTTTACAAAGCGGTGGGGTAGAAACCTCATGGACTGGCTTGAAAAGTTTCACAACCATCGGATGTCCTATCATAATGATGCCCCACACCCAAACCCGCTATTTTTTGCATACCCCTTGTGCACGGGTGGCAACACACTGTCCTGGCCATCGCGTGTCCGATGGCAATGAAACTTTGCGAGTGGAGGGGTAGGAGCCCAATGGACCCACTTGCAAATTTTCACCACCATCTAACGCTATATGATACTGATGCCCCACCCGAATCCGCCATTTTTTGCAAACGGGACCCCTTGGGCACTATGTGAAAAACAGCAGGTGGTCCCACCCATCCGATGTCTGATGGTGTGAAACTTTGCGAGCGGAGGGGTAGAAGTCCCATGGAACCGCTTGCAAAGTTCCACCACCATCGAACACTGTTTTTTAATGATTCCCCAGCCAACCCAGTATTCTTTGCATAGGGGACCCCTAGGGCACTATGCAGAAAATAGTGGGTGGCTACCGTCCCACCCATCCGGTGTCCAATGGCCCATCCGACATCCAATGGTGGTGATAATTTGTGAGTGGAGTGGTATCATCCTCATGGACGTGCTCTCAAAGTTTCATCACCTTCAGACTCTGTATGATAATGATGCCCCACCCAAACCCCCTAGTTTTTGCATAGGGGACCCCTTGAACATGCGAAAAATAGCAGGTGGCAACACACTGTCCTGTACATCGGGCCTTCGATAGTGGTTAAACTTTGCGAGTGGAGGGGTGTAATCAACATGGACTCTCTCAAAAAGTTTCACCATCGAACACCGTATGCTAATGATGCCCCACCCAAACTTGCTATTTTTTGCATACGGGACCCCTTGGGCGCACTATGGAAAAAATAGTGGGTGGCAACACACCATTCCACCCATCCGATGTTTAATAGTGGTAAAACTTTACGAGTAGAGGGGTAGAAACCTCACGGACTGGCTTAAAAAGTTTCACAACCATCGGACGTCGTATCATAATGATGCCCCATCCAAACCCGCTATTTTTTGCATAGGGGACCCCTTGTGCACTATGTAAAAAATAGCGGGTGGCAACACACTATCCTACCCATCTGGCATCCGATGGTGGTAAAACTTTGCGAGCAGATGTCTAGGAGCCAAATGGACCCACTCACAAAGTTTCACCACCATCGAACACCGTATGATAATGATGCCCCACCCGAATCCACCATTTTTTGCATAGGGGACCCCTTGGGCACTATGGGAGAAATAGGGTGGTCCCACCCATCTAATGTCTGATGGTGTGAAACTTTGCGAGCGGAGGGGTAGAAGTCCCATGGAATGGCATGCAAAGTTTCACCACCATCCGACATTGTTTGATAATGATGCTCCACCCCAATCCGTTGTTCTTTGCATAGGGGACCCCCTGGGCACTATGCAAAAAATAGTGGGTGGCAACACACCGTCCCGCCAATCTAGTGTCTAATGGTGGTGAAAATTTTTGAGTGGAGAGGTAGCAGCCCCTTGGACCTGCTCTCAAAGTTTCATCACCTTCACACTCCGTATGATAATGAGGCCCCACCCACACCCGCTATTTTTTGCATAGGGGACCCCTTGGACACTATGCGAAAAATAGAAGGTGGCAACACACTGTCCCGCCCATCTGACGTCAGATGGTAGTTAACTTTGCAAGTGGAGGGGTAGGAGCCCCGTGGACTCTCTCTCACAAAGTTTCACTACCATCGAACACCATATGCTTAATGATGCCCCAACCAAACTTACTATTTTCTGCATACGAGACCCCTTGGGCACTATCCAAAAAATAGCGGGTGGCAACACACCCTTCCGCCCAACCGGTGACCAATATGGTGGTGAAAATTCTTGAGTGGAGTGGTAGCAGCCCCATGGACCTAATCTCAAAGTTTCATCACCTTCAGACTCCGTATGATAATGATGCCCCGCCCAAACCCGCTATTTTTTGCTTAGGGGACCCCACTTCCGAAAAATAGCAGGTGGTGACACACTGTCCCACCCATCCGATATTCAATGGTGGTTAAAATTGGCGAGTGGAGGGTAGGAGCCCCATGGCCTCTCTCAGAAAGTTTAACCACCATCAAACACCGTATGCTAATGATGCCCCACCCAAACTTACTATTTTTTGCATACGGGACCCCTTGCGTACTATGCAAAAAATAGCTGGTGGCAACACACCCTTCCGCTCATCCAGTGTCTGATGGTGGTGAAACTTTACAAGCGGTGGGGTAGAAACCTCATGGACTAGCTTGAAAAGTTTCACAACCATCGGACGTCGTATCATAATGATGCCCCACCTATATATATACCTAGATGAATCCAGGAACATGCCCAAATTCACCTTTTAGGAACGTGCATGTTATATACTCATGGTAGTCAACCCACAAGAATATATAACTATCAACTCCATTATGCATAGTATGGACTAGATACTACGACATCCCCACTAACGTCATCAGTGCCCAATAGTGGGTGTAGAACTCTGTATCAAGATATGCTCTCACACACGCACTTCACACACACACACACACACACACACACATAAGAGTATATATTCACACAAAGCCCTTCGTATTGAGTTTCTGTCAAACCTCTGGAGATGCAGGGCAGACTCATGCATAATGAAGCCTAGCAATAAGGGAAGTAGCAAATAGAAAGAATTAGTACAGCAAATAAGTAGTTGATAGGGCAAATGCACCACTAAAGATAGAAAGAATAAGCACAATATCAACTGGCCGCGCAACTCAGACGAAAACTTCACAATGCAAAATCTGCATGTCCGCTAATACGGCTGAATTATATACCTAGATGAATCCAGGAACATGCCCTTCACCTTTTAGGAACGTGCATGTTATATACTCATGGTAGTCAACCCATGAGTATATAACGTGCATGTTATATACTCATGGTAGTCAACCCACAAGACTATACTCATGGTAGTCAACCCACAAGACTATATAACTATCAACCCCATTATGCATAGTATGGACTAGATACTATGACATCCCCACCACTAACGTCATCAGTGCCCAATACTAGGTGTAGAACTTTGTATCAAGATATGCTCTCACACACGCACTCCACACACACACACACACACACACACACACACATAAGAGCATATATTCACACAACTCCCTTCGTACTGAGGAGTTTCTATCAAACCTCTGGAGATGCAAGGCAGACTCAGCCATAATGAAGCCTAGCACTAAGGGAAGAAGCAAATAGAAAGAATTAGTACAGCAAATAAGTATTTGTTGATAGGGCAACTACACCACTAAAGATAGAAAGAATAAGCACAATATCAATTGGCCCCACAACTTGGACGAAAACTTCACAATGCGAAATCTGCATGTCCGCTAATACGGCTGAATTATATACCTAGATGAATCCAGGATAAGACATCCTTATGTGCTTGACCGCAAGCAACAACGAGATCAGTAGTCTCATGAATCACCTTAACAACTCACTTGTTGAAGTATACTCCATGATCGAGTTGGGTCAACTGGGATATAGAAAATGGTAGGGGACCCTGCAAAGTAGGTGCTGGAGTATTACCCCCTTTGGACCGCCAATTTGGGGCATTACTGCCACCTTGGTTTTGGCGATTTGAGTTGTTGGTGTTGGGGTTGTTACCTCTATTTTCCCTGGATTTAATTCCACACTCATCATCAACATGTCCAGACATCTAGCAAAGAGTGTAGTATCTATTCTTTTTGGGAATATTCTGCCAATAGGGAGTGGGTGTCGAGGCAAGGTTTTTGGGATCATTGTTGTTGCCTTGAGGTTTACCTTGATTACTTGGGTTGCTGTTCCACTTCCCTTGTTGCCCTTTGTGGGTAGAGGTGGTATTGGAAACAAGGGCCCCCTCTTGGGTAGAGGAGGAAGAAGACGACTTCTTGGGGTAAAACTAGTCATGCAACTGAGCGAAGCATAGGAGCTGGCACTCACACTCATATAGATTAGCCATAGGTTCTAAACTAATGGTTTGTGTGACAAAAGTAAAGAAACTAGGTGGCAACTTGTTCAATAATGTGATGACTTAGTCTTCCTGAGACCTAGCGAAGCTAGTGGTGGCGTACTCCGTGTTAAGGCGTCGGTACTCAGCAACCTTTACTTTCAAGTCATCCCCCCCCTCTTTGATAGATAATTTTGGATTTAATGCTCGACATCAATGCGACGGGTGCGATCACGTGTTGCATCTCTCTCTGCAAGGTGTGCCCATTTACCTTTGACTTTAAAATTAGTTTTTTGCATTTCTCGGTCATTAGCCTTTTCTTGACTTTGTCCAAGTGATAATTGACACTTTTGACTAAAACAAACGCTTCTAATAATCACTTAGCAATTTCATTTATGAGGCTAGACAATAGCTAGAGATGGTTTCAACAAAGTGATGGTGTGTTGAGACTAAGGTCATAACCCGAGGCATGCTTTTTGCTCCATCTTAGTTTAGATCGAATTTGGACCAACCTTAATATTACCCTTGTCTTAACTAGAAAATTTGACCAGTCACAAAAATATTTCCTCATTGCTTGATTGGTGTTTGCATTATGCTTAAATTTAGTTATTTTCCACAAGAGCACCGTACTCGTGGTACCATGTTACCTTGCAGACCTTCCAAGACCTCCGACATTTCATTCATCCAGCAGAGATCCAACAATAGCCTCGACGAATCTTCAGTGATATATTTCGAGGACGGAATCTGCATCAGGAAGGGAGGCATGTTAACCCTCATTAGACACCTCTCCAGCATTGATGCCATCCATTGGCAACCGTCACTTCATTTGGGCGTTGATATTAAAAATGCTAACATTGCATATTTTACATGTGTGATCATCGCTTGTCTATGAAAAGTGCACCACAAGATTAATTATGGAGATTTCATTCTTAGATTAAGTGTTTGCACAAGCCTAGGAGGCCCTGGATAGCCATGGACCTATATTTTAAGTATGGACACCCAAGGTGTGAAGGTTGGGGGCCAAGATAAGAGTCGTTTTGTATTCTCACCATTCATTCTCTTATGCAACTAATAGAGTGCTCTTCTTCTCCTCCCTCTTTTTCTCTTGTGTGGCTTGCTTTGCTTGCCTAATTCAATAAAAGCTACTATATGCTCATTGTGTATGTGTGAATGCATGTGAGAGAGGGAGATTGAATGAGAGGAGATTTGAGCTTCCATTGGAGTGCAACGGCAGCATTGGAGTGTGGCTGCACACCAACATCGTCTCCTATGAGAATCTGAGCACAAGCGTTCACAAGGTGAGTGACACACCTTACCTATGCAATTGTGAGCCAGGTTATGAAAGATTAGCTTCTCCGTTTGAGCTGTTTTATGCTCCCAAGTGCGGTTAGGCAAAGCCCCATGACCTTGGCTAGTTCCTACACTCTTTCTATGGTGCAAAGGCTTCCCACCCTCCTCCCACCCGAGAGAGAGAGAGAGAGAGAGAGAGAGAGAGAGAGAGAGAGAGGAAGAGGGAGGGGGAGGGGGAAGGGGAGAGAGAAAAAGAGGAAGAGGGAGGGAGAGAGAGAGAGAGAGAGAGAGGTCCTTGATTTGAGAGTGTATTGAATTCAAAACAACTACACAATAATCACCACAAACCAATATATAGGATTACAAAATTTTGGATTCTCATAACGATGACGTTACTTACGATGATTGAAAGGATGTTTCTGTTATTGTCGATTATAATATATCATTTTATACATTTCAGATTTTATTTTTTTTCTTTCTTTATTTTTTTCAATCTATTCTTTTAAACTTTAATTCTTTTTCTAATTTTTACTCTACACTTCTAGGTCTGTTAAGGCAAAGAGATAGCTTCGAAGGAACCACTCACCTCAACATATCATGGATGTGGCCAAGCTCATAACCTTTGAGGGCTCATAACCTTTGAGGTCTCCAAGCTCAACCCTGCCATGGGTGGCTTACCATTCACCTCCTCTTGTGAGCATTGTTACACCATCGCATTGCACTACAAAAATTACTCCCTTCTCTCACCTCAAATCATTCACACACACTCACTAGCATGCATTAAAGAGAAGTTTAGAGAGAGGTTTAGCAAGAGGGAAATCTCAATTGCACAATGGGAGAGTGTCCTTGCATTATGAGAGAAATTACCGTATATACATGGCCATAAGTGTTCATACACACTTCAACTCTTCCCGGGCAGGTGTATACAAAGCTTCTATTTGGCCTATTTCTTGTACATTATTTCATCTCATAATATATTCATGCATTACAATACTAGAGAGCACATCCTAGCTTGCTACCACATACTCTTGGAGCAAGAAACACTATTAATTATTCATTGTACTTTATAGGCACCCATCCAAGTTTGAGATCTAGAGAGACCATTACTTCATGGCTTGTTTTTACATGAGTTTAGTGTATCCATCCTTGAAATTTGATGTAGACTACTCATTCTTTGGCATATGATTGGGTGTGGCAAACCTTGTTAACCCTAAAATGGGTTAACATCCCCCCTTCTTGATGTTGATCATTGATCAGAATGAAGACTTTGTCGAGAGGTAGATGTATACTTGGTGTTGATAAGTAATTGTTATGTGTCTTTGATCCTCCAGAGGGATGAGGAACCTAGTTAGTAAATGAAAATGTTAATAGCAGATGGAATCCGAGTTGAGGTGGGGGGCCATTGCATGTGATCGCTATCTTTAAAAACAACACACAATCACATGCAAGGCTATAATATTTATTAAGGTTTGTATGTATTCTATGGTTAGCAACAATGGAAGAAGAGAGGTAGATTTTTAGAAAAGCATTGACAACAAGCAAGCCCTATGAGCACACATTGATTTATTCATTTAACTATTATTTTCATCACATTCGTGGATACGAAGGATGATAATCTTTCTAAACTTGAGAAGAAGGCAATTAAGAAGTTACTACAAACAAAGGATGTAAAGTTAAAGCCATTTCTAACATGATAGATGTAAAGTTGAGGACAATTCTAACAGGATAGATGTGTGTGCCTTTACCTTGCAACAACAAATTCATGAGATACACTATACACAAGATGTATGTCATTGAGACATGGCTCATTTGCTTTGTTTGAGGTCCTCTTAATGAAGTGTGAAAAGGAAATTTGTACATTAAATTGATCCTTACATTTCTAAAGCTCTAGAGGGCAAAGACTTGGCTAAAGGAAGAGAGGGAGAGAGTGCTTAGACTTGCCCACAAAAATGGCTATCATCTAGGAAGGACAAGATTTTCATGTCCATCGGGTTTTGAGATTAAAGCAAATAAATATCCAATCCTCTTATTTTGAAAACTCGTTATGCCTTATTTAGAACCTATAGAATAAGATGGTTCCATGAATAGAAACGAAGTGAATAGGTTTCAATACAATAGACACTAGGAGAAATAAAACTAATTAAAGAAGGTGATGCCTAAGTTTAGATACATAGTCTTTCTCATGATCATGGTTCTCTCAAGTTTTAATGGAATGGGATCCTAGTGTGGCAAAGAACTTTAAAGTTGTAGCAATAACCCATTATAAGGGGAGGATAAATATTTTTGGTGGGATGCTAGCTTGAGACATGGCTAAAAATGCAACCATATAAGAATACTTTTTTCAAGGTTTTAAGTAAATTCCATTAAAATGATTACATGTCCATCATATCCATTTGATGCCCATCATGTCCATTTGATCTCAAATCACTATCAAGCTATCTACTTTCCATGTATGCATCCTTTTTAGGCATGTCTTGACTTGTCTTCTCTAATCAAGCATGTATTAAAAGATGCACTAGGAAGGGCGAGAGAGAGAGAGAGAGAGAGAGAGAGAGAGAGAGAGAGAGAGAGAGAGAGAGAGAGAGAGAGAGAGAATTATTTATCCCATGAAGAAGAACTTGTGTGCATGTGTATCCATTGATAAGTCAATAAAGAGAGAGAAACATGCGCGCGCACACACACACACACAAGATAGAGGAAATGATATATTTGGATTGACTTGTGTTTATTTACTAATATTTTCATCACATCAATTGGATACAAAGGATGATGGTCTTGTTGAACTTGTGCAAGGCAACTTGAATTAAGAAATACTATAAACAAAGCATGTAAAGTTGATGCCATTTCTAACATGATAAATGTGGTGCTTCTCTCTTGAAACCAATGCCTAGGAAAAATCATGGGATGCACCATACACAAGGTGCATGTCATTAAGACACATCTTGTTTGCTTTGGTTGAGATCATTAAGGTGAAGTATGAAAGGAAGTTAGGTACATCAAATGATCCTTACATTACATTAAACCAAACTATGAATCATTAAATTTTAAAACAATATCTAAGATTTTTTTAAAGAAAATACGAGGGCTATAAAGTTAAAGGAGGATTTAAAAAAGACGTTTAAGTCTATTTACATCATGTTCTACTACATTTGTAGTTAAAAAATGTGCAACCTTAACTAGGTTTTGTACCATAATGTGTTTGATTATCTATGATGATTAATATATATATATATATATATATATATATATATATATATATATATCAAATTTCCAAAATAATACAATATCTCTAAATCTACTAGCAACACCTTTTTATGTATAGGAACTTAATATCCTACATAGCATGTTATGATTAGTTAGAAGAATCAAAACTTTCATGTTAAAATTCACACAAAAATATATTTATTTTAAGTGTGTTTGTTGTAATACATGAAAATAATAAGTTCATAACAAATCCTACAAATGTGTGTGTGTGTGTGTGTGTGTGTGTGTGTGTGTGAGAGAGAGAGAGAGAGAGAGAGAGAGAGGTCCTCAACACCTCCTATGATCCCAAATGTACACTTAATATACATTTTTTTATCTTATTCAAGATCTTTTGGCAATCAAGCCATCCCCTTTTATGAGAAAAAAGAAGGGAGGCCATGAGATTCAAGTAACCTAATAATGGTCTTAAGAAACCTATTACAAGTTTTTTTTAAGTTTTAGGAGCTTTTGTGAGGTCATAATGGCTCTATTAAGCTCTTAATATAACTTATGAGCTCACAAGAGATTCACAAGATCTTATGAGCTCACAAGAGATTTCAAAAGATCTTATAAACTCATGAGATCTTATAAACTCTCCTGATATTATATGAGCTCATTGAGATCTTATAAAATCTCTTGATATTATATAAGCTCATTGAGCTTATGTGGGCTCTTATAAGCCCTTGTTAGCTATTCTTATGGGCTCTTATAAGCCCGTAAGATCTCATATGAGATCTTCTAAACTCTCTTGATATTATATGAGCTCATTATTAAATCTCTTGATATTATATAAGCTCATTGAGCTTATGTGGGCTCTTATAAGCCTTTGTTAGCTATTCTTAACTCCTCAATGATCTTGTTAGGTCCTTGGATAATGTAGTAGCTCATATGAGATCTTATGGGCTCATATAACTCATTAGGGATTTTTTGAGATTATACAAGCTCTTAAATGAGATTATGAGCTCTTATGATTGTGCATGAGCTTTTATATGAGCTTATAAGATCTTGGGAGCCTATCACTATGTGTTTATAAGATCTTGAGAGCCTATCATACACTTTGTGTTTATAAGATCTTGAGAGACTATCATGCACTGTGTGCTTATAAATATCTTACAAAAACACACAAAATATTATGAGCTTACAAAAGTAGTTTGACGACTCATATCCTTATGAACTCACAGAACGATAGGATGTTCAATGAGCTTATGAGCTAACCTTATGGGCTCATGCGATTTTTTAGTAAGTGATCATATAATAGAGTTGATAGAATACATTATGAGGTCGTAAAAGAGATTTTTTGAGGGTCTATAGAATAGCTCTTATGAGATCCTTTGATAATAAAAGAATTTGTGGAGTTCTTGCATGATATTATATCACATTAGGAGCTCTTATGAGTTCCTAAAATATTGTACATGCTCTTATCACCTTATTTGAGATCCTATCACCTCATTTTGAATATAATCACATATTATTGCATAAGTTTCTAGGATATCATTTGAAATAATTTAAGACTAGAACCTTGAAGTCTTATAAATGCCTTCCTTAAAAGTCTTATATATATATGATACCCCCTATTTAAAGGCATTTAAGCCTATATTGTAGGTTATTAATTTAGAGATTAAATGGACTTAAGTGAGCCATGCTTCCCTTATTTGAAATTGTATTGATATATATATATATATATATATATATATATATATATATATATGTATGTATGTATGTATGTATGTATGTATGTATGTATGTATAGATATATATATATATATATACACATATATGTATATATATATGTATATATGTATGTATGTATATGTATATATAGATATATATATATATACATGTATATATATATATATATATATATATATATATATATATATATACACACACACACACACACATATGTATATATATATGTATATATACATATGTGTGTGTGTGTATATATATATATACACACACACACACACATATATGTATATATATATATGTATATATATATATACACACATATATGTATATATGTGTGTGTGTGTGTGTGTGTGTGTGTGTACATATGTATATATACATATATATACATATGTATATATATGTATGTATGTATGTATGTATACATATGTCTATACACACACACACACATGGGAGTCTTAGTCAATAGAATCTCAGCTCAAGAATGACACAAGGAAATCCATAGAAGAGACTTTCATTTGCATTAATCTCTCCATTTGTATATGTATGATTTTTAACACTTAAATGTATTCTTTTTATAGAGAAGGATATGATTCTATGCTAGATTGTTACAAAACATAGATCTAGAGCTCTCCATAGCCATGGAGGTGATGATGAAGAAGGTGAGCTAAGGTGGATATAAGTGGAGGGAACTCATCATGAATACGTGTGTGTGTGTGTGTGTGCTAACAAAGCTCTAGACTCAAGTTCACTTAGATTACAAGATTGAGAATTGTACTCATAGAAAGAGTTGAGATATGAATGCTTGATTCAGAAATGACCCCTCTTATATGAGGGAGATACATATTGTCTTTCTTTGCTCATGTGGTAGCATGCTAGGTTGACTCACTCTGCCAAGTCTTGTGCTCCATGGCACCATATTTCTCAACACCTCCCCTTGGTGCCATATTCTTAGACTACTACAAGGCAGTTGGATATGAGGTTTATAAATCCAATACCCCTCCCTAGATGCTTAATTTGCTAGGTTGACTCACTCTGCCAAGTCTTGTGCTCCATGGCACCATATTTCTCAACACCTCCCCTTGGTGCCATATTCTTAGACTACTACAAGGCAGTTGGATATGAGGTTTATAAATCCAATACCCCTCCCTAGATGCTTAATTTGCAACTCTCATGTGGTATGGTTACAACATGTCATCACCCTCCCTTGGTGCCAACATAGTTAGGTAAGGTGGTAGGGTGTAATGAACAACAAAAATGAGATAAGATGGGTGTCTACTCATATGGTGACCCCTTTTATAACATGTAAGGTGAAAGATAGGCTTGGGTAGTGAGGTTTGTTGATGTAGCTCTTAGAAGAGTCTGTCGGGAATCTCCTCTTTTCTTGATGAAGACTCCATGTAGTTGGCTTCTTCGTTCTTGAATATGTATTCCTCTTCTTTATGTCGTAGCTTCTTGCAATGGTCTTGAGTGTACATTCGCTTTGGTAGTGTCCCATCCTTCCACAATGAAGAGTTTCTTAGTGGTTTTGTTAAACAATACACGTTCCACAATTGTGCTTCCTTGCTTTAGCTCCTTTTATTTTTCAAGAAGAGAGGAGACACATCCTTCAAATGTTGGTTCAGTGTAATCACACCAATACATTGTTCTCTTTTGTCATGCTTTTAAGAGAATGGCTAATGCATCTTTATCTCCTATCTTGGCATTTATGCCCTCTAGTTGTGTCATTATGCTTTTTATCTTGTTAACAAATTGTGTTATTGACTCAATGAAGTTCATTTCTAGTCCATAGAGTTAAATTTTGAGATGAATTTCTTGATTCGTGGCTTTATCACCAAACACTTGACTCCACTCTTCCCATGCATCTTTAGCGTGTTCCTTGGAGTCTATGTTATGGAGGATAAGGTGAGACCCTAGGTATACCCCAATGAGTGAAAGTGCTTGCTCATCCTTTTCTTCTACCCACTCATCATTAGGATTAGTAGGTGCATTATCTTTAATGAGTTTCCATAGCTTTTTGTGCATGAGAAGATACTTCATTTGTGTAGCCCAAGTATCAAACCCTTTCCCAGTGAATTTTTCAACTTGATTTATTATGCTTTGATGCTATTTGTGAAGGTCTTACCCAAGTTTACACTTAGGCAATGTCTAGTCGCTTATAATGTGGTGAAATATGCTCAATGTAGTGACTATAACCAGTGCAAAGAAATCAACTAAAATTAGCTAGAAATGCCTAAATACGAGACCTTTTTGGCTTAAATTGACTAATGCAACTAGGTAGAGTGGATTTTAAGATGAGAGAGGGCCTTTTCCGCTTGCATACAACCCCAATGGTCCAATTTTGAAGTCCAGTTAGCTCAAAATTTGCTAATGATTCCTTCATGATGATTGTGATTAATAGCTATAAATAGAGATTAGCAAGCTCCAAATTTGGAGGGCCTAATTGAGAAAATAAAAGATGATTTTGATGGGGCTTTTTACACAGGGTGATTAACCTTAATGAAATAAAGAGATCCAAGTCAAAAAATTAGCTCAAACTTCTTAGAAATTGGTGCAAGTTGCTGCCTAATCCCGACTATTATGCGCTTGCCCCGGGCACTTTGCTACACCAAAGGCTTCAAGATTTGGTTTGTGGATAGCTCATAGCATGAGTAACACACTCCTAAGAGGGTTTGTGTTGATTATAAGCAAGAAGGAGGAATGGGCATATCATGGCTTATCTTTTGGATCCTTGTATGCTAATCTAGCCCATGATTTACTCATTATTACCTTCTTGGCTTACTTTTCCAATCAACTCATGTGATGGAGCTTATACAAAAAGTATATCAATCATTGTTTGGGATTTGTAAGTACCCTAGGATATCACTGATCTCTATACAACTCTTTAGATCAAACCTTGTATCTAGATTCTATATTGTTCCAACTTCCACTTGGTGTCAAAATTAAATCTTAAAGTCGATGACATCAAAACATTGAGAGCAACAACGATGACAATTTCCTTCCAAAGTTACTAAAATGATGGCACTAGTACCTCTCTTTGTCGTGGATGGTGGTAGGTAGCAATTACCTCTATTTGTCATGGATGGCGGTAGGTAGCAATTACTCCCCTCAAAACTTTTGAGTTTTGGTTTATATTAGGGACTTGTACACACCTTGTACACACCTTTGGATTGCCTTCTTTTATATTAGGGACTTGTATATTAGGGACTTGTACACACCTTTGGATTGCCTTCTTTTATTGATACAAAGTATGGTTGTTGGCTTGAATTCATTTGTTAACATTTTAAGTATTTAAGAATGGTTGTGGATTGAATTTATTTGTAAACATTTTAAGTATTTATCTCCTCTTATGACATGTATTCACATCTATTAGATTATTTTTCTCTTTTTTCTGCATTGGGATGTTTATATTTCTTTAAGGAACACATGCACATGGATGTGTGCACACACGCACACGCACACATGTGCACGCGCACATGCATTAGCATAGGCACAAGCACACGAACACACACACATGAGGCACACACACACGTACACACATGCACACACGCATGCGTGCACACACACAAAGATTGTAAGCATGCACACACATAGACACACAGAAAAATGGTTGTCTAAAGCATAGAGAATCATAATCAAACGTTTTTTAATTAAAGTGTGTAAATTTAACATGCTTGTTTACTTGAAATACAAGGAGAATGAACCTTGATTTGGGAGCCAAAAACTAGAACACATGGTTTGAAACTCCTTATTGGACTTTGAAGTTGTTTAATGTGTTATGTTTCCTTGAAGGGAGTGAGTACATGGAGGTGGAAATATTGCAGGAGGTGTCACTATTTGATGTGGCCATTCAGTTTCCTTGAAGGGAGTGAGTACACGGAGGTGGCAATAGTGCAGGAGGTGTCACTATTTGATGTGGCCCTTAAGTGACATCTTAAAGTAAAAAGGCAAAAAGAGGTCTTCAATTCAAGAATTCATATGGAAGCTTGCATGTGGAAAAGTGTCGAGAAGCTGTTTTTACTATATATTAAAAGCAAGGGGAATAAAGAAAAAGAGAGATGAGAAGTTTAGGCCCACAAAGTACTTATTGAAGAGTTACATGAGGGAATATGTTCGGAACTTTTTATGCCTTTTGAGAGTTATTGAAGAATAGACAAGAAAGTAGTAACATGGACATGCAACATTGCTCACAATGTTGCATGTCCATGTTGCTACTTTCTTGTCTATTCTTATCGAAGAGAGATGAGAAGAGTAACATGAGGGAATATGTTTGGAAATTTTTATGCCTTTTGAGAGTTATTGAAGAATAGACAAGAAAGTAGCAACATGGACATGCAACATTGCTTGTAAATGCACTAGTTTTGCTGAAGACTTACACCAAAGCATGGGGTTACAAAGTGGTATCAAAAACCTTCACTTGACTATTAAAATAATGCTAGCAAGTTGGGCTTCAATTTTATAATTGTGGAGGATTTGGCATAAAAATATTAATACACATGCTATCATTGCTCCTTTTGTAAAGGAGTCATTGCTAGTCATTTTTATTCCAACCTGCTAGCCAGCTGTTTCCAACACCATTAACAAAGTTGTTGAAAAGTGTTGGATGGTAAGTTGGGAAAGGCCAGAAGACATTAATCTTGGTCTTAGGATTTTTATGAAAAGATGAAGTGTAATTGTGCCACTACGCCATGGGGGTGTGCCTTTGACGAACTTTTTCTTGTGTCGTAACCTTGTTCATTTGAAGCTTGATCCTGCTCACACATGCCTATCTATGGAACCCCTTGGCGTGGCATGCTGAGTCCTGACATGGGATTGAGATTGGTTTTTGTTTTCATTTTCTAACGTTTTTAAAACAATTTGGGGGGTGTGGAATTCATTTTTTTGTGAGCAACATTTGACACCTATGCAATGGAGATGAATGCATTGCGTTTTAATGCAACATACTTAGCTCTAATTGAGGACTTTTTGACAGCTATGCAATGGAGAATATCCTGATGTGATCTAAGTGTGTAGTAATTTCCAACATACTAGAGACCATAGCCCTAACCGATTCAGGGGGTCTACACACCTATCCCCTCACCAACATTTGTTGTTCACAATAGTTTACGGGGGAGAATCCATGTTCTTAACAATCACCCTTTACACAGTGAGATTTTGCCTTTTCCAACACAAAACATAGAAAATTGTGATAGAGTTTAGGTGTCAAACCTCAAGCATGAAGATGACATAAAGCTTGATAGAACAAAAGGGAGGGTAAATAATTGCTTGGTCTAGTTTATTGTGCCCCACTTGTTTCCACGCAATTTCTTGCCATGATCCCCCGGAAATGTAAATATAAAAGATGACCGCCGTGACGTGGAGCAAATCTTTAAAATCAGGAAGGCATAGTGTAAAGGTTTTGAAGTAAGATGGGCAATTTAATGGTTTGCCTTGATTCATGCTTGGGCACCCATGGTAGTGTGCAAACCAGTGCTGAAATTTGAAGCCTTCAAAGGGCATCAAAGCCCTTCAAACCTTCTACAAAATGCCTCTTAGAAAATAGGGTTGCATAAGAAGGCCAATATCTCTAAATTTTAAACATCATATATATTATGCCCATATATATTCACTCCTCTAGCATTAATTAATTAATTAGGTTGCCCCCTCAGTAATTAATTAATGCTTTAACCTAAGGTTTTCACCTTAGCACCACACACTAGCCCTAATTTTTTTCTCTCTCTCTCTCTCTCTTTCCTCCTCACACGACATACGCAAGCAGTTCGCTCATAGCAGATTCCAGAGAGAGGCAGATAGGTCTCGAGACTTTCCTTCAAACTTTTTTAATAAAATTTGAAAGCTTGGCCCTCCCACTGCCACAAGTCAAAACCCAAAAGAAAAAATCATCGTTTCTAAGGTTTTCACCTTTCACATCATTCATCTAATATTAAGGTTCAAAAAAAACTTCCAAACTAATTAATGTAAAAAAAAAACTCCCTGAATTTTTACTCATTGTTTTCATGTGACAGGGGTTATTGAGTTATGCCAGCTCGGACTGCATTCGTGGCATTCTAAAAGTTCTGAAAGGTGCGTGCAGGCCACGTAGGCACACGAGCCTCCACAGTCTTGTAGGTAAATTCTTACTCACCGTCGCCATAGCCGATCGCCCTGGTGGTTTTTACTGTTTTGGGGAAGTGGGGCTGTTCTTGCAAACGAATCAGCTTCCATTCCAATGCCCTGCAGGCTTCTTCTGTGTTTTTTTTTTGGTGCTTTTCGAGGCTTTCGTGTTCTTGTCCGGTTGCTGGGGAGACGCCTAACAGCAAAAAGCTCTAACGAGGTAAGCTCCTTAGCTACCTGCAGTGACTGTGACTGCACCTCCACCCACTGCCATATCTAGCCTCTGCCCACACTTTCCTTGCTTTCCCTTGCTGCCCACTTTTTGTTGTTTTGCCATCATCCTCCAAACCCTGCCTCTTAGTTACCCACCGCCCACATTTCTTTAGCTCATTTCCTTGTAAATCCTTCATTCATCTTCTAAAATCTCCTTCAATCTCCCACAACCCACATTGCCTAAGCTCATTCCATTTGTTAATTCTTCGTTCATCATTTCACAACCCACATTGCTTGAGCTCAATTGCACTTGTTAATCTTTCATTCTTCTGCAATTACCCCTTTAATTGCCTATATCAATTTACTTGCTAATTTTTCAAAACTCCCCTTAATCACCCATAGCCATTGCTTATAACCTTCTAAAGCTCAATTCACTTGTTAAATCATGTACATATCAGCGTTTCTACCACTGGTTCATCTCTCCAAATGCATACCCATGGTTTATCTTCAATCTTGGGCAAGTCTTACTACCCTGTAATACCAACACCGGATCTCTACTCCTACTTTATTTTACTTAATTGGGCTGACTGGAATTCAGAATGGTGCAGCCTAATAAATGGGCAATCAGTGTCTTGGGAACCTTCAGTACTGAGAGTAGCTTTTCTCCGTTGCAGGGTCTGCTGAACCAGTGGAAATAATTATAAACAAGGCTTAATTGGATTGCTTCTTTTAATAGGCAACAGGAATATCAGGTATGCCTTACATCAATTTTATGTTCTCATCATGCTGCCCTGCTGCCATGGACGCGCTAGTGCCCATCAGTGCTGGAAAAAGTATATTTTTTGACCAATCAAAATAAGGACAACTCTTAAATCTATCCGGTTTTTGTTTCCCGAAATCTCTACTATATGCCTGTTTTATAACTAAAATATATGAAAAATCATTCTTTAAAATAAGGGCTGCTTAAAATCTCAGCCAGTTTTTCTTAACTCTGGCCAGTAAAAATACACTAGAATGCTGTTTTTTTCCAGCACCAGTGCCCATAACTATCAAAAGAAATTAAGAAGAGCTCATGTTCACTCCCTTATGGAGGTTTTGGCACCTTATCTTCCTCATTGGGATGTATTAAGTTTAATACCCTTTTAATTAGGTGGTGTCTGGGGACTATGCTAAGGTATCAAGATGATCAGGGGCCAGGGCTTTTTTATTAAAGAGGGAGGGACACAGAAGCTACAGGTTTCATGTGGATTCATAGAGTACCCCTGCCTTGAAGATAGGTATAATGGTGACAATGATTCAGGGAGATTCAGGGATTTCATGGCATGTGGCTTCATTGAAGAGCTCTCTGTGGGTTAGTACACAGTTGCACAATCTTGAAGATTGTAGCCCTTCGTGGTCCTTTGTCTTCCCATTTTTCAATTGGGAATGGCTGCGGGCACAAACTATGTGGTGAAGAGGGTAGTCTTGCTGGTTTGGTTGTGTTGAGCACCCATCTGTGTATGCTCTGCAAATGCATGGATCTTTGAGTGGGCAAGGTTGAATTATAACATTTCATGGAGGAGGGCATACCCAGAGACCGGTGACATAAAGTCCATTCTCTTCTGGACACTTTCTATGGTGAACGACATGAAGAGCTTTCTCTTGCTTGTCATCTAAGAACGGGCGGAAGTACTCAGGGATGTGGGAATGATGGCCTTGATGTATTGACATACTCAGATCAAAGAAGGTGTACAGAGATAACTTATAGGCTTTTCCAGAGAATCTTTAGGAATTTTAAGTAAACGCAGGGGCGTCCTTCCAAGACTCTAGCTAATCGCTTTTGGTCAGAATAGAATTGTGCTCTATTCTGCACACTCCACATTCTCTCTCTTGCAATGTGCAATATCTCTTGTTGCTGTTTCAAAAAGTAAATCGCAGCACCAATTGGGACTTTATCTAAGGCGATCATTCATAGCCATACATCAACATAAAAGGACTCATCTTAGTAGCAGAGAATGCTTAGCACTATTGTAAGCAAACTCTACTAATGGAAGCTATTCGTTCCAATCAGACCATCTCATGGAGACATATGCATGCAACATGTCCTCCATCGTCTGATTCACATGCTCTGCAAATCCATATCAGACTCAAGATGATCCAACAACGATCTCATACTCAGCTTAGTGTTCAATTTCTTGAGCATGTCACACCAAAAATGTCTAGGGAACCTCAATCACTGGCAATTTCAACTGGTAAGCCATAAAAGCTAAACGCCTCTCAACAAATAGTTGATCAAGTTGCACAGCTAAGATTTTGTCTTTGGTAGGAATAAATGTCACCACATATAGAGGGGATCTTGTGGAGATTGTCTCATCCTATGTCTACCTTGGTGTCACTTTCAGTGGCCCACGCTTTACCATGCTTCCCGCAGCACATGCCAAAGTGACGCGGGGTTATGCACATTCCATGATGAGATATCCCATGGACATTATTGTACCACTTTGGTCTCATAGGCCCATTGGGTCTTTAGTAGACGCTTAATATATCTTTCTTTCTTTCTTTCTCCCTCTCTTCTCTCCATCTTTTGTTTGCGTTTTGCATCTACATGTTCTTGAAAGGTGTTTAGGGATGAAAGAAGGCTCCTAGAGCCTCCGCATGTGACAATGACATCTCTATTTATGATAATGTTGTGAGTAGAGAGATCATAAAGTCTGTAACTTTTACTCTCACGACTGTAGCCGGCCAAAATGCAACGGCATTAGCATCCAGCTTGGTCCTTTTCTCTTGGGGTGCATGTGCATATGTCAAACTACCAAACACACGAAAGTAATCAACCTTGGTCTTCCACTCATACCTCAAATGGTGTGATGGTCTTCAAGGCTTTCGTGGCCTCAAGACAAAACTTATGTGGCAACTCTTTACCTTTTATCATGCATGTGACCTGTTCTTCCTCTATGCTACACCATTTTGTTGTGGTGTATATGGTACTGTGCATTGATGTTTAATGCCTTTCCCTTGCAAGTGTTCCTTGAAAGCATTGGACATATATTCACCTCCTCCATCTGTATGAAGTTGTGAATCTTAGAACCCACAACATTCTCAACCATTGCTTGGAAGTGCTGAAAATGCATATACACCCTTCACATTTCTCCTTCATTGGAGTAGTCATCAAAGAAAGTGACAAAATACATTGTCCTCCCAAGGATGGACTGGACCACAAACATCGCTATGTATGAACAGTAATTTATTTTCAGCTCTCACCATGCCATCACGAGGGAAGGGCTTTCGATGCAATTTGCTGAGAATGCAGCCCTCCAATCATGACCTGCAGGGAGCTCAACATGAGGAATACATTCAACCATATTATGCTTCTGTAGAAGCCTTAAACTTCCAAAGTTAACATGCCCAAAGCGTGCATGCCAAATTCAGCTGCTTGCATAGAGGAAGTATCACTTGCAACTAAACATGCATTATGTGCTTGCAAATCATAGGTATCCAACCTATATAACCCATTGCATAATGCACCAATAGAGACAATCTGAAACCCATTGGAAGGGCTTTGATGAGACACTTCTCACCCTTGAACTCCACATGCAAACCTTGCATAGCAATAGACGACCATGATGCCAAGTTCTTCTTTATGCCTGGCACATAAGGCACATCTTTCATTTGATTTTGCTTGCCATTAGCAAGCACCAATGGCACCTTGCCTATGCCTTTTACATGGTATGAAGAGTGATCTGCATATGAGACACTCCTCCCATTATCCACAACCTCCATGGAGCTGGATACATCATGTCCAGAATTGAAATGCTTGGAAGCTCCGGTGCCTATGTACCAAACAGGTTGACTCTTCTCACATGCACTTAGGGACAACTCATCATTGACCTCTTATATGGTCAAAAGCACCTAATCAGCCTCCACAAGGTTGGCTGAATTCTCGTCTTTGTCATTCGAAGAATCCACCACATTGCGTGACTCTTTGCGTGCATCCTTCTTCTTCTTTTTATCCTCGTCCTGCACTCATTGATATAATGGCGTGGCTTATGGAAGAAATGGCATTTCCCTTTCTTCTTCTTGCTCTTTGAGGCATCACCCTTGGTGATCGATTTCCTTGTTTTTGCCTTTAACTGCCTTTATCCTTCACTGCAAAAGCCTGTTCACCACCCCATGAGAGCGATTGGCCCTAGTTTGCTCCTCTTGTAGTAGCAAACCCACAAGCTCATCAAAAGAGATTGCTACCACCCTCGTAGAGAGATTAAGAGAGGTGTGAAACCCAAGGTAAGGAGGCAAAGAATTCAAAGTATTTGTAACAAGCTACCTGTTAGGTACAACTTCATCTATACTCAATTCTCTGAAGTCTTTGACCTTGGTAAGATGCTTTGTCATGGAGCCTCCCTCCTGCATCTCAAGAACGTCAAGCTACCTCTTGAGAAAGGCAACCCATGCCTCATTTGTTGTCTGATACATGTTATCTGGTGTGTCCCATGCTTGTTTTTCTAATCTACATGACTGTATATGAGGTATGATAGATCTTTTCAATGATAAGGCAATTAGTGACATAGCATGTGCATCACAAGAATCCCACCTCCTTTGATCCTGCGTAGGGAGAGGAGGATCTATAACCTGTACATCTGCAACCCTTTGTGAAGTTGTTCTATGAGGTGTAGTTGGCTGAAGTGTTGGTGGGCATGTGTCATCACTTGACACGATATCCCAAAGCCTTTTGGCTACCAACGCATTACGAATCATAAAACTCCACAAGGAGTAGTTGGTTCCGTCCAACTTATTCTCTTGGCTTAACACCTCAAATACATCTATGCCTGTGCCATCATTGCTCAACAATGCAAATAGCCCACTGCTCTATTGCAAACACAAGTGCTAGAGCAAGAATCTCCAACACAGATCTATGTGTGTGCAAGAGTACTAAAATGTAGTACAAAAGCTCAAATGCACTATATCAAAAATATACCTGATGACTTGCAAGAGCTTTTTCTCGATGCACTGTGACCCGTAAGCTGCCTTTGTGTAGTGCCCATGAGCCGCCTATGAAGTGCCTTAGTCTGCCTGTGCCGCCTGATTGCTGCTGCTTTATGCAGCACCAAACTCTGGCCGTGCAGCACTGAAGTCTGCCAGTAGCCATGCTTGTCTGTGAACAAGATGCTGATCTGAACTATTGGTAAACCCTTCCTCTTATCCTAGGTGGGTAGGCTGTGCCTTGCTAAGAAGACCCTCCAAGGAGTGCCCACCTTGGAGTTATCACCAAGTTCTGCAGTTACTCGAAGTCTGGGATGGTGGCAATCTCAGAGCTGGGTGGAGCAGAGGTAGAAGGCGCCAGGTAAGCGGCGGTGGCAGAAAGCTTGGCATTAGTGACATCGGGTAGATGAGCGGCGCCACTGATGGGCTAGGTGGCAGTGATGATACCAAATTTTAGCTTGTATGGCTATGAAGAGCTTGCTGCAGGTAGATAAGAATTTACATTTCTTACCAATCTCTGACAGGGACACCCATGTTGGATGTATGTGTAGTCTGAGTGTCTAACTGGATGATCCTGTTGATCTCTTGCCGTGTGAGGTCGAGGCAGGGGGAATTGAGGCTATATTGAATCGGGGGTGGCGGTCCATCTATAGTATGCCATGTGCAAGAAACCAATGAAGTAAGTACCTCCACATACCATGCATGTGTAGGTAATGGTGGCAGTGGCCATGTCAGCGAGGAGGGAAATCCAGCTCGTCTGACCTGCTCCCTCTCCCTCTCCGAACATAACAGCATAGAGGACTCCAATGCTAGCCACGGGAGGCCGTATCTGTCAAGACTGTATACATGCTGAATGTAAGTGATGGTTTGAAAGAGGGCATTTGTAACCGGTGGGGCCACCCCAAACTCTACACGTATAATGTCATGTGGTAGTGATGGCTTACTCCTGATTATACGGGACAACATCATCACCTATAGCCTCTCTATGTTCCTCCACTCATCCTTCCCTAGGTCTTGCCTCAAATGGCTGCACCATACATAGCTTCTGGTCGTACTAAAGTGTGGAAGAGCCAAGTATGTGGATCTTGGAAATGTGCCGGAGAACACACTCTCTCTAGAGGGGCTAGAGATGCATGCCCCCTCACTAGTTGGTCAGTGGTAGCTATGGTCATGCAAAACTGGAGACCCATAAAAGTGACTCCATGGTATACATACTCCAGTGGCAGCTGTGGTCATGCAAAGCTTGGGACCTGTAAAAGTGACTCCAAGGTATACGTACTTCTGCACAATCTCCATTGGTGCCTCTCTATATAAGAAAGATAATCGTGGTGGATCACATAACATGTGTTGAAGACCATAACCTTAGTTTTGACAGTTAGGTCTCTCTCACTGCTGCAAAATCTGTCCAATGCATCCAACTGTTTCTGCAAACCCTCGGCTGAATCTGAGATCAAGATGATGTCGTCGGCATATAACAATATGGGCACCAGTGTCTGGGCCAATGGTGAGCCTTTGCCTCCAAAACTGACCACAAAGACTGCAATTTGATCAATGTGTAGACCAAAAAGTGTAGGTGAGAGTGGTTTGAACTGGAGCTCTTGCAGTAGTCCTATCAAACGGGATTGGCGGTGGATGGAGTTAAAGGCTTTGTAGAAATCCACAAAGCAGCAATACATGTCTCTTCTGTGACGTCGCCTCGTCTATGATATCCCGTAAAGTAGAGATATGGTCCAACTTAGAGAAGTTTCTCATGAAGCCTATGTGGTGTGATGCTCTGTGTCCCATCCTCTTGGCCATAGAGCTCATCGTGTGCTCTAGTATTGCTCGGCATTGTGTGGAGAGAGAGAGAGAAATAAAGATTTTATTAACGTGTAGAAAAGACCCAATGGGTCTATGAGACCAACATGTGTTACAAAAGTTCCGGGAACATGGAGAGAGAAAGAAAGAAAGAAAGATTTTATTAACATCTACAAAAGACCCAATGGGTCTATGTGACCAACATGTATTACATGGGAACATGGAGAGAGAAAGACAGATTTTATTAACATCTACAAAATACCCAATGGGTCTATGAGACTAACATGTGTTACAAAAGTTCCATGTGTAGACTGTAAACATGGAAACAAAAAGTCTGAAAAGAAGACCAGTGTAATACGTGGGCCTCCCATGTAGATGTGCTGAATATCCCGGAGCAAGATGGCCAGAGACACCCCCGGATCTCCTCATCCAATGATAATAACATGGAGAGAGAAAGAAAGAAAGAATGAAATAAAGTAATATTAACGTCTACAAAAGACCCAAAGGGTCTATGAGACCAAAAGGTGATACAATACTGCCATGGAAATAAAAGAACTGAAAGGAAAAAACAACTGCTGCTGCCAATGCCTGTGGTGTAAGTGCATGGCATTGTGTGAGGGGGAGCCTCACAATGATCACAGCTGATGGCGGTGATACTATCCTCTGCCAATACAGATCTGATGGCTGAAAGGATATCTGGCCTCTGTGATGGGAGTCTGCCAGAGAGAGAGAGAGAGAGAGAGAGAGAGAGAGAGAGAGAGAGAATGGTCAGCTGTTTGACAGGATTTTGCGTGGAACCCATGCGACAGTGGAGAAAATATCAATGCAAGGTTGGGGTGGTCGTGGACCTCTTCAGCCTAGCAAGAAGCATGTAGTAGAGAAACAGGTGGTGAATATTTTTAACATGTTAGATTCTCTCAATAGAGGTTTCATTTTTCTTGTATGACTACATGACTGAGTGGAAAAATTGTCTGCTTTTCTTTCTGCTGTACCAAATCTTGACTTTGCCTTTATTTATGAAGGTCAACATAATATCTGCAGCAGAGAGACGTCGCCAAAAGTATGCTCTTCGAGAATGCCGGATCACATTGGAAAAAGACGTAAGTTTCATGTTTTTTGTTTCAAAGTGTTGACCTAATCTTCTCTTTTGATAGTTGTTTTCAAATTGTGGATTCCTATGGTTGCACTTTGATAGGCATTAAATGCCACTGTTTATACTGTTTAGTTGTATCCTCTCACATTCCATAAATTATATGTGCTTTATCTCGATTTCAGGTTGCAAAACTGCAAAGGAGATTGAAGCAAGAAGTGGATACACACAAAGCTCTAGAAAGGGCCTTTAAGCGAACTCTTGGTGTGTTGCCCCGTTTTTCTCCTGGTCTTGCTCCAAAGGTGCATACATGGTTATCATGATTAGTTTCTCATTCAGGTTTGGTAACTTTGTAAAGAGCCTATTGTTGGGAGATAATGCAAGAAGCCAGGGTTTGGTGATTGTGGGTATTATCCTTCATGCCTTACTATTCTCACAACTCACTATGGAGCTTCATGATGAAGAGTCTGCTAATAGGTAGGGTGCTATGGGAGATTGTCCTGGGGGGTAGCTACGACCGTACACATAGGGAGCTATTTTCTGACTAATGTACTGGTGGTTTTATAGAGATACCTCTGTTCCATCTGCCTCTTCCAGTTCTGGCCTCTGTAATTACCTCTGTTATGAAAATTTTCCCCATGATACTTTCTTACCATGTTTGTCAAGCTTTTGATATGCAGATTCAAGAGCTTCTGGCTGAAGTTGCGGTTCTTGAGGAAGAAGTTATAAATCTAGAAGAATGCATCGTAACTCTGCGTCAAGGGTTGTACAATGAAGCACTGTACCTCTCTGACTCCAGACAACAACAGAAAGAGCTAATTCCAAGCTCTGACCCTCTGCTTTCAAAAGAGGAGAATTGTCCTACACTTCAGTCTAATCACCTTCAAAATGTTACCAAAGGGAAAAGGAATTCAGTGATTGCAAAACTTCTTCCACCTGTCATAGAGAACAAAGCAGAAGGATCTTGTTTTCTCAGTGGAAGGCCGATTACTGGGGAGCCCAAAAGGAAACCGAGTAAAAGTTTCAGCTATGGGAGTTTACACTTTGAAAAGAGTTCTGAGTATGGATTTCACATTGGCTATGGGCCACCTTCACTTGGAGATGGTGCAACGCCCAGGATCCATATGTCGTATCAAGATAAGACTATGGGAGATCGAAAAATGGGCATGGAGAAGGAAAGTAAGCAGAGCTTGGTTGTCAAGTCTGAAAAGCCTTGGTTTCAAGCCTCCAATTCTGTTGTAAGTCTCTGCAACTTTTAAATAGTGCATTAGCATAGGAGCGTTTTGTTAATAGGTCCACTCACAATGTTTACAGTTTACAGTATATGTATTTCTCATTGACCTCCAATTGTAATTGACTTACAGTAGGGTGTTAAAATCCATCATAAAAGTATGTATTCTCTTTTGTGTGTGTGTGTGCGCGCGCGCGCGCGCTTGCATGTGTGTGCACTGGCATACATACATGCATGCATACATACAGACATACAGTTATGTATATACACATGCACACTCGTACATATAAATATTAAACAAAAAACATGTAAACTAGACCTAGATTCTATTATCCTCAGCCCATGTGTTCGCGCATGCGTGTGTGTAATCAAGAACATGTAATTTCACCCATTACATTATATTGGGGGGGGGGGGGGGGGGGGGGGGGGGGGCGTGCGTTGATAAGATTTTAAGGCCTGTCTTTGCCTTTTAAAAGCAAGACAATCTGTACTTCTTTACTCTTGAGTAGCACATGCAAGCTACTTTTGCATTCTTTTGACTTGTGTTGTTCCCCAGCAGGGTGGCAAGGTTCCAATGGTGCGCAAGGTGGTCTCTTCATTCCTAGACACAAGGGAAACCTCAGAGGCTAATATACTCTCCGAGGCGATGGTGTGGTGTCTTTCAAGCATTTTCTTAAGGTTATCGAGGTCGAATTCTTATTCAGACTGCGAGGCATCATCTATTGTGTCGCATTCGATGTTGTCTAGTGTTTCTGGCTTCACTTCAAGCAATAGTCTCAGCTACTATCCATTCATGGATATCACAGAGGATATAGAATTTTCTGATCCATACTGGACATTTACTGACTCTACACCCAGAGATATTGGCCCTTATAGGTATTACCATGAAATTACAACAAATACATTGGACTACCAAAGAATCCCGAGATCAGCTGGCCTTTTCAAACAACTAATGTAAGTATATACTAATTTGGTTCCTACTTGAAGTTCTTAGATTGAATGCTAATGATGCTTGCACAAATGCGCACACTTTTTAGTGAAACCATTGCTTCATTAATAAAAGTAATGTACATTCATAGCTGTCCTAGAGTGGGACAGCTACGACTCAGATCAGAAACAGTGGGAAAACACCTCGAGCTGTGGAAAAGAGAGCTCTCCAAGATCAAAAGAATCTCTGAGAGACTGGTAAAGTGATCTACGGAAGAAGGAAAAAGGGTCGACAGCTGATTCCAGATATGCTAGATAGCCCAGAGTGCCCAGAATCTTGTCCAATCCAAAAAGACTGCATAAGCTAGCAATGGTGAAGAGAGTCGACCGAAAAGCCAAAATTGCCTCCCAAAAAGTCTGCCTAAATCCTGCCCGTAGGTACTCTGACAATCTGTCCAGGAGGGCTTGAGAGTGGGAGCAGTACCACAAAATATGGGGCATTGTCTCACGTGGGTGAGAGCATCGCCTACATGAGGCTGAAACAATGTGTCTACGTGCCAAAAGAATCCAACCGGAAAAACACCCATAATACATCTCCATAGAAACAATCATTGTTTCAAGGGAAAATTGCTCTTCCATATCTGTCCCAATGCTGCTTTCCACCAAGGCAAGAATTTAGACATGGTCCATAGATGATTTGCATGCACATGAATCCATAGGGGGGGCGGGGGGGGGGGGGGAGGGAGGGTCAAAAGAAGCTTGTATCCCAACAAACCCCCCTTCGGACTGAAGGAGTGGTGAGACCCTTATGCAAAAAAGTTTCATTACCTACTTTGCTTTCCAGTCCCCCCCTCGGCTAATTCACCACTCCTCCCGTGAGGTGGTAATAGAATCCTGAGTAAACCTAGGCAGAGTATAGCAACTAATCTTTGTCACTCTCCATTACTCTTGGCTAGGGTTTATGAAATCTTAGAGTTTGGAACATACAAAATAAAGGGAAAAATACACATTTTGGGGACGACCTTGGTAGAGGACCCTTATTGACTCAAACACACATAGCTAAAACATAAAAATGTGGAAGTTGCAAGGACTTCCTATGCCTAATGTTTGCTGGTGTAGATCCTCTTCCATTTGCGACGCCAAGCAGTGGACGCTTGGCTTGTCATTTTAGGCCCGAGGACCAAGGCAGAGCAACCGAGGTACTCTCAATGTGTCGATGGAGGCTTCAATTTGATAAAAGAGGCGTTAGGTTAAAGAAGCCCTAAAATTTGTCAACTGCAGTGGCTTCAATTGAGTGCCAATATCTCAATTTCTCAGAGAGCCCCAAATGTGAGAGTATGGAGGTACCCTTAATCAGCCAGTTTTGGCTTCAATTCTGAAACCCCCAAATTAGGTATTTGCAGGGCCCTTAATTAGGGGTTAATGATACAATTTTTCAAAAACCCACAAATATTATGACAGCTGGAGCATTTAATTTCACAATTTTGGAGAAAAATTAGGAAAGCCCCAAAATGCTGCAAACCCTAATTTCTCGCAGGTACAGTAGTTGGAAGCTGATGTATGAGCAGCTAAAGAAGCATTGGGTGCAGTTGGTGTTGAGTCCCATACATTTCATTGCATCTGTATGAGACGAAACGTTTCATACATTTGAAATGCGTTTCTTTCATGCCACCCGGGAAGATATACGAAATCAGCATTTTTTGTTATCCAGAGCTCGTTTTTCGAAAAAATGCCTACATGCGCCTGGGAAACAATTTGAAGGGAGCTCCTACCTTGCACAAATCAGCCCCTACCGTGCCTGCCCGCACTTCCCAGGTTTCGTGCCCGCCATCTCTCAAGTTGGTTGTGTTGATTTGTGCCTTTTTTCTTCGATTTTGAAAAAAAACATAGATTTTGAAATTTGGGGGTTTTCATGCCAGGGTGCCAATCTAGCCTAGCCTTGCCTTTGTCAAGATGCCTCGCACTAAGGATGCCATGTGGGTCCATGCCACTCCTGTATCAAAATATGGTGGTTTAGGCACACAAAAGTGGAAATGCAATTTTTTCGGGGTTTGCTAAGGAGGGTCCATAATCCGTGTTAAGGCCCATTTCACAGGTTTAACTAGGGAAGACATTGGTGCATGCAAACAAGTGCTTGCACACATCAAAGCTGAGCCACAAGAATGGAAAAGACAGCAACTGGCAGGACGCGGTTGTGGGCCTTTGCCTGAGGATATTGAGGCTAGTGAGGATACCTGTGATGCATCAAAAAGAACATAGTTGGGTTCAGAGGAAGATGCACAGAGCCAAGCAGGATTCGGGGGTGTTGGTAGTTCCACTCCCACAACAACATGAACCCCTTTGCCTCCAGCACCCAGAGCCTCTTTAAAGAGAGCAAGCATTCAAGCAAGCATGCAAAAGCAGGCAATTAAAGATGCAACTAGGGAACTCACTAGGCTTTTCATCCAATGCGCTTTTCACATTGTGCGTACACCATGATGGAAAAAGGCCATGAGGGCAATTAGCTGCATTGGATGTGAGTTAGGTGGATTGGCAAGGTGAGTTCCAATCAAAACTATAGATTTGTACTTTTGGTATAACATGTAGCTTTGAAATTATATATTCTTCTTTAATTTATCATTTCTTCATTTGTTGAATAGGTGGATAGTGCCAAAGGAGATTCATCTAGATTCCATTGAGAAGGCTCAACTTAAGTCAATTGAGGCAGTGTGTATGATTGAAGAAATTTTTCCAAAAAGCTCAGAAGAGAGCAACAAGCAATGGAGTTGGAGATGGAGCCATTAAAAGCCACTTGGAGCAAGTATGGTTGCACATTGTTATGTGATGGGTGGTTAGATATACGCAAGAGGAATGTGTACAATGTTTTGGTGTCCTCTTACAAGGGCACTATGTTTTTGTGTCCCATTGAAGCATCTGTGCCTGGGACAGTGGTGACAGGAGAGTTTATATGGCTACACCTTCGTGAGGCTATCATGGAGATAGGCCCACAAAACATAGAGCAGGTGGTCACTGACAATGGTAGCAACTGTATCTCTATGGGACATATGCTAGAGGATGAGTTCCCGCAGATTGTATGGACTCCATGTGTATCCCATAGCCCAGACTTGCTCATTGAAGATCTTGCCAAGATTAGGTGGATTGCTGACATCTTTGACACTGCGCGTAGCTTGGTGAAGTTTGTTACCAAGAGGCCCAAGGTCTTGGCAATGTTTCGTGCCAATAGTGACCATGAGCGTTTGAAGCCCTCACAAACCAGGTTTGCATATATGTTCATTGTGGTTGAGAGGGTAGTGAGAGTCCGGCAGGGATTCATGCGCATAGTGGTCTGCCAAGAGTGGATGAGCTGGGAGGACCATGAGCACCCGAAGGCGGTTGCTTTTGCACGCAAAGTGAAGAAGGTTGGTGGAAGGAGGTAGAGGCTTTGTTGAGCGCTCTTCAACCAATCTACAGTGTTCTTCGCATCACTGACATGGAGTGTAGCACTCTTGGACTCTTGTACGAGTTCATGGACCGGATTGGAGAGGCTCTTAACGGATGCACTCTCTTGACAGATGGGAGGTACTGAACATGCCAAGTACTCTCTTTTGGACTTCCAACTACTTACCTTCTTGTTGTAACTTGTATCGTAGGCTTTAGCTAAGAGCTTTGATCATTCATGGCTAATTTTCAGGGTTGAGGACATTCGACGGGTTTGGAACAACTAGTGGGATTGGTTCCATAGACCAATCCACACGGTTGTCCACATATTGCACCCTCTCTGGCACAGTGAGGCACAATATGTTAATGAAGAGTTGGAAGATAGATGGCAAGATTACATTCAGAAATGGACTAGAGGAGACGTGGAGCTCATGAGACGCTTGGAGGATGAGCGGCTAGTGTATTGGAATGCTAGCCACGCATTTGGTAGACAGACTGCATGCATGCAAGAGACACAGCTTCAGCTAGTCTCATGGTGGGAGAAGTATGGGATCAGTAGCCCGCACTCGGTGAGTACAACTCTAAAAGACAAGACTGTTATTTACATAATACATTGATCAATGATGATTATACTTACAAAGTTTCTGTATTTTAATGGCAGAAACGCCTCGCCATTCGAGTCCTCTCACAGGATTGTATTTTGGGTCCTACTGAGAGGAATTGGAGCACATGGGCCCACTTCCATACAAAGAAGAGGAACAGGTTGTCTGCTGCTCAGTTGGAGCGAAATTGCCATTGCAATCTCTGCCTAATTGAGCAATCGGGCAATTCGATAGAGCCGCGCGAGGTCTAAAATTGACATTGAGAAGATGAAAGATGTCCCAGAGATTCCTCAGGAGGAGCGCGACATATATGCCATGTTGTATGAGGAGTTGATGGCACTTGCTCATGGCACACGAGCATCTACAACAGCATTATCAGGAGGTGCTAGTACCAGTGCAAGAGCTGAGACGAGTGCGGCAGTTGAGGCAGCATCATCCTCTTCTGAGAGCGACATTGAGTCTACTGAGGAGGCTACTGATGAGAACATCCAGGATGTTGAGGATTGAGTGCCCACACTCCAAATTGAGGACTCTAGTCTTTGGGGCTATCAAGCTCCTCTAGTTTACTATTTGTCATTGTCATGTGCATGAAAGATGCCATGGACATTCTCAGGTGCTGGTCCAGAAGAGGCAGCTAGATAAAGAGTATGAACCAGAACGTAGGAGCATCAGGCTGCAGATGAGGTAGTAGCTTCGACTTGGAGCGAGGGCATGGATGATGCGTTGTCGGCTGAACCAGGTAAGAACACATTAGCTGTTGGCTGCTTACAGAAAGTGGGCGGCTGGACCAAACAGTGGCGGCTGACCAACTAGAGGCAGCTGGACCAAATCAGAGGAGCGCTGGGTTTTATGGATTTAATGCCAAGATTGCTGGCCGACTGCTGGTCGGCCAGCTCTCCAAGGAATCAATAGGCCTATAAATAGGCAAGGTAGCTCATCATTGTACTCATTTCAATCCTTTAGGGATTGGATCCTTTAGGGTAGCAGAGGGGGATGTCATGTGCATGAAAGATGCCATGGACATTCTCAGGTGCTGGTCTAGAAGAGGCAGCCAGAGTATGAACCAGAATTTAGGAGCATCAGGGTGCAGATGAGGTAGTGGCTTCGACTTGGAGCCAGGGCATGGATGATGCGCTGTCGGCTGAACCAGGTAGGAACACATGAGCTGTTGGCTGCTTACAGAAAGTGGGCGACTGGACCAAACAGTGGCGGCTGACCACTAGAGGCGGCTGGACCAAATTAGAGGAGCGCTGGGTTTTATGGATTTAATGCCAAGTCGACTGCTGGCCGACTGCTGGTTGGCCAGTTCTCCAAGGAATCAAAAGGCCTATAAATAGACAAGGTAGCTTATTATTGTACTCATTCAGTCCTTTAGGGATTGGATCCTTAGGGTCCAAGTAGGGACCAGAATTTTGGTGTTTATCACCTTTTTTATGAAGACAGCCTAGGGCTGTAGAAGAGTACCTTTTTGTACTATAGTAATATACTGAATTTCCAGCACATCTCTCTCTCTCTCTACTCTCTCTCCATTTTTGCGTTTTGCATCAGCATGTTTCCAGGAGTGTTTAGGGCTGAAAGAAGACCCTCAGAGCTTCCGCGTGTTACAATCATGCATGATTGCATCTATCAGCATGCTTTACTTTGTGTATTTCAGACTTCAGTTTACTTTTTTTATATCATCTCAGGATTCAGACTTTTTGTCATCACTTTGAGTGCCATTATTGAGTAGTTGCCATAATTGATGATGGAATCCAGATCTTGATTCTTGATGTTGCCAGTTTATTTATGCCAATTGGTCAGTGACTCAGTTGGGTGCCCACTGTAACTGGGTCACCTAGATTCTTTAGTTTTGTATGAAACGTTTTTGAAACTTTTGGGAAATGAAAGAAACGTTTATGAAACATTTTTGAAATGCGTGGCAACTATGGTGTTGACGTGGCAAAGGCTCAACAGGCAGCATTGATTGACCGTCGGTAGGCGAACAGTGGCGATACGACAGGCGGCGGTCAACGACGAATTGTTGGCAGAGTTGTAGAAGGTGCAACTACTTCCACCAAGAATGCGAAGCATGGCACCTGACAGGTGTTGTAGGAGACGGGCACACAAGGCCGCAGATCGATCACCAAATGGAGACGGGCGCACAAGGACCCAAGGCGGGAAGCTTGGTTCATGGAGTGGGCGTGGCTCGGACAGCTCGCTGCACAGCATGGAATAAGGCATGGTTGCCGGGCAGCAGATGAGAAACAACATCAGGAATGGGAGATTGCTCTTCGACGAGTTAAAAGCTCTGATACCAATGTTGGATCAGAAGACTCCTAGCTGTGGAGGTTGTGGCATGAACAACCCCTGTAGCGTTGTGTGGTGACTGGGTGATGGCCTCTGCTACACCATCAGCAGGCACACAAGAAGAAAATGTAAGAGGATCAGAACTTGAGGACACCAAGATCCCTGCTCCAACGGCACCAATCAACCTGGCTCCTGTCCTCAGCCCTCCAGTTGATTCCTCTGGACACCTCAACACCCTCCCAACCTCCCTATCTGATCCAGCTTCCTCCTCTAGCTATCCTCCCAGGTAAGCACATACCTCCAAAAGCTCTGATCTTCCACCTATAAGCCTCTCCTGACCTCAGCTGACACTCAACTGACCAACATAGCTCCTAGTGGACACAGAGCTCACTGTAAACTGCTTCCGAATGCTGATGGCTAACTCCAGTCCAAAAGAGGTCTCCAGACTCCTCCATCGTCCTCCAGCATCTGCCAACCTTATAACCACTTTGCCTTCCTTGCAAAACAATATCCATCGTTCCCTTTCTTCCCTGCAGAAAGAGGTCTCCAGACTCCTCCATTGCTCTCCATGTTTCTCTCACTTGTCCTCTGACAGGACAACTGACCAACAGCTGACTCAAATCTATCTATTTTGACCAAACCAACTCAGCCGACTTAGGCTTCCTTTCCTCTGCGTCCGTAGACACCTCTAGACCTTCAAAACACTCTATCCTCACAAAGAGCCAACCTTACAGACATTCATCTGACAGCAGCTAACACTCAGCTGACATTGAAACTATTCAGACCTCAAACCCTTCTGATTGCTGACTGCTGACAGTCCTCTGGCTGTCAAACCTAAGTCATAAACTTTTTTCTTTTCAACTCAGACAAGCCAAACCAAGCAGTTTATACCATCGGCTGACTACTCTGAAGCTCAGCTGACACAGAAATGATCCTGTACTTCCTATCCACCAATGCTGACTGAGTCAGCACTGACTTAGAATCAAAGAGAGGATGAGGATATACTGATCTTTGTGGATAGGTTTGAAGCTATCTGGAGAAGGATTCTAAGAGATATGGGAGAAAACCGTGTACCTCCAGACTTTCTGAAGAAGGATAAGTTTGTTGGAGTGTTGCATGGGAGAATCAAGGAAAAGGTGGAGCTGAAAGATCCAAGAACCTTTGTTGAAGTTGTGAGGGTAGCAACTGAGCAATGAAGAAAGAAACTGAGGAAGCAGGAACTGGCTAGGAAAGATAGGGAAGCACACAGGTCTGAGGTGTCAGCCTTGCCCATGGTTATGCATGTACAGAGGGAAAGTTGTGTGGAAACTCCCAGGTTTGTGGAGTCATGTAGAAGACAGGAGGGCTTGCATCAAGAGGTTCATAATCTGACTGATCAAGTAGGAAGTCTGAATCTTACTGTGTTGGAGATGCTTGGAGAGGATTGGAATCAAATGCAACTCCGGGTTCAGTCTAGTGATGTAAATATGCTGGTGGCAGTACATGAAGAGGAGGATCAGGCTGGTGTCTTGATCAGTGAAAGGAAGATAAGTCTTGATGCTTGTGTGACAAAGATCTCTGATGAGTCTGATGATGTAGATCTGGATCAGAGTCTGTTGGAAGGAGAGGAGGAAAACCCATGTACTGATATTCAAGGAACTTTGGAGTTAAATGCTGAGATGCATATTGAGGAAACTGGCGCAGGTTTGCAGGGTTATCTGAAGGAAGATGGCATTGTAGAGCAACTTGAGTGTGTTCTAGAGGAGAAAGGGAACTCAGTGGATGTTGAGGATGATGTGTGGTCAAGCAGAGTTGGATGACGTTTCTCCATGTTTTGTTGGAACCTTCCTTGATGAGATGGATGTTAACTATTTTGATGAAGCATTTAGATGTGGGGGTTCAGCTAGATGATTGTGGTATGTTTGGCTGTGGTCTACGTGATGCAAAGCAATTGAAGAAGATGCAGAGTTGGGTTGATGTGAAGAATAAGTGTGATGATGTTTCTTATATAGATGCTGTTTTGCAGGGAAAAGAAAGCGGTGAAAAAATTTATGGCTCTATGCTGGAAGATAATCATCATATTTATGTGAATTTTTTTGGTGATATACGTGAGAATGGTCTGGCTGGAAAACTTTTTGATGGTAAAGATGTGTTTGGGAAAGGAGAGAATGTTGTACAAAGGCTGGGTATAGATGAATGTGCTCTATGGTTGCGTAATGAAGTTTTTTAAGAGGGCCTGGTGAAGGCACACAAAGTTGAGAAAAACTCTGAATTTTATGATGAGTCAAGGGTGTTTATGCCTGAAAGGAATGGAAAAAGAGCTGCCAGAGGGCTGTTTGGATGGTGACATTTGATAGAGGCAAAGCACTGATGTTGAGTGCAGATTCTTTGCAGCCATTTGATCCAGGATGGCAGGAGGAGAAGGGTATGTGATGCAAATGTATGGCTTGCACTCTTGTTTGGTATTTGATCCAGGTGGAAGGGTCAGATATGCTAAACACACAAGAGCGTAGTGAAAACATCAATGTTTTCACCCAGGGGGGTTGGGCATATGTGAGAGGAATCGTGAGCTCGACCAAAACATGGAGCGTAGATAGATATAGTATACCTAAAATGGAATGAAATCAATCCAAATGGCAAAAAACGACGTGTGGCGACCCAAATGGATAAGAGCAGGTGCAAGAAATCGAAAATGGAAGGTGTATGGGTAATCGAAGGAGGCCGGCGACACAACATTCCAGAAGAATGGAGGCGACAACGGCCCTATGAAAGAAAATGGAGAAGATTTTCGAGGGGGATAGGAGAGAACAAGAAAGAAGAGTGAGTGAAGTATCTACAGTGAAGAGCCTAGCTACAGACAGGGGGTCTTCCAGTTTTCGAGGGTTGCAGAAGTGGAGTTCAGAGCAGTTGAGGTGGAATTGAGTAAATCAGAGCAGAGAAGGCACCGAGGTCCAGAGAACCAGACATGAGGTGTATCCTTGGTGATTTCTGTGAGGCGACTCTGTTAGAAACATGGTTTAGTCCAATTCATGTTCAATTGTTGCTGCTGTCAGTCAACTGTGTGCTGATTTGTGTCTATTTGGGAAAGACCTGTGGTTTGTAGCTGTAGATCCACTGCAATTCGAAATCATGAGTTAAGCTGATGATTGGGAGAGTGGTAGCTGGAGCCGACCTATGAAGAATCCCCAAGTTAAGGTGTTTTCATCTTGTATGTTTTGACCCCCAAGTCTCAGGGCTGGTGAGACAATGATATGTTTTTTTGTCTATCTGATGAAATCAATGTTTGGTTCATGTCAACAGTGAATGATTGCAAAGTCTTGTGTTTTAAAGAACAACCCCAGGACCTTCCTGGACACCCTATTGACCCTCTTCTGCCCTCTCTTTGATCTTCACCTGCAGAGAACTGCCTCATCAGCCTGACACAGAACCCGACTGACTCAGATGCCTCAATTGAAACAGAACCTTCTCTCACTTGTCCTCTCACATCCGCAAGCCCTCAGGCTACACCTATTCCCAAGAGAGATCACACTTAAAACTTCCTGCTGACAACAACTGACCAATAGCCGACTCAAATCTATCTATTTTGACCAAACCAACTCAGCCGACTCAGGCTTCCTTTCCTTTGCTTCTGCAGACACCTCTAGACCTTCAAAACACTCTATCCTCACAAAGATCCAACCTTATAGACATTAATCTGACAGCAGTTGACACTTAGCTGACATTGAAACTGCAGACCTCAAACCCTTGTGATTGCTGACTATTGATAGTCCTCTGGCTGTTAGACCTAAGTCATAAATGTTTTCTTTTCAACTACTCAGACAAGCCAAACCAAGTAGTTTACACCATCGGCTAACTACTCTGAAGCTCAACTGACACATAAATGATCCTGTACTTCCTATCCAATGCTGACTGAGTCAGCACTGACTCAGTACCATCTCCCCAGTCATCAGGCTGATACCCACAGGGGTTCACCTCTTCAAACTCTATCAAATCAATTCATTTACCACAAGAGGATCCTTAAAACACAAGACTTTACCATCATTCACTGTTGACATGAACCAAACACTTTGATTTCATCCGATAGACAAAAAACATATCATTGTCTCAATAGCCCTGAGACTTGGGGCTCAAAACATACAAGATGAAAACACCTTAACTTGGGGATTCTTCATAGGTAGGCTCCAGCTACCGCTCTCCCAATCATCAACTTCACTCACGATTTCGAACTACAGTGGATCTACAGCTACAAACCACAGGTCTTTCCCAAACAGACACAAATCAGCACACAACTAACTGATAGCAACAACAATTGAACATGAATTGGACTAAACCATGTTTCTATCAGAGTCGCCTCACAGAAATTACCAGGGACACACCTCCTGTTTGATTCTCTGGACCTCAGCGCCTTCTCTGCTCTGATTTACCCAATTCCACGTCAAGTGCTCTAACTGCTCTGAACTGCACTTCTACAACCCTCAAAAATTGGAAGACCCTCTATCATCAGCTAGTCTCTTCACTTTAGATACTTAACACACTTCACTCAGTCTTCTTTCTTGTTCCCTCCTATCCCCCTCGAAAATCTTCTCCATTTTCTTTCATAGGGCCGTTGTCACCTCCATTCTTCTAGAATGTTGTGTTACCGACCTCCTTCGATTGCCCATACACCTTCTATTGCACTCGAATGTTGGGTCACCACACGTCGTTTTTTGCCATTTGGATTGATTTCATTCCATTTTAGGTACACTATATCTATCTACGATCCATGTTTTGGTCGAGCTCAGGATTCCTCTCACAGTGTGATGAAGCTGAACGAGAAAGGGAGACATGAAATGATATATTAACGTCTCTAAGAGGCCATAATGGCCTATGAGACCAAAACTGAGAGTACATCTGAAGTTGGTGTCTCATCAAAGAGAATAACTAAATGAGACTAAAAAGTACAATAAACTGATTGTCTTACAGTTATAAAAACAGAATTGTAAGACTCTGAGATGATACTGAGTAGAAAATATTGGAAAATGTATATCAGGTAGATCCATGTATGCTGATCAGTTGAAGTGTTGCCGTCTCCTTAGATCAAGTATCTCCGCCATGGGGCTGTCTAGAATGGAGAGGTCGTAGAAGCGAGGTAAGCGCCTCCGATGCCGAGCAATAATGGCTCTGATCTGGCGATGGTGAGGATGTCGTGGTTGGGATCCTGGTGGGCGTGGCGACGAGCACGACATAAGATGACTGCTCTATCAGTGGTGGTGACTCCCTGGGAGCGTGGTCGGTGCCCTGATGGCCCAATGGAGAAGGTATCAGGAGGTGTGGGTTGGGTTGCTGGTGCTGGTGCCGAAGAAATCTGTCAGGGTCCTCTGTCTAGGTACAACATGGCTCGGTCTCCTGTCTGCCAAGAGGGTTTCTCTGTGTCTCCTGAGCTCAAGTAGGAACAATCCCAGGCATCTTTGATCCTCAAACTCCATGACCCTGCGTAACGGCCCAAAACCCTCTCGGAAGAGGCAGTGATATCTCCCTCGGATCTCATAATAGACTGTACATCGGCAAATGTAGTGCTCCTCTGTCTCTACCTCCTGGTAGCATAGCTAACAAATGTGGTCATCCAAGATCTGATGCACATATCGCCCTGTCTCAATCCGCAGCTGGTGTGATGAGGTCCGGATCTGTCCAATGGCACAACGTATCCTATGTGATAGGTGTACATCCATGTACGCCGGGCGGGTGATAAAATCATCTTGTGAGGTGTAGAAAATGGCTCTTGTAATGAGCCATTTTCGTGCCTAAGGGCTCAAGGGGGCTAGTCCATGTCCTCTCTGTGTCCACCCTGATGATATCCATCCTGATCACGCGATTTTGCTCTGAGCGGGTGAGATCCAAAAATGGACAATCTAGACTGTACTGGAAGGGTGGTAGTGCCTCTATCCCCGCAAACCATGTAGGTCAAACCATGATCTCATCTGAGGGTACCAGCAATGAGTATCTTTATCCTCTGCCAACTGTATGGATGAGGTCAATGCCAATCGGGAGTACCTCTGTTGAGGGAGCTCCCATAGCCACTGTAAAAAGGTAACTGCCTGGAATAGGGTCTCGGTCACTACTGGTGCGGCACCCAACTCAGCTCGAACAATCTCATGTGGTACTGATGATTTGCTCCGAATCATGCGGGCAATCATCATAATCAGTGGTCTCTCCATTTGCCTCCATCCCTCATCCGTCCCTCTCTGAGATCTGTGATGTATGCTGGGTCCCCAAATTGGAGCTCCGTACAGGAGGGTCGGTGTGACAAGCGTATCAAATAGCCACAATTTGGTGCGTGGCTCCTGAAACTGTATGTGTGCACACTGCCTCTCAAGTGCCCCCAAGGTTGCATGCCCTCGAGCTAATCTAGCTGCTGCTGCCTCCTTCAGGGAGAAACGCGGTCCTGTGAAAGTAACTCCCAAGTAGACATATGACTTGACGTACTCAACCGGCTCCCATCGGAAAGTGAACTGAGGCTCTGATCTCATCACCCATGCCTGTGTGGTGTTAAACACCATAACCTTGGTTTTCCCAAGGTTCACTGTCAGATCTCTATCCTCACAGAAAGCTTGCAATGCATTGAGGTGTCTCTGTAATCCCTTTGGAGAGTCTGAGATTAGAACAATATCATCAGCATATAACAAGATGGGTATCAACACCCCTGCCAGGCATGCCGCTGGGCCTCCCAATCTGTCTACATAATCAGAGACCGCATCAATATACAGTCCAAAGAGGGTGGGCGATAGCGGGCATCCCTGCTTCACCCCTATCGTGCTGGCCACCATATCGGATAGTCCGCATGGAGGTCGGACTCTGCCTGTCAGAGACTCATACAAAGCATATATCCCCCACTGCATATCCTCGGGTACCTCAATGTCATGCAATTTGTGCATAAGCCTAGCACGTGGTACGGTATCGAAGGCTTTGCGGAAGTCCACAAAGCAGCAGTATATCCTTCTCTTATGTGCCCTGCCCTCTTCAATAAGTGCCCGAAGTGTCAGTGTGTGATCTACGGTAGTAAATCCTCCCCTGAAGCCGGCCTGTCCATGTGCTCGATGACCATGCCTCTCTGCCTAGCGGCTCAACTCCAACTCCGATATAGAGCCATATAGTTTGGCCAAGTAATGACCAATCATGATCGTCCTGTAGTTGCCTGGTACCATGGAGTCCCCACTCTTAAAGAGTGGTACAATGATATGCTCAGTCCAGCTTGCCGGGAAACCCTCACAAATGGCACGATTAAATACATGTACGATGAGCGGAGCCAAAGTGTCGCGTGCATATGAGAAGTGCTCTCCAACTAGCCCATCATGATCCTGTGCCTTTCCATTCTGTAACAACCTGTCTATCGCATCTAGCACCATCCGCATAGTAAAAAAGGTGCTGCTAGCCGGTCTAGCTCCCAGTGGAGGGGGGGTGGGGGGCTGTCCTGGTGGTGCATCATATAGCCCTCGAGCATAAGTATGCCATGCCTCAGGTGCAGTAATCGGAGTACCAGGCTGTCTCTCCTGAAACATCTTCCATGCCCTCTTGCTGTCCTTCCCCAGGAAGAGTAGATCTCCTCCTCTAGCTTAGCTAGATAGGCTCGTTTCTTCCTCTGCACAAGGCGCCGAAAGATCATCCTGGCCTGTCTATGTGTGTGAGTCCCAATGGCAATCTCACGCTGTAGCTGTAGCTGTGTCTCACGACACTCATCATCATACCAACTGTTCTGTGGGGCAATGCTGCGGGGGTGGGTGGAAGGGATCATAGTGCAGGGAAATGCATATGAGGCGGATGCATGTAGTACACATGCCAATCCTCGTGATCTTGTCGAGAGGGCTATGCGGGTCTAAAACGAACAAGCCATCAGATACTGCATCTCAGTAAACCCCAACTGTCTCACGTGTAAATTGATATCTTGGGTATCTAGGTAGATGAGTGGCTGGCCCATCTCTCGGGGATCTACCTACTAGTGTGAAACTCAGGTATGCATGATCGGCTGCTGTGCCAATGGGCCGACTGGAAATCGTGAAACCCCGCACATCAGGTATCAATGAAGGAGATCCCATCATGCTCGCTCCCCCTTTAGAGTTCCAGTGTGTGAGAGCATCTGTGTGTGAGAGCATCTGATCCTTGCCATCTCGATAAGCCATTGTATATGACCAACCCATGTGCACTCCCTAGTGTGAGAAAATGCCTGCCATAATTTGTAATCTCCCCCTCATCCTGTACTGATCTCTGCAACCCTGCATCCTCTGCCGTGATCTCCCGGTACATAGCCTCTTGAGGCTGGGGCCCTATTTATATGCCCCCACATCAGCAGTCGGCCTGCTGTAGGGCAGCCCATGACTGTATCAACAGTCGGCCAGCAGCAAATGAGGCCCACGACTCCATACATCCAGTCGTCTGGGCAGTCGGCCACCTACTGGTCCTCCAGCCGCCTCAGGGCTGCCTCCCAAGCCACAAAAAAATGGAAAAAATAGGGGAAAAATGCGGAGAGTGGGGAAAAATGATAAAACACCTCATAAAGGCGGGCACACCCACAACAAAGGCCCTGGTGTATAAAACTAGATAGGAGATGACTTCTAACACCCCCTTTCAGCTCCTGGCTGTGAAACCAACCACAAGGAGTTGGGGTGCCGCCTGAGCAAATCCTGAGAGAGCGACTTCGTGAAGAGGTCCACCGTACTGTCCTCCGTCGAACAGAACTCCAGCAAGATGTCATCAGCAACGATCTGTTCACGAACAAAGTGCCTCTGGATGACCATGGGTTCCTCCAGTGGAAGCCCAAACTTGCAATGCAACCTCTGCAACCTCACCACCTCACAAGCAGCATGACAAGCAGCCCGGTACTCTGCCTCTGTGCTCGACACGGCAAAAGATGACTGCTTCTTACTGCTCCATAAAACTGCTCCTGGGCCTGAAGTAGATCTCCTCGTGTCCGGATCTCCTCCCCAAAGTGAGTCACTCCAACCGTGGAGTCGGACTCCATCCAACAATCCCCCTCCTGTGTACAAGAGTCCATGATCCTTGGCATGCCGCAGAAACCACAGGAAACGCAATCCTGCCTCCCAAAGAGTCATCCGCAACAATGAGCTCAACTGCCTTATCAGGAAGCTCCCGTCCAATCTGGTGTCCATCAACCAGATCAATGAACCATTTTGCTTCTGAGTCAACGAGGCATCACACAGCCCACAAGGATCAACACCTGTTACGGTGCAAAAACAAGTCCCGGAAACCTGATGAAGACCACGCAAGGCCTTCTGAAACCTGTCAACCACCCCCTCTGAATCCGGAACCACAAAGCCTGGAGAAACCACCTCCTTCTGCAAGTAATCACCTGCCATCTACCTGGCTTTCCGAAAGGTCCCCGTGGAAAGAACATCCTCATCTACTGGAGGTTCTTTGTCCCGAATACTACGAGACATCAGAGCATAAGTTACCTGTTCAGTTTCCTCTGACTGACGAACACAAGAAGTACCAACATCAGTACTGGAGAGTTTCTGCCAACTGCTGCCATCTACTGGCAAGCTATTCACCATCTGGTCCCGGAAAGCCTGCACCTGCAGCGTATCCACACTTAAGTGGCCATTACCGGACTGCCACTCATCACAAACCTGAGGACCTGGGAGAGAGAGTGCTGAAAGCTTGTAAACTCCATTCTCCACTCCGCCTTCCCAAACCACTTGGCCTGTTGCTTTGTCCCGGAGAGCAACAAAATGCTCATCAAACTCCACCTGTACGCCAGTCTTGCAAACCTGATGCACTGACAACAGATGAAAACCAAGTGCCGGAACATACAACACCTGGGAGGAATGCTTCCCCCCTCCGCCATCGGGAACTATCTCCATTCTGCCCTCACTGTGAACTGGGATAGTGGATGTATCCCCAGTAAGAATGTGACCAGAAAGCCTGCAGAGATCCTGTAAACCGGAACGGGAAGGAGTCATGCGCCTTGAAGCACCACTGTCGAGAATCCAGTCCCGAGTATCCGTGGCGGGGAATCCTCCAATCTCCTCCCTGTCTGAAGAAAATGAAACATCAGTGTCCACCACCTCCAGGTGCACAAAAGCCAGAGTCTTCATGATTGTTGCTGAGGAATCTTCACCCTTCTCGGTCTTCTGCTTGGGACACTGCCTCCAATAGTGGCCTTTCTCGCCACAATCATTACAGGTCCTCTCTGCCTTTAGTTTCTCGCGGTCAGTAATAACGGACTTCTTCTCGCCACAATCATTACAGGTCCTCTCTGCCTTTAGTTTCTCGCGGTCAGTAACGGACTTCTTCTCAGAAGACTTCTCCGACGAAGCCTTCCCTTTGCCCGTGTTACGGCCTTTCAACCGTTGGCCAGTTAAGGCCTCCGAACCTCCACCCTGAGGAGGGTTCGTGAATTGTTCCTCCTGGTCCAGGACCATGGGCACAAGCTCCTCCCACGTGATGGTGCTGAGCCTGCCACTGGTAATCAAAGACGAGTAAAATGCTGAGTACGAAGAGGGCAAGTGCGACAGCAACGTTATGGCCATGTCCTCTGACGATATCTCCTTCCCAGCCTGAAGAACTTCCTGTTGAAGAGCCTGCAGCTTGTTAATATGCTCCCGCATCGTCGACAACTTTGCAGGGCTCATAACCCGCATCTGTACTTCCAAGGAAATCCTCTTCATGGGCGATACCCTGTTGTAAAGAGAGGCCAAATGCTGCCATATACCTCTGGCCAGCATCATATGCTTTACACGATTGATTACCTGCGGTGTGCAGTTGAGAAAGATAAACGAACGGACCCTGGCGTTGACACGATCCCACATCTGTGTCTGAGCTTCCCGGTCCTTTCGGATCGACGGTAACTCCCCTTCCTCTACTTCCGGCCGTGGAACCCCAACAACGACGAAATCAGCGAGGTCGTAAGACTCCAGAACAGATTCCATCATAACCTTCCATATGCCGTAGTTGCTCCCGTCCAACTGACGGTCCACCGGGAACGTGGGGAGTGTCAGGATCTTCACATGCCTCTCAGCCATCTCAAACAGATCTGCCATTGCGGGGATGTACTCTGAAAAGGGTGGGTGCGTGGGAACAAAGAAGAACTAATACCTACAAGTGGCTGTCCAGCAAATCAGCCCGCCGTCCTCTTGCTTCTCCTCTTCCCGAACAGTCCCAAACAGTCCACCAATCAGCCACACAACAGTCCCCCTCTTGCTCACACAAATCCCAAGAACTATCTAGAGCCTAGGCTCTGATACCATGTCAGAATACGCAGCGGAGATGATGACCAGATCTGGGAACACGAGAGCAAAAACGCATGCAGAAAAATACAGCACAAGAGAGAGAGAGATGTAGGCGTGTAACTTTGCTCTATATACACAAGAAAATCCTGGGTATGATACACAAGTGGCAAGGGGGCTGGGGGCCTATTTATATGCCCCCACATCAGTAGTCGGCCTGCTGTAGGGCAGCCCACGACTGTATCAACAGTCGGCCAGCAGCAAATGAGGCCCATGATTGCATACATCCAGTTGGCCAGCATCCAGAAGTCCACGACTGATGTCTGGGCAGTCGGCCAGCTATACTGGTCCTCCAGCCGCCTCAGGGCTGCCTCCCAAGCCACAGAAAAAATGGGAAAAATAGGGGAAAAATGCGGAGAGTGGGGAAAAATGATAAAACACCTCATAAGGGCGGGCACACCCACAACAAAGGCCCTGGTGTGTAAAACTAGACAGGAGATGACTTCTAACAATTTTGCATGAGCCACCTGCATCCTAGTCTCCCCCATATACCATCTATACCATAATCATGAATGACAGCTTGCATGCGCATCACAAAACTATACCAAGCAACATTCAAAGCCTCTCTCATGTGAAGCATAAGAGGTTGGGCAACGGCATGTACCATCTGTATAAAGTGAGCATGCGATAGATAACCGTTATTTACCATCAGCAACCTTCTATCATGTAAAGCACGGTCATGGATTGACATACCAAAATATAACCCAAGCCATACAAGCATAAGCCTCAATGTATGATCAATCCACATTTTGCAGGTATATGTATCATATTGGGCAGCATGCAGAAGACACCATCTGTCCAAATGTGCTCAGTAGTCTGTAAGTGCATTATGATGAAAAGTAAAGCGCTGCTGCTAAGGCATGAGATGTGTCCACCACAAATCGCATGCATCCAAAAGAGTCAAGGTTTGATCCCATACCTGTTTCTCAATGCGCATCATATGAGAACGATGCGACGAATTGTCAGCATAAGGAGGTGAATTGTTAAAATCCCTTGTAATAAAAGCATTTGATAGCCATGGATATGTTTGAAAAGACTGCCACACATTATTGCAGCCCTGCTCACTGAAGTTTGCGAGGCATAAACACTCACAAATTCATATAGCTCACTAGCAATGTTACATTGCACAACAATCCATTTGCCATTGGGATCATTGTATGCCAATTGAGGTTGAAGTTCATGTCTATCCATGATAAGAGGAGCATAAAATCCTTGCTTTCCTGGATAGAAGATGTGAAAACTAGAGAAAAACCCATGTCTATCAAGTTATGCTCTTGCAAAAAAACTATATGTGGCTGCATGGTATTTATATAAGATCAAAGGGGCCTCCATTTATTTGCATCACAAAGACCCTGCACATTATATGTAAAGCATTTGATTGGTATATACATATTTACAGGATGTGTAAGCAAAACATGCTACTCTTCAACTTGCATGGCTCCCTGTATCACTATGCAATGTATAATTTGGAATATCATCATGGACATTACTTGCATGTAAAGGAGTGGCAGTGCCAGCAGATACATCAAGATTAGTTGCAGTGTGTGCAAACAAGGGGTCACGCGTCACAACTGCAACTAACATTGTGTCCACACTTGTAACATTACCCGAGATATCAGGCACCCCAGATTCCTTTTGTCCAATTATGAGACACGACAGGTCTTTGTCTAAGAGGGATAGTTTTCTTAGGTGTTTGCCATACATTTGACTCTTGGTTTTCCTTTTCTTTCCCTTTTACAACAAGAGGACTTGCCATGTCGATTTTTGCTTTTCCTTCATCTAGAGTGACATTTGGGCCCACACTACATTTTTCCCCTTCTGTTGTTGCACGCGTACAACAGGAGCAACCTCTTGAGGTGGCATTGCCGCAACTGGCAGCTACAAGAGTACCAAAGGACATTTTGATACCATGCGTCGAAACTTTATACATGTGAAACAAGAGTCAGCAAAATTCTCCCATTTGAGCTTGAAGAAAGGTTCCTGTATTGGAAGAATACCAAAGGACATTCTGATACCATGTGAAATAAGAGCTAGCAAAATTCCCCCATTTGAGCTTGAAGAAAGGTTCTTGTATTGGAAGTCTTGGCAGTTCAACATCCATGGCCACTCGGAAAGGAGTTGGTTTATCAATATCACAAAGGATGCAAATTCTATTGAACACTCTTTGAAGACCTAGGAGGGCAAACCAGGCCGAGTGACTCCACCAAAAAAGGTAAAGCAAGGCGCATATAAACAGGAAGCTCTGCAACTTCCATCCACATAGGGCATCTGTGTTTGATGAAGCTTTGATAACCCTACCTAGGCGACCATGGGTACACATGCATCATCTGCTGTCCAAAAAAAGGGGTGCCTTTTCCAAAATAGTTTGTTTTTGTTGCGAATCAATAAGTAGAATCTCACAGAAACCGCGAGCAGAAAAGTAGCATTCCTCAACAAAGCATCCTCCAAGCATAGCTTTGATCCACTGCCCAACATCAGCCGCCGCAGGCATCTTCCCAGGAAAAAAAAAGGATCACAGCTCTTTGCGAAAGTTTCATCACAGGGTCTAGCAATACCTAGCCAGGAACCCGCAATCGAAACTCTGGGGCAGGCTCATCCCATGCTTTCTTGATCTCAGCAAAACCTTCTTGAAGAGTGTCACAGAAATGTTGCAGGTCGGGATTGGTGCAACGAGAGGACTGCATCTCAGCTTGTTGGGAGTCTCCTGAGTTTCTTCTCTTAGGCTCAATAGAGGGATCTCCGTGTTTGTACACTTTAGTAGGTGTAGCCATTTTTGCAGAACCGACACTCACACACAAAAAAGAAGAAGAAGAAAAGAAATGAAGAGTTCACAGAGACAGATACACAAGTCAAGAAGCTAAGCAAAAGGCAAAGACAACATCCATGAACAAGTAAAGGCGACAGGCAGTAGGCAGGAGAAGGTTCAAGAAAAGGCGATAACAGTAGGAGAAGCAGGAACAAAACGAAGGCCAGAAAGAAGAGTTGATGGCTCTCTGCAAGAACAGGCAGAATAGGTGATGATTGTTTCGGCACAACAAGAACAGTCGACGGCCATAACTACAACAAGAGCGGCGACGAATTTCAGAAGTTTAGGCACGAGAAGACGAGCACCGAGCACACCACACACACCATGGTTGTGTAAATTATTTATATTTCAATGATTTTCCTATTGGCAAAACAAATAGGGTAGTCCAATTTGTGTTCCCTTGGTTGTGTCAGTACACAACCAATTGCAAAATTCGATGCATCAATAATATGCACATGGAAGATTATGTCCCAGTTTGGGGGTCTTAAGATAGATGCACTTGCCAAGGCCTTCTTAAGTTCATCATATGCTTGTTGACATTCCTTTGTCCATTCAAAGACTATAGTAGTCTATATAATGGCCTTGTAATTTTTTCATAGAATACAATGAACCTTGTGTAGTACCCGATGTGTCCCATAAATTTTTGAACTCCCTTGAAATTAGTTGATGGAGTTAATCCTAAAATCAAATTGACTTTGCTTTCATCTGCGGAGATACCATTTTTAGACACAATGTATCTTGGTATAACCCCACGCTTTACCCAAAATTGGCATTTCAATGGGTTTAAACATATCTAATACAATCGACACCTTTGAAATACCCTTCTTAAGCAAGCTAGGTGATCTGTGCATACCCAGCAACGATTAGAGTGAGGTGGAAATCTACAAGACATAATGACAATGACTGCAGGACTCAATGAATGAATGAAATGACGAGGAGGAGGAGGAGGATGAGCCGAAGATAAGTAGCATGAAGAGCTGGATCGCATCCCCCTCCCCCCCCCCTCTCTTTCTGGCTTCTTTGATGCGTCTTAAATGCTCTGGCAAGTCTCACTGCCAGAGGATGCCGTTGGTGAAAATCTTGTATCTTTGGTCCAAAGGTGTGTCGGTGGGAAAGATGCCAATCAGTGTGCAATGCCTTTAATGACGTGTGAGTCTTCCGCTTTTGGAGGTTCTTGGAGATCCGTTCCAGTCTAGTTGGATGGTCCAACTGGACTAGTCCAATGAGGATGTCCTGGACCAGTTCAATGACGATGGTTAAAACAATCACACTGTGGGCACCCTTGGTGGCTACTGGTTGCCCACCACTAGAGTTTTTTTTTTTCCGAGAAAAGATTCTTTTATTAGTTATATAAAAAACGCCCGTAGGGCTACAAAAGATCTCGCCTGCTCATAAGAGAGACAGAGCAGTGAATACAGCATGGCAGCCCGGGAGACTCTCCCTAGGTGCTGCAAAATACAAGCATCAGTACAAAGAACTGAGAGGCTAAATCATACAATAGGGGGGGGGGAAGAGCCAAACAGGTGGCCTGTAGTGCCAACGGGGGGATCCCGTGTGTAAGGTGTAGAAAGGGCCACAGCGCCAAGTGGTGTGAAAGGCCTGGCACCGTAAGATCGCCTCATCCGAGTCTCCCCGGATGCGGTCGTACTGTCCTCGCAGGGTGTGGATCAACTCCTGCCAAATCCCCCGTACAGTCTCTGCTGGTGGCTCCAATCTCCCCTCAAAGGCCGTAAAGCACCGGGCCCTCCAGGCGAACCAGATGGTGAGGCTGCTGAGGAGCTCCCATCGTAAATCCCTCTCCTGTGTCCAGCTGGCGGATGAGAAATCCGGTGCCGGAACCAGGCGAGGCTGGCCCCTAATAAATCTGATGGCCTGACTGCCCTGCTCCATCTCATAGCCCATAGCAGGCCCTGACGAAGTCGACCAAGCAGCGGCACCCCACGTAAACATACCCTCTGGAGAGAGGGGGGCCAGAATACGCAGCATCCGCAGCCAAATCTGCGGCGCCTGAGGGCAATCCCAAAGGCAATGTCTCATACCCTCTGGAGAGAGGGGGGCCAGAATACGCAGCATCCGCAGCCAAATCTGCGGCGCCTGAGGGCAATCCCAAAGGCAATGTCTCTGTGTCTCCATAGGGTGGCCGCATCGGACGCAGGCCGTCGGAAGACCGCTGTAAACAAGCCAAGTACCAACTGCTGAGCCCCTGTGGGCGACCAGCCACTGAAAAGTCGAGATCCTGCGGGCCTGTCGACTAGCCCAGAGCCGAGCCCAAAAGTCCTCCAGGAACTCCTGTGAGAGTCCCTGTAGTCGCCAATGCCCCGCTGCCGCTGGAGAGACCGTCCTCCTCGCCGTCAAAAAATGTCGCCCCAGCCGAACAGTATACTGGAAAAAGGTGATCTCTGTGGCCTCAAGGGATGCATAAGGATCATGCCACTCGTACTCCCCGGGGTCCCACTGTAGCCGGGCCAAGGGGCGCGCTGCATATGCCCATATGCGCCAATCCGGGAGCACATCAGCAGGGTCGGGGTCAATATGCCACTTCCGAGAAGCGGCGGCCACTACTCGAATCCTCTGAAAGGTGCACTCTGCAACCAAAGGCGACTCCACCTCCACTCTCTGAAGTCTGCCCTCATCCTGAATCTCATAGTAGAGGCAACTGCCATCCTCAGTGCAAGCTCTGACAGCAATCAGGATCTCCAACTGTGTAAAGGCTCCCATCCACCGTGGGGCCACTGGCTCAAGAGGCGTGAACCACTCCTCTGTGAGTGCCTCCTGAATATCATCCCTCATAATCAACCCCCCTCTGAAGTGACTCAGCCTCTCCACCTGGATCTCCTCTGGTAGACTGCAGAAGGCCTGCCAGTCTCCAAAACTATGAGCTGGGCCTGCCGCTAAAGGCCCCCAGGCTAGCCGAGGCCGAGAACCCAGCATATGACCCTGCTCTGTGCGACCCGCTGGGCTCCAGATGAGCGGCTGTCTGGCCCACTCCTCAACACAAGAAGGAGGTCGCTGAGAGAGCCCCGGTCTCGGCAGCTCCCAAGCTCTCAGGATACTCAAAGCAAATCTGTCCTCCCATCCTCTACTGAGGCCTGTCCTCTTCATCTCTATAAAGATCCAGCGAATCTCTGGTGCCCAAGTGCCCCCTACTGGGGGCGCTCGAGCCTACAGCCGCTGCAAGAGGAGCTCTTTCCAAGGCTCAGCGCCTGGAAGCAACCCCCGAACGATAAGCTTCCCCAATAAAGCTCTACTCTGATCGACTGGATCTATAATGCCCAAACCTCCCTGAGCCAGCGGAAGTGTAATAACTGCCCATGCAACCTTTGCCCGAGCTGGCTGGCCGTCCCGCCCAGACCACAGAAAGTTCCTGATCAGCCTCTGTACCTGGCTGATGCAAGAGCTCGAGAAGATCCAGCAAGACGTAATGTACCACATGGTCGCTAACAGCACCTGATTTGCCACCACCACCCTCCCAGCCAAGGATAGTCGAGCTGTACTCCAATACAAAAGCTTCTTCCGAATGCTCAGAAGAAGCGGGGCAATCTGCTGCTCAGGTGACAAATCTAGGCCAATCTGGCATCCCAAATACCGCACTGCTGTGCCTGGAGGAATCCATCTAAAACCGGGGTCCGGGCTCCATGCCGGAGTGGGAGCACTACTGATCCAAAAGGCCACTGTCTTGCGCCAATTGATCAATGCTCCCGAAGCTGCACTAAAAACCTGGAGCGACTGCTCTGCCCGAAGAAGATTGGCCTCTTGGCCATGCAAAAATAAGCCCGTGTCGTCTGCAAACTCAGCATCAAGCAGGTCCTCCCCCCGGACTGGGAGCTGAAGTCCTCTCAAACCGACCTCCTCTGCCGTCAAATACATGCTCATAGCCTCCGCAAAGAAGAGAAAAAGAAAAGGGGCGAGGGGACACCCCTGACGGACTGATCTGGTCAGCTCAAAACTCGGCCCCCGTCCTCCTGCAATCAACACCTGGCTGCGAGCTGTGGAATACAGAGCCGCCACCCCTCTGATCCATCCTGGCTCAAAGCCCAGGCGAAGCATAGTGCCCTCTAAGAAACCCCAATCAACTCTATCGTATGCCTTCTCAAAATCGAGAAGCATCACGACCAAGTCCTCGCCAAGAAATCTAGCTCGGGCCGTCGCCTCCCAGAAAGTAAAGATGTTGTCAAGGATACTGCGCTCCTTGACAAATCCTGTCTGAGTAGCATGAATCAACTCCCCCAGGAAGGGCTGGATCCTCAAACTCAAGGCCTTTGCTAAGACCTTGTAGACAGTATTGAGGATCGTAATAGGCCTCCAATGCCTAATATCATCTGATACTCCCTCCCCCTTGGGGATAAGATAGATCAAGCCCTCTGAAAAGCTCTGCGGCATCACCCCAGTGTCCAAAACATGCTGAAAGCCCCTGCGGAGGCCTGGCCCCAAAAGGTCCCAATAGCGCATAAAAAAGGCCGGCGTCAGTCCGTCCTCCCCTGGGCAACTATGTCGCGGTAGGACCCTCAAGGCCTCGGCAAGCTCAATCTCTGACAGAGGCGCACCTAGAACTGTACGCATACGGTCTTTGACCCTCCTTTGCACATGGGCCCACACAGTCTGTCTGCAAACATCTCGATCCTCAGTGGCAGGCTCCGCTGAAAGCAGGTCTCTATAGAATGCAGTGGCAATGGCTCTGATCTCCCCGAGCTCAGTAGCTACCGATCCATCCAGTCTACCAAGCTGGCGGACGCCTGCTCGCGCATGACGGGGCCCAGTGATCTCAAAAAACTCTCCAGTCACTCTATCGCCAAGCTGCGTCCACTGAGAGGCCTGACGACGATAGTAAAACTCATGTCTCTGCTCCTCTACCTCTCGAACCTCCTGGCGTGCCTGGCTCAGCTGGGACGCCACCCACTCACATGCAGGCTACTGCTCCTGAAGGCGCTGTAGCGAAGCAAGGCTGCGTCTCAGCCGATGCTCCCGCTCGCGAATCTCTCCCAACCGTGTCAAAGCTGCAGCATGCAGAAAAGAGCTAAGATCGATGAGTCCCTGGGCACACTGGCCCGCTGCATCTTGGTCAGAGCACTGGCTATCGTGTCAGATCCTCTCAATGTCCTCAGCGAGACTGGGATCTGTAAGTATCCTCTCTGGGATCCTCAACTGCAAGCTGGGCTCCCGTGTCCTCTCCTCCAATGTCAAGATAACTGGCGCATGATCTGAAAATGAGGTGCCAGCGAGAATGCCGACGGAGCCCCCTCGCTCCCCTAACCAGTCGCCCACATAAAAGCGATCAATCCGTGATAGATTAGTCCCTCCCTGCCGGCGATCCGACCGGGAGAAACTAAGACTGTCCTGAGACCGGGAGAAAGCCCCATGCTGCCATGCATCAGTGATCCTGAGTGACATGCACAACCGGTCCCAAGATGCAAGCTCCGTGCCGTGCATTGTAACATGACTGCCTCCCACCCTATCTGCCGGGTCCTCAAGCATGTTGAAGTCTCCCCCGACACACCAATGTGCGGCCTCTGGCAATGCATCCGTAACCTGGGTCCAGAACTCTGCTCTGGCACTAGCATGATTGGGCGCATAGACGTTGAGCACGCCCAATAGCTCATCATGCATCCTCAGAATGACATACTGTGCTCTACCAGGCACAATGATCCCTCGATCCACAATGGCCTGCCGCCATACATCTGCAATGACCATGCATACTCCTCCCTGTCCACCCAAAGGACCAAACCTTGCAGACCAAAAAGTGTCCCATCTACCAGGCATCACCGAACCATATCTCCGGATCCTGCTCTCACCCAAGTGGTGCTCCTGCATCATCAAAATATCAATGCTGCCACCAACCAGCATCTCTGAAGCTCCTGCCTCAAGCAACCACGATAGCGTATAAAATGTGCTCCGCCAAGGCCCTGTACATTCCATGAGATGATCCTCATGGATGCCCTGCTGAGGTGGATGCTGTCTCAGCGTACGGCGGGCCTTCGCAAGCGGCTTGGATGGAGAGTAGTCCCCATCCGAGCGGCTGCGAATCTGTCCACCCGGTGTGTTGCAAGAATCCCGGATCAGGCGCCAGTGGTTGTGGCCCATGGCGACTGCCTCCCGCTCTGACAAAGCAACCTCGTGTATACACACATATCCAGGGTCGCGTGCTAAGTCTGCCACTATGCGAACGACCAAATGCCGAATCCCTGAGGTATCCACACTCCCGGGATCCAAGAAAAAATGAGCCAACTCCCAAAGTCGGCCTATCACATCTGTCACCTCCGAATCGCTCATGTGATGAGAAAACTCAACTGCCTGAGTCTTCAAAGTGCTGAGAGCGAGCTCTAGAGTCCAATCCCGGTCGCAAGGGCCACATAGAGGGAACGAGAAGGCCACCGCTGAGTCTAGTGCCTCCTCCCCGCGGGCCGGAGGCATCACTACATGTACTCGGATGGGTGCTGGCTCATGGGGGCCCTCTGCTCCAAAAAGCCGTGTGAAGGTATAATCAAAAGCCTCCGAGCGCTGTCTAATGCCAAGGCGACTCAGCCGACTGCGGATAGATGAAATCCGTGAAGCCCTAATCGGCATAGGTCTCCTCTGTGATGCTCGAGCGAGGTCAGTGCTCAGCGCTCTCCGGACTGCAGGTGAACGCCAGGGAACTGCCAGGGCCTCCCGGGAAGGTGAGGCGGGCGGAGGGGGAGGAGGGGGAGGAGAGGGGGGTGGAGAGGGAGCCGCTGCCGAAACCGGAGCGGAGGCGGGAGGAGGCGATGGTGGAAACGAGGCGGGGGGGGGGGGGACGGGGGTGGGGGGGGTGAAGGAGGGGGTACTGGCATCTCCTGGTCCTCAGTCGTCGCCACGGGGGTCTCCTCCTGGAGGGGAGAAAAGCTGTTCCTCACGGGAACCCAGTGAGGCTGAGACTGTGGCTGCTGCTGCAGCGTTCTCTGGACGTGCTGCTGTGGCTGTCTCCCTCGGCGGCGCCCCTGTCCAGGCTACCACTCCGAGGCCTCTGTGGCCTGAGCAGGTGTCCTGGAGGCAGCCTGCCGAGCCGAATCTGTGGGCGGGCCATTAGTAGCCTGCTGTGGTGAGGGTCGGGGTCTCCTGCGAGGGCAGGCCTTGGCCAGATGGCCGACCTGTCTGCAAATGAAGCACTGATTCGGAAGCCCCGAGAACTCCACTCTCTGATCTATCCATCCCCCCCCCTATCCTAGGTAGCTGAATGACCTTAGGAAGGGAGGAGATGTCAGACACCAACACTCTGACCGAAGGTAGCCCAGTTGCTCTGGCCACCACTGAAGCAGCTGAGGGGCCAGTCTCTAGTACCGAGCCCACCAATGCTCCGAGCCTGGGGAGGAGCGGAAGATACTCCCGGCGGAGTCCAGGGAAGCAAACTGTAACATGAAAAAGGCGCTCTCCCTGCTCCGCCGCTGCTGGGTCAAATCCATGCTGCCAAGGTCTGAAGAAAGCCCGAGCACCCCTGATGTCAAGGGGACTCATGGCAAGGACCTTGGCAACACTCTGGGCGGTCTCGAACTCGATCTGGTAATGTCCACGACCCAATAGCTGTACATCCAGGATCTTGCCCACATCTGCAAGAAGGCGAGCCTGAAGAAGATCCCGGATCTCCCCTCTGCTGGGGCGAGTGCCGACTATACGGCAGATGGTGGAATGTGCCTGGAGGCGTTCCACCTCTGCGGCGAGGCTCGCTTCCTCTTCTGGCGAAAGAGAAAGCCTGATGGGGGTATCCTCAGGGGCGATCGAGGGAAGTCGGGGAATAGATGAAGAGATGATAGTGGATGTAGATGCCATGGAATCCTCCTCTTGAATTTACAGCGGAAAGGCTGCAAGTAGGTACCGGGGCTGCCCACTCCTCCCTAGATACTAGGTGAGGTGAAAGAAAGATGTATAACTATACTCCGGCCGAAGATCAAGGCACACGGTGTTGGGGTAAAGGCATTATGCCCACCCTTGTAGTGTGTACAAGCCCATAAGTTTTATAGTACATAGTACACTTAGTACATTTAATGTACTAAGTGCACTATGTGTACTAGAGCAAATATACATGTGTGATAGGGGAGTCACACACTCATACATTGAGTTGACTTATCCCCACATGTCTCTCTCTCTCTCTCTCTTCTTCTCTGTGTATGTCTCCCACATGAAACCCTAACTCTCTCCCTTCAACTGGTATCAGAGCCAAGGTCACCCCGTAAGCTGCAACGTGGGCAAGAGCTATTGGGCAGAAGCTTGTGTAGGTGCTAAGGCTCATGTGTGTATCGCCGCTGTGTGCAGAATAGGGCAAACCAGCTTGAGGTACGCCAGCATTGGAGATGCTACAGGTGAAGCGCAGGGCTTGCAGGTGTGTGTCCAAGCAGGCATGGCTGAAGGTCGACAGCCTGTGCGTGTGAGCATTGGAGAAGTGCGCCAGCCTGTCTACGCTTAAACAAGCAAGGTTCGCCACCATCGTCACTTGCAGCCGCAGCTATTGCCAGAGCCAGGCCTGTCCTCGCCATCACCATCACTTGTGCGCGTTCGTGCGCTTGCAGGACCAACAGCGATATTAGAGCCGCCGCCATCCAGACCCCGTTCACAACTGGTCACAACTACCTGCTGCTGAGAAGCTGCGCTGGGTCACACACGTGCCTCTGACAGAGTCGTCTGCCTCTGTCTTCACCGTGAGAACCTACGCCCAGCCACAGCTTACCGTTACTGCTGCTGAAGACACCAAGAGGCCGTCGCCTTGCCCGCTGCTGTTGTTTTGAGGGGATGCGATGGTAGATGCGGCAGCTTGCATCGAGTAGCTGGTAAAGGAAAACACTCGAGGCCGCGTGCTGCGAAATGGCCAGGCACTCTTGGAAGCTGGTGTCCCCTGCTGCTTGGAACACCACGGACTCTCTTAGCTTTGCTTCCACCTTCTTCGATGCAGACCCGCCCATTACAACCGCCCGTGTGCAGCACTGATTGATCATCGCTTCAGAGGTATTTGCTTCAATTTTGGGATTTGCATGTCCATTATCATCAATTGAGCAGGTACAGGTCCAAATGGCTCAGATTTTGAGCACAATTGGCAACAATTGGGTGACATTGGTCACATTTCGGGTCAATTTGCAGGAAATTGGGTGTTAACATTTGGGGCTTTTGATGTAATTGTGCCATTGGGCATTCATACATGCTGTATGATGTGAGCAATCTCACATTCGGGCCAAAATTGCAGGAAATTGGAGTGTAAATCAATGGGCTTTTGTGCCGATTGGGTTGATTTGCATGCAGGCACTGGCATTTGATGCTTTGGGCAATGTGTTGATGCCTGTCAAGCACTCAATGTGCCAGTAAATCAAGGGGCTTTTATGTATTGGATGTATATGTGGCCAGGGGGAAGCATTGTGAAGACTCTGGATGCCTTCATGTGCATTAATGTACCATTCATGATCAAAAATTGATCTTGAATCAAGGGGCTTTTCAAGATTTTGTGCTTGTTGAGCTTGGCAAAGCAGCAGGGAAGACTTTTATGCCTTGAACCCTCAGAAATCCACTTGCAGTCAAGGGGCTTTTGCCCAATTTCTGTCCGGGACTGTTGTATGCAGTGGTGAGGACTGTCAAGGTCTGATTTTCACTCATTTGGACAGCCAGGAGAGCATTTATTACTACTGTACTTGCTGGTACAGATTTGGTACAACTTTGTACAAGTTTTGGCATGGCTGTACATTGATTTGAGTGAGGAAAAGGTTCATTTTCAGCTGCTGTACTTGCCGGTACAGATTTGGTACATCATTGGTGAGCACTTAGTACTGTTGTACAGTGTTTTAGAAGGGGAACAGAGCACATCTAAGGTGCTGTCATAAATCTGCAGCAACCAGATTTTGGTGATTTTATCACATTCAGTGGGAGTAGAGTTGCATTTGTGCTTCCGCAGTGGGAGATAAACTTTGGGAGAACAACTGTGAGCACTTTGTGTGCTTTTGGTGCAGTGTTTGCACATCTTGCAGGGAGTCAAGCATTGACTGTGTCAAAGGTTGCATATTGCTATGGCAACCACAGGTGAGAGCTCTTCATTGCTTCACATCAAGAAGCTTGAAGGCTCACATAATTATGACATTTGGCAAACCCAGTGCTATAATGTGTTGCTCCAGAAGAAGCAGCACAAGCCCATCAAAGAAAGGGGTGTAATGCCCGCTTCTCTTACTGCTGAAGAATGGGAAGATATGGATGAGCTAGCAAGATCCACCATCATGTTGTCTGTGTCAGACACTTTACTTTTCAGCATACGTGAAGAGAAGATAGCTTGGGGAATATGGCAAAGATTGAGGACTTGTATGCCCAGCAAAGTGCCTCAAGCAAAGTGTATTGGTTGAAGAAACTCATAGGTCTTCAAATGAAGGAAGGGGCGTCTATGACAGCCCATCTAAATGAGTTTAATGGTGTTGTCAGCCAGGTCATCAATCAAAAGTTGGCAATGGACGATGAGTTCAAAGCCACCTTTCTCTTATGCACTCTGCCAGAGAGTTGGGACACATTCAGGACAGCCACTAGCAATTCAAATGCTATGCTGTCATATGCAGATGTGGAGGGTGCTCTCCTTCAAGAGGAGATGAACAGGAAGAACAACTCTGTTGGAAAGTCCAATGCAATGAATGCACGTGGGAGATCCCAACAAAGGGGTAAAAGCCAAGAACGGGGAAGGAGCAAGTCCCGCTCCAAAAAGGACTTGGAATGCCATTATTGTGGCAAGAAGGGACATTTCAAAAAGCAATGCTACAAATGGAAGAATGATCAAAAGGAAAAGGGCAAAGGAAAAGACAAAGACAAAGATGAAGCCAAAGATGCAAAGCCAAAGGGCAAAAGTGGAGTCAAGATTGAAGAAGTCAATGTGTCACATGCAGGTGACAGTGAGGATGAAGTCCTATTCATGTCTTCACTTGATGCCCATTCACTCCTTGCAGGAGATGGTCATGGTATGCACTCATGGATTATTGATTCAGGTGCCTCCTTTCATGTCACAGGTTGCAGAGACTTGTTTGTCAGGTATACTGGTGGCAATGAAGGAGTAGTTTATTTGGGTGACAACCATGCATGCCAGATTCTTGGCAGAGGTGATGTGAGGCTTGTGTTTTCAGATGGCTCACAGCTTATGCTCCATGATGTCAGGCATGTGCCTGAGATCAAGAGGAACCTGCTTTCTACTGGACAGCTTGATGATGCTGATTATGTTACCACATTTGGTCGTGGAAAGTGGAAGATTAGTAAGGGCTCATTGGTTGTTGCCAGAGGCTCTAAGGTGGACACTCTTTACTTCATGCATGCTGGTGTTTGTCACCATGCTAATGTAAATGCAACCGAGTTGCCATAAATCTCTATGTGGCATAGCCGGTTGGGACACATGAGTGTCAAAGGAATGGAGCAATTGTCTCGTTTTGGTTACTTGCCTTCTCTAAAGTTCTCAAGTTTTCAGTTTTGTGAGCATTGTATATATGGCAGGCAACTCCAGTGCCCCCACAAGAAAGCTCTTGGACAGAAAGATGCTCAGTTAGAGCTTGTGCATACAGATGTATGTGAGATGCCTCAGCTTTCTTTGGGAGGGGCAAAATATTTTGTGTCTTTTATTGATGATGCCACACGCAAGGTGTGGGTTTATCCTCTTCGTTTGAAGAGTGATACATTCTCAGTGTTTGAGAAGTTTGTTGCTCATGTTGAGAATCAAACTGGCAAAACACTGAAGGCTTTGCGTTCCGACAATGGTGGAGAGTATATGTCCAAACAGTTTCAGGACTTTTGTGATGCTAAAGGCATCAAGAGGGAGCTCTCTACTCCTTATGATCCTCCACAAAACGGGACAGCAGAGAGGATGAACAGGACCATTCAGGAGAAGGTCCGTTCTATGTTGTCACATGCTGCGTTACCTCATGGTTTTTGGGCTGAAGCTGTTATGACAGCCGTTCATCTTATAAACAGGTCACCTAACACGAGGCTTGGTGGGAAAGTGCCAGAGGAAGTATGGACAGGGAAGCCTCCGTCCTACAAGCACTTGAGAGTGTTTGGTTGCGTTGCGTACGTGCACATACGCAGGGAAATACGCACCAAACTTGATCCTAAGTCTCACAAATGCATATTCCTAGGATATGGTGACAGAGGTGAAATGGGGTATAGACTTTGGGATCCAGTGAATAGAAAGATTATACGCAGCAATGATGTCATTTTTGATGAAACATGATGTATAAGGAGCCTGCAAGGCAACAGGAGCCTAGCAGAGTGATCTTTGATGATGATGGATATCATGGACAACAACCAAGGGCTGTAAATCAGCATCAAAACCAGCCCTTAAATGGTGCTGAAAATGGTCCAAATGGACAGCCAGAGATGGCAGAAGATATCCCTATGGATATCCCACAGTTAGAGGAGATACCGGGCATGATCTTTCAACCATATGGCATGGAACAGGAGCCACCAATAGGTGATATGCAGGCTGGGCAGCAACCTGCAAATGATGGTCATTGGGTACGGAGGTCCACAAGACCTTCCAGACCCCCTGACAGGTTTGTTCAAGGGGTTGACTACTTGATGCTCACTGACTGTGGGGAGCCCTCATGTTATAAGGATGCTTTACAGAGGGCAGACAAGGCTCTTTGGGAGCGTGCTATGAAGTCAGAGATGGATTCTCTGCACAAAAATGGAACATGGAAGTTGGTGCATTTGCCTACAGGCAAGAAGGTTTTGCCATGCAAGTGGGTTTACAGGCTCAAAGTTGCACCTCATGCAAAGCCAAGATACAAAGCCAGGTTAGTGGCTAAGGGCTTCAAGCAGGAATATGGTGTGGACTTTAATGAGATCTTCTCTCCAATGGTCAAAATGACCACACTTAGAGCTGTATTAGCTTTGGTTGCTCATGATGATCTGGATTTGATTCAGATGGGTGTGAAGACTGCTTTTCTTCACGGTGATCTCCATGAGGAGATATATATGCAACAGCCAGAGGGTTATGCAGTGAATGGAAAGGAGAAGCTTGTATGCAAGCTGAAAAAGAGTCTTTATGGGCTCAAACAGGCACCAAGGGAATGGTATCATAAATTTGATACATTCATGAAATCCCAGGATTTCAGGAGGAGCGACATAGATCACTGCTTATACACCAAGAAAGCTTTGGATGGCAGTCTATTGATCCTTATCTTGTATGTTGATGATATGTTGATTGCCGGGAAATCTCGTAAAGAGATGGATGCCTTGAAGAAGATGCTGCATCAGACCTTTGATATGAAGGATTTAGGTGATGCAAATCATATTTTGAGTATGCGGATACTTCGGGACAGAAATCAGCATCATGTGTTGTATTTGTCTCAGAAGGAATACATTGGCAAAGTTTTGCAGAGGTTCAATATGGAAGGGGGGAAGAAGACTAGTACTCCTTTGCCTCCATATGTGAAACTCAGTGCTAGGGACAGCCCACAGTCAGATAGTGACAGGGCTGATATGGCCAAGATTCCGTATGCTTCAGCTTGTGGCAGTCTCATGTATGCCATGGTTGCTACCAGGCCGGACATTGCATTTGCAGTGGGAGTGGTTACTAGATACATGGCCAAACCTGGCAAGAAGCATTGGGAAGCAGTGAAAGGTGTCATGAGATACCTCAAGGGCACACAGGATATGTGCATCTGCTTTGGCAAACAGGATGCATTAGTGCATGGTTACACGGAGTCGGATTATGCCGGTCATCCAGATAACCAGAAGTCTACTACCGGTTATGTGTTTACATTCACAGGAGGTGCTGTGTCATGGATATCCAGGATGCAGAAGTGCACTGCCTTATCTACTACAGAGGCCGAGTATATTGCAGCCACAGAGGCTTGCAAGGAGGCATTATGGCTATCTTGGTTAGTGGTTGATTTTGGTTATACAGGGGATATTCCATTGTTGCATTGTGACAGTCAGAGTGCCATCCAGTTGGCAAAGAACCCTGTCTTTCATGCAAAGACGAAGCATGTGGATGTGAAGTATCACTTCATCGGAGAGGTGATAGAGAACAAGCTGATTCAGCTTGTCAAGATTCATACGGATGACAACCCGGCTGATCTGTTGACAAAGAGTTTGCCTCCAGAGCGGTTTGCTCATTGCAGACACTTGATGGGCATTGGATGAGGCCAGTTTCAGCCTTGATATGGCCTTGTATATTATCATGTACATGTTGATTTTTCTTTTCCTTCATTTAAGGGCACTTTGCCTTTAAGTGGGAGGTTGTTGGGGTAAAGGCATTATGCCCACCCTTGTAGTGTGTACAAGCCCAGAAGTTTTATAGCACATAGTACACTTAGTACATTTAATGTACTAAGTGCACTATGTGTACTAGAGAAAATATACATGTGTGATAGGGGAGTCACACACTCATACATTGAGTTGACTTATCCCCACATGTCTCTCTCTCTCTCTCTCTTCTTCTCTGTGTATGTCTCCCACATGAAACCCTAACTCTCTCCCTTCACACGGTAGATGGGAGCTGACCTGATGTGCGATGAAGTAAGGGAGGGAGAGGCTAATGGAGCAAGTGCACGGTGCTGCCACTAGTGCAGGATACGACCAGAATACAAAGTGCAACCGGAATACAAATTGCAAAACAATTTGCGATTTGCATTAAACTGCAGGGAGGGAGTGCTAGGAAAAAAAATGTTGCCTGATACCTGCAGAGCTTGAGAACCTCAGTGCTCTGATACCATGAGGGAACATGGAGCGCGGAGCACCAAGCGAATGGAGGTGCAGCACGCGGATGGAGACCAACAACCGGCAGGGTCCGCCCCTCCCACTTGAAGATCCCGTGAAATCACCATAAAGGTGGGGGATGAAGGGAGACCAAGGGCGTTTTGCCCTAAATAGAGGGGTTAATTTGATCCCAACCCACTATGTGGGATAATAGACTGCCACATGGCAGCATGAGAAGCAGAGGGCACGAATCCGTTCCAACACTTGAGAGGCTGGAGAGTCTGATGAAGAGCAGCCAGATCCGTGGCTTGGCCTCAGAGGGATATGAGCTCGCTTTCTTGTTGTGCCACCTGAGCTCGTAATGTACTCACTTCCTTGTGGCTGTGGGAAGAAGCACCGGGCGTGTAAGCTTAGACTCTCTATCGTGGAGGAGTTGTTGAAGATTGGAAATTTGAGCTTGAAGATCCCCGATCATGGTCTCTGCATCTTGATTCTATAGCGTTTGTTTGCATTGGTGAGCTCGAAGAAATAGTCCGTGAGATAATGAGAGTAGATACTGGAGAGGTTATCCAAGCCTTGGACAAGGCGGCAAGCTCGACGAGGATGACGTAAAGCCAGGTGCTCTGGGGGATCAGGAAAGTTGCCGGAAGAGTGGTTGCCACCATGGGGATAGGATGGGTTCCGAAGGTGGTGAGGCTGTTGAGGATGGTTCGTGAGGTTGTGGCAGGGTTTGAGCCAAGGCAGGTTGGTTGGAGATGCAGACCGGCAAGGTTGTGACGATTGGGAAAGTCACTGTAGACGATGGTAGTGTGCCGAGAGATGCCCCCGGGGTGGAAGGAGAAGTGGAGAGTACAGGTCGGGTGGTGGAAGACATGGTGATAGGAGCAGCGCTAGGGGTGGTTCAGGGCCATCGGGACAAGGCTTGGGAATCTTGTTGCACCTGAGGGCTGGCGAGGAGAGGTATGGCTAGATGGGCGAGGTGGAGGTGTGGAAGGAAATGAGGTGGGAGGTTGCTGAAGAAGCTACGTGACAAAACAAGCAAAGGGCCAAATGAAGGAAGAGATTTCCGGCTTATTGTGTTGAGCCCAGAATCGGTGGCAGCAGAGGCGAATGGATTCATAAATGAGATGGTGGAATGGGAAAGGGCGACATGTGCATAGACAATAGAAGGAAACAAAAGGGAGAGGGGAAGTCGGCCTGAGAAGCTGTAGAAGTGGGAGGAAGCACCAATTACCGACACCGAGGGTGCGCCAGCCAAAGGGGCTGAGGAAGCACTAACCATCGACGGAAGTGTGGATGGCACGGTTGTTGAGGAAGTCATGGGGCAGAAGAATAAGTTTGGCGAGGCCTGGTGGGTAGACCGTCTGCCATGAATGAGCAGGTGGTGGCGCTGCGAGGTAGGCAGAGTGTGCGAGAGGTGATCGTTTTGGTGGTGCAGAGATGTGGCAGATGGATTTGGCAAGTAGAAGGCAAGTCGGCCGGGGATCGGGTGGTCGAGTCAGAAGTGCCCAAGGTGGGGGATCAAGGTGAGGGGCAAGCCAGGTGTGGAAGGGGGATTTTTTTTCCTCCTTTTTAATGAGACGAGGTGGACAAGGGGTTGGGGGGTTTCTTTTTTTATTTTATTTTAAAGTTCTTTCTAGAGAGATATGCCCGGGTGGTATGCTTTCACCCTGGAGCCATTGATCAAAAGAAGCGGGCGACCGTCCAGTGTATGGAGCTGGACAGCACCATGGGGAAGGATCTCATGGATCCGGAACGGTCCCTCTCACGCAGGACGAGCTTCTTAGCCCATTTTAGATATTGAGCTTGGTACACCAGGGCCAATTGGCCTTCACATAACTTGGATTTCCTAAGATGGCGGTCATGCCAGGCCTTCCATCTATTCTGCTTCACCTCTAGAGCTTGATTGGCCAATGCCTAAGTTTCATCTAAGATTGTCAGACGGAGCACATCTGCAGTATTGGAAATGGCATCTAGGTTGTCTGATACGACCATTGTTAAATTCGAAGGGCAGGACGGCTTCCAACCCATAAACCAGCTGAAAGGGACTTTACCATGTGGTTGCTTTGAAGGTGGTGCAGTAAGCCCACAAAGTGGCTAGGAGCACTTCAGACCAGTGACGAGGTTGTTGATGGCACAACTTCCAGAATAAGTGACAGAGCACTTTGTTGGTGCTTTCGGCTTGGCCATTGGCCCAAGGATAGTAAGAACAAGACTTCCGATGAAAAACATGGTACTTGGCAAGTAAGATGGCGATCATTTCATTGACAAAATGAGTGTCCTTGTCACTAATAATTTTCAACGGACATCCAAACCTGATGAGAATGTGCTCGTATAAGAACTGAGCCATTATGTTAGCCGTGCAATCCTTGTATCTATGGCTTCAGCCCATTTACTGGCATAATCAGTAGCCACTAGGATGTATTTCACTGACTGGGTTGAGCTACTAGATTGATGGGTCCCACAAAGTAGACACCCCACCGCTCAAATGGCAACTAGTCGAGGGAGATGTGGAGAGAGCGATAGGGCGATTCAATTGATGGGTGGGTTTGGGACCACACCTTTGACAGTTGTCGCAAGACTTAGCAAACTGAATGGAATCCTTGGACATGGTTGGTCACCACAGGCCATGCCGGAACAAGAGGGTGCCTAAGATATGTCTTGGATAGTGCCCACCACTTGGCCCTTCATGAGCATCCTCCACTAGTGCAGCCTGACACACCGTCGGAGAACACCATCATGACCAGCCTTGTAAAGTTGACCGGCTATGAGCTGGAATGGTCGGCTCTTCACCAGAAGCCTCTGTTTGTCCTTGGTTGGGACTTACACCATGTGGAAATTGGCTTGTAGAAAGCAAGGCAAGATTATTCCCATACCAGTTTGGGGCAGCATCCACTTTAAAAAGAACACTATCACGGAGATCGTCATCAATACCTGTGGCTGTGTCACTAGAGTCGATGCGAGAGAGATGATCTGCCATGATGTGATGTTTGCCTGGCCAGAGTAGAATGTCAACATCAAACTCTTGGAACAGGAGCAACCACCTCCAGGCACGAACAACCACCTGTGGTTTGTTGAGAAGGTACTTGAAAGCATGGTGATCGGAGATGACGATGAAATGAGTGCCTAAAAGATAATGTCGAAACTTTTGGTGGCCAGGTCTTCCTGCTCAGTGGTACTGTAGTTTTGTTCGTCGGGGTGAGAAGTAGACTGGCATAGTAGATGGGATGATCCATTTTGTACTCTTGACTGGGTTGGTTGAGGACTGCACCAACAGCAGTAAGACTGGCATATATGTGGGCGTGGAAGATCATGTCCAATCTGGTGTAATGAGGATGGGGAGAGCCATGTCTGCTTTGATGGGGAGAATAAGAATTAGGGTTAGGTCATGTGTTCATGTGTGGGAGACATACACAGAGAAACAACAAGGGAGAGAGAGAGAGAGAGTTGTGGGGATAAGTCAACTCATGAGGCATGAGTGTGTGACTCCCCTATCACACATGTATATTGCACTAGTACACATAGTGCACTTAGTACATTAAAAGTACTAAGTGTACTATGTACTATAACTTATGGGCTTGTACACACTATAAGGGTGGGCATTATGCCTTTACCCCAACAACCTCCCACTTAAAGGCAAAGTGCCCTTAAGTAAAGGAAAAGAAAAATCAGCATGTACATGATAATATACAAGGCCAAATCAAGGCTGAAACTGGCCTCATCCAATGCCCATCAAGTGTCTGCAATGAGCAAACCGCTCCGGAGGCAAACTCTTTGTCAACAGATCAGCCGGGTTGTCATCCGTATGAATCTTAACAAGCTGAATTTGCTTGTTCTCTATCACCTCTCTGATGAAGTGATACTTCACATCCACATGCTTCGTCTTTGCATGAAAAACAGGGTTCTTTGCCAACTGGATGGCACTCTGACTGTCACAATGCAACAATGGAATATCCCCTGTATAGCCCAAATCAACCACTAACCGAGATAGCCATAATGCCTCCTTGCAAGCCTCTGTGGCTGCAATATACTCGGCCTCTGTAGTAGATAAGGCAGTACACTTCTGCATCCTGGATATCCATGACACAGCACCTCCTGTGAATGTAAACACATAACCGGTAGTAGACTTCCGGTTATCTGGATGACCGGCATAATCCGAATCCGTGTAACCATGCACTAATGCATCCTGTTTGCCAAAGCAAATGCACATATCCTGTGTGCCCTTCAGGTATCTCATGACACCTTTCACTGCTTCCCAATGCTTCTTGCCAGGGTTGGCCATGTATCTAGAAACCACTCCCACTGCAAATGCAATGTCTGGCCTAGTAGCAACCATGGCATACATGAGACTGCCACAAGCTGAAGCATACGGAATCTTGGCCATATCAGCCCTGTCTCTATCTGACTGTGGGCTGTCCATAGCACTGAGTTTCACATATGGAGGCAAAGGAGTACTAGTCTTCTTCCCCCCGTCCATATTGAACCTCTGCAAGACTTTGCCAATGTATTCCTTCTGAGACAAATACAACACATGCTGATTTCTGTCCCGAAGTATCCGCATACCCAAGATGTGATTTGCATCACCCAAATCCTTCATATCAAAGGTTTGATGCAGCCTCTGCTTCAAGGCATCCATCTCCTTACGAGATTTCCCGGCAATCAACATATCATCAACATACAAGATGAGGATCAATAGACTGCCATCCAAAGCTTTCTTGGTGTACAAGCAGTGATCTATGTCACTTCTCCTGAATTTCTGGGATTTCATGAATGTATCAAATTTATGATACCATTCCCTTGGTGCCTGTTTGAGCCCATAAAGACTCTTTTTCAGCTTGCATACAAGCTTCTCCTTTCCACTTACTGCATAACCCTCTGGCTGCTGCATATATATCTCCTCATGGAGATCACCGTGGAGATCATCATGCGCAACCAAAGCTAACACAGCTCTAAGTGTGGTCATTTTGACCACTGGAGAGAAGATTTCATCAAAGTCCACACCATATTCCTGCTTGAAGCCCTTAGCCACTAACCTGGCTTTGTATCTTGGCTTTGCATCAGATGCAACTTTGAGCCTGTATACCCACTTGCATGGCAAAACCTTCTTGCCTGCAGGCAAATGCACCAACTTCCATGTTCCATTTTTGTGCAGAGAATCCATCTCTGACTTCATGGCACGCTCCCATAGAGCTTTGTCTGCCCTCTGTAAAGCCTCCTTATAACATGAGGGCTCCCCACAGTCAGTGAGCATCAAGTAGTCAACCCCTGGAACAAACCTGTTAGGGGCTCTGGAGGGTCTAGTGGACCTCCGTACCCAATGACCATCATTTGCAGGTTGCTGTCCAGCCTGCATATCACCCATTGGTGGCTCCTGTTCCATGCCATAAGGTTGAAATATCATGCCCGGTATTTCTTCTAACTGTGGTATATCCATAGGGATATCTTCTGCCATCTCTGGCTGTCCATTTGGACCATTTTCAGCACCATTTAAGGGCTGGTTTTGATGTTGATTTACAGCCCTTGGTTGTTGTCCATGATGTCCATCATCATCAAAGATGACTCTGCCAGGCTCCTGTTGCCTTGCAGGCTCCTTATACATGCATGTTTCATCAAAAATGACATCATTGCTGCGTATGATCTTTCTATTCATGGGATCCCAAAGTCTATACCCCATTTCACCTCTGTCACCATATCCTAGGAATATGCATTTGTGAGACTTAGGATCAAGTTTGGTGCGCATTTCCCTGCGTATGTGCACGTACGCAACGCAACCAAACACTCTCAAGTGCTTGTATGACGGAGGCTTCCCTGTCCATACTTCTTCTGGCACTTTCCCACCAAGCCTCGTGTTAGGTGACCTGTTTATAAGGTGAACGGCTGTCATAACAGCTTCAGCCCAAAAACCATGAGGTAATGCAGCATGTGACAACATAGAACGGACCTTCTCCTGTATGGTCCTGTTCATCCTCTCTGCTGTCCCGTTTTGTGGAGGATCATAAGGAGTAGAGAGCTCCCTCTTGATGCCTTTAGCATCACAAAAGTCCTGAAACTGTTTGGACATGTACTCTCCACCATTGTCGGAACGCAAAGCCTTCAGTGTTTTGCCAGTTTGATTCTCAACATGAGCAACAAACTTCTCAAACACTGAGAATGTATCACTCTTCAAACGAAGAGGATAAACCCACACCTTGCGTGTGGCATCATCAATAAAAGACACAAAATATTTTGCCCCTCCCAAAGAAAGCTGAGGCATCTCACATACATCTGTATGCACAAGCTCTAACTGAGCATCTTTTTGTCCAAGAGCTTTCTTGTGGGGGCACTGCAGTTGCCTGCCATATATACAATGCTCACAAAACTGAAAACTTGAAAACTTTAGAGAAGGCAAGTAACCCAAACGAGACAATTGCTCCATTCCTTTGACACTCATGTGTCCCAACCGGCTATGCCACATGGAGATTTCCGGCAGCTCGGTTGCATTTACATTAGCATGGTGACAAACACCTGCATGCATGAAGTAAAGAGTGTCCACCTTAGAGCCTCTGGCAACAACCAGTGAGCCCTTACTAATTTTCCACTTTCCACTACCAAATGTGGTAACATAATCAGCATCATCAAGCTGTCCAGTAGAAAGCAGATTCTTCTTGATCTCAGGCACATGCCTAACATCATGGAGCATAAGCTGTGAGCCATCTGAAAATACAAGCCTTACATCACCTCTGCCAAGAATCTTGCATGCATGGTTATCACCCAAATAAACCACTCCTTCATTGCCAGCAGTGTACCTGACAAACAAGTCTCTGCAACCTGTGACATGAAAGGAGGCACCTGAATGAATGATCCATGAGTGCATACCATGACCACCTGTAAGAAGTGAATGGGCATCAAGTGAAGACGTAAAGAGGACCTCATCCTCACTGCCACCTGCATGTGACACATTGATTTCTTCAATCTTGACTCCACTTTTGCCCTTTGGCTTTACATCTTTGGCTTCATCCTTCTCTTTGTCTTTGCCTTTTCCCTTTTCTTTTTGATCATTTTTCCATTTGTAGCATTGCTTTTTCATGTGTCCCTTCTTGCCACAATAATGGCATTCCAAATTCTTTTTGGAGCGAGACTTGCTCCTTCCCCTTTCTTGAATTTTACCCCTTTGCTGGGATCTTCCACGTGCATTCATTGCATTGGACTTTCCAACAGAGTTGTTTTTCCTGTTCATCTCTTCTTGAAGAAGAGCACCCTCAACATCTGCATATGACAGCATAGCATTCGAATTGCTAGTGGCTGTCCTAAATGTGTTCCAACTCTCTGGCAAAGTGCATAACAGAAAAGTGGCTTTGAACTCATCGTCCATTGCCAACTTTTGATTAATGACCTGGCTGACAATACCATTAAACTCATTTAGATGGGCTGTCATAGACGCCCCTTCCTTCATCTGAAGACCTATGAGTTTCTTCAACCAATACACTTTGCTTGAGGCACTTTGTTGGGCATACAAGTCCTGCAATCTCTGCCACATTCCCCAAGCTGTCTTCTCTTCACGAATGCTGAAAAGTAACGAGTCTGACACAGATAACATGATAGTAGATCTTGCCAGCTCATCCATATCTTCCCACTCTTCAGCAGTAAGAGAAGCGGACATTACACCCCTTTCTTTGATAGGCTTGTGCTGCTTTTTCTGGAGCAACACATTGTAGCACTGGGTTTGCCAAATATCATAATTATGCGAGCCTTCAAGCTTCTTGATGTGAAGCAATGAAGAGCTCTCACCTGTGGTTGCCATAGCAATATGCAACCTGTCAATGCCTGACTCCCTGCAAAATGTGCAAACACTGCACCAAAAGCACACAAAGTGCTCACAGTTTTTCTCCCAAGCTTTATCTCCCACTGCGGAAGCAAGAATGCAACTTTTCTCCCACTTTATGTGATGAAAACACCAAAATCTGGTTGTTGCAGATTTTGGACAGCACCTTAAATGTGCTCTTTTGCCCTTCCAAAGTACTGTACAGCAGTACCAAGTGCTCACCTGTGATGTACCAAACCTATACCGGCAAGTACAGCAGCTGAAATTGAACCTTTTCCTCACTCAAATCAGTGTACAGCCATGCCAAAAGTTGTACAAATCTGTACCAAAACTGTACCAGCAGGTACAATAGCAATAAATGCTCTCCTGGCTGTCCAAATGAGTGAAAATCAAACTTTTACAGTCCCGTACACTGCATACAACAGTCCCGAACAGAAATTGGGCATAAGCCCCTTGACTGCAAGCTGATTTTTGAGGATTCAAGGCATAAATGTCTTGCCTGCTGCCTTGCCAAGCTCAACAAGCATACAAACTTGAAAAGCCCCTTGATTTGAGATCAATTTCTGATCATACATGGTACATTGACGCACATGAAGGCATCCAGAGTGTTCACGATGCTTACCCCTGGCCACATATACATCAAATACATGAAAGCCCCTTGATTTACAGGCACATTGAGTGCTTGTAAGGCATCAGCACATTATCCACAGCATCAAATGCGATCGCTTGCATGCAAATCAACCAAAACGGCACAAAAGCCCCTTGATTTGCACTGCAATTTGCTGCAATTTGCTGCAATTTTGCCCAAATGTGCGATTTCTCACATCATACAGCATGTATGAGTGCTTAATTGCACAATTACATCAAAAGCCCCAAATTTCGACATTCAATTTCCTGCAAATTGATCTTGATTGTGACCAATTTCATTCAATTTTGCCAATTTCGCTCAAAATTGAGCAATTCGGCACCTGTACCTGCTCAATTGCAAATAATGGACATAAAAATTCCCGAAATTGAAGCAAAATACCTCTAATTTGGGCTGAATTTGAGGGGCAATTCTGATTTGAGGGGCAATTCTACTGCTGGTGTTGCTCGTGTTGATGGAGATGCACCGGCTGTGCTGCAGATTTAGATCAGCTACAGGTACTGTATGGGCTGGGCTGCGTAGCTCTCCTTGCAAAACGCTTGGCCCTTTGGCGCCTACGTTTTTTTTTTTGTGGCTAGTTGTGCAGAGTATGGGCCACGTGCTGATGGTGATGCATCGACGGCTACTGTAAGGCGCAGATGTCAGGGACGAAGAGAGAGAGCAGACGAACAAATTGGCGGTGTAGCGAACATGCGTTGCTGCGCTGATGATTAACACGCCTTCGCCCAACGCTTGTAGTCGACAGCTCTGGTGGCTCCTGACACGCCTGCGTATGAAAAAGCGCAGAAATGGCTGCCCGCCTACATGATGGCCGCCCCGCCCGTGGGCAGCTCGAAGATCTGCTCCTTGGACGATTCCCACGTGATCACGTAGAACTCCTCCACCTGCGCCTTGCGCAGCAGGCCGCCCGTGCTGCCCCGAAGATTGGTGACGGCGTGTCTGGCTTCAGCTGCGGAGGTGTGAAACCCGCCGGGGCCTAATCTGCTGAAGCTTGCGAGGAAGGAGCAGTGCCTGGCCAGACCTCGTGGCTGTTGGGCAGCCCACGCTACTGGCTGGGGCTGGCTGGGCAGCCCACGCTGGTTGGTTGGGCAGAGAAAGGCGACCAAAAAAAAAGAACAAGGCGACCCTCAGATCAGAATTCAGCACTACGAGTACGACTGCTCCAGGGCTCTGATACCAAGTTGTTGGGGTAAAGGCATAATGCCCACCCTTATAGTGTGTACAAGCCCATAAGTTATAGTACATAGTACACTTAGTACATTAAGTGTACTAAGTGTACTATGTACTATAACTTATGGGCTTGTACACACTATAAGGGTGGGCATTATGCCTTTACCCCAACATGCTTACATATCTTTGAAGCGACGGTGGTAGCTAGTATGCCCTACAAAAACTTGGGTTCCCTTGGAATTCATGGGAGGGGGCAACCCAAGGATCTCTATCCAGGTGGTGAGTTGAGTGCCAGTGAAGTTAGAAAAGTCATCGATGAAAGTGCGGAGAAAGCTAGGAAGGTACTCCCTGCAAATGTTAGTGACGATTCATCGGAAGGTGACTGGAGCATTGCACAATCCAAAGAGCATCTTGTTGTAGACGTAGGTGCCCCACTGGGTGACAAAGGCTGTCTTGGAGCGGTCGTCCAGGTGGATGGCTACTTGGTTGCATGCCTGACAACATCTTCTAGAGCCTTGTCCATGAATGGAAGAGGAAATCCGTCCTTAATAGTGGCTTTGTTGAGGGGCCGGAAATCCAGGCGCACACGGATCTTGTTGGTCTTCTTATTAGGAGAGATGACCATAGGAGAGAGCCATTTCTGAGTGTTCCACAGGTGAGATGATGTGAGCTGCCTCCATTTTCTCCAGCTCCACCTTGACTGCCTCTAGAAACTATTGGCCAAAACACAGCATACATTCAACATCCATCACATCATAAACATACTTCGATACATTTTTCACAACTATCATCCTATAAACACCAAAAGACAACCTTGCACATGACACAACACTAGGGTCTGAAGTTGCCCCCCCGGGCGCGCCCCGCGAGGTATCTTCATTACCAATAAAGTATTTTCTTGTACAAAATGCGGGTGCCCGGGAGATCATACTCCACCGTCAGCACCAGATTTATCCAAATCAGTGAAATACAGAAAAGAAAACAAACCCTCGGTCACCAAACCAGGACAAAGCAGTCACCAACTGCTCTCTTGATTATCTTGGGGCACCTGTCAGGCCCACTCGAATGCTAGTACGTGATCATACCCGTTAAACCTGTCCACACAGCTGTTTGCACAGCCAGCTATGTTTCAAGCTTCCTGGCCATCCGTAGGTTCCACCAGATCATACATAAGTCCTCCATGTTTTCCCAGAGCGACTTCCTCTCTATCTTCATGACTGAATTCAGCCTGCATACTGTCCAAACAGTCTCGGACAGCCCTCAGACCAATTCGTTTAGCAACCTGTGAGCAGTGTAGTTGCCAGACATTCTGTATCTATTCCGGCCAGTGAAATCCTTGATGTCCTTCCTGGTGTTATGCTGAAAACAGTTCAGCCAACCTGTAGAGGAGAAGGAGAAGGAGAAGGAGAAGGTATCGACCAGCTCTGTCAGCCTCTTGTGCACTTAGCCAGCCCCAAAAAGATTGTCAAAACCCATCGACCAGCTCTGAGAGAATCTGTGAGAAAACCGACCAGCAATATGCAAGCAGAGGAGAAAGTCCACCAGCCCAGTAGCACATGTAGAAGCAGCCGACCAGCCTTATGACACCTGTGTATACTGTTCAACAGCCTTGTGCCACCTCTAGAAGGAGTCGACTAGCTCTAACAAAACCCCCGCCTCGCCACATGTGTAACCTACATGCCTTGCAAGCCACCCTGCCTTGTCCTGCACACTAGGGTTCCCAGAAAAGCAACTCGTGGGCTTCAAAAATCTCTCCCCCAGCCTCTTTTAGCAACTCGTGAGATATAAACCATATGCGCGAGTGCCCATCACTAGTAAAATGTCCACCCTGATGTGAACTCTCTTATAAGTTTGTCCGCCCAAATTTTAATGAGTTTGAATGTGTAACTATAAAATTTAGTAAACAAGGCAATAAAATTTAAATAGAGTTAAGTGTGCACACTTACCACCTGCAAACCACATAAAATCACCGCCTTAGTCACAAACAGGTGTGCACACACGCGTCCACGGGGTGTCTAGGCGTCCTTGATGCTCGTGGACATTCACAGGCAAAATACTAGGCAATGTCGAAGCAACAAAACAAGTCACACATGCAAGTGCATTTCACAGGCATATGCTTGTGCACAATAATTTGGATTAAATCTCTCAATTGGCATCTTGTACACCAAAATAGTTACAACCACGGGCACCACCCATGCAGGATCCAAAATACTCGCCAGAGCAATTCACCCTTCCATGAGTTTACATAACTCACCAGGATTACCACCCTTCCATGAGTTCACATACTCACCAGGATTACCACCCTTCCACGAGTTCACATACTCACCCACCAGGGTGCCGCTTTTCGTTCCTTGTGAAAGACGATCTGCTTAGGCTATAGGATCTCTTTCAATTCATCAATCTCAAGTTGGTCCTCCACTACCGGTTCCACCGGCTCAGGACCAACATACGGTTTCAAGAGATTGATATGAAAGGCATTATGTATCCGCCAATGATTTGGTAACACTAATCGAAAAGCTACCTCATTGATCTTTTCCAAGATCTGAAACGGTCCATAATACCTACAAGATAGCTTTGGATACATGCCCACTTTGCTTGTCTTCTTACAGAGTTGAGCTTTTTGAACTTCTAATAAAACCCGATCACCCTCCTTGAATTGCAACTGTTTGTGATGCTTATTTGCAACTTTCTTATGCTTTTCTTGGGATCTTTGTATGGCTGTCTTGACCTGTGAAAAGGCAGTGTCCAAACTGGTCACATATTGATCTGCTATAAATATTTCATCTTTGGTGTGTAGAATAGGAGGCAAAACAACTTTTCCATTAACAATTTCAAAGGGTGCCTTACCCATAGAAGTATGCACCGTATTGTTCTACGCGAACTCAACAAGTGTTGAATACTTCTCTCAGTTTGATTTGCGGTCAGAGACATAAGATTTTAACAAATCAAGCACTATTGAATTTGCAATTTCACTCTGTCCATCCGTTTATGGATGATGATAAGTAGAAGAGAATTCAATTTGGTTCCCATATTATTAAGAGACTAGTGGTGCGAGGATCACAGTCCCCCACAATCGTCTTTGGCATGCCATGATGCTTGACGATTTGGGCCAAAAATATCGTCGCCATATTCTCTGGTTTTATGGTCTTCCGTATGTGCTTGTTTCTGAACCTATCTACAATAGTCCAAATAGCATCATTCCCTTCTTGCGTTTTTGGAAGATTCGTAATAAAATCCATGGCAATACTCTCCCAAGGTTGATTTGGAATCAGCAACGGTTGAAGCAACTTTGGAGTCTTATGCGTGTGCGGCCAAAAGAAGTACTTCTCCAAAGCTTGTGTAGTGGCAAGAATTCCTCTATGTCCTGCATAAGATGGTGTATGGAGGAAGTTTGCCCATCTCATATGCTTTTCAGACAACTTAGTTTACGTAAGAAAGTACTAAAGACTTTGATGATCTGTCTTAACGGTAAATTCAGCCCCCCAGCAAATAATGTTTCCATATCATGAGAGCATGAATCACTGCTAAAAGCTCTTTCTCATAAACCTACAAGTGGAGTTCCGCATGTTGTAACCGGCAGCTTTCATATGCTACAACATGTCCTTCTTGGTTTCATACTGTACCAATACAATATCCACATGCATCACATTCAATGGAGAACAGTTTATGCAAATTTGGCACAATCAAAACCGGTCCAGACATGATGGCTTGCTTTAAACCATAAAAAGCCTTCTTTTGTACATCTCCCCACTAAAATACAACCTTTTTCTTGGTCAAATCATGCAATGGTGAAGCAATTTCAGCAAAGTGCTTAGTAAAACGACGGTAATATGAGCACAATTCCATAAAACTTAAAACTTCATGTACGTCGCAATTCTGGCCAATCCTTAATTGGACGGGATCCATGCATACCCCTTGCTTGGATACAATGTGACAAAGATAGTGGGTTTTCGATAAGAAGAATTCACTCTTTTTATCGTTAATGAGAGCTTATGACTACGACGCTCTTCGAACACAATAGCCAAGTACTCTCGGTGTTGTTCCTCATCTTTTGGAAAACACAATGATATCATCAAAAAAAGTACATGTAAATTGTTTGTGTTTTTTGAAAATCCTGTCCATCATATGATTAAACGCGGCCGGTGTGTTGGTAAGTCCAAATGGTACTACCAAAAACTAATAGAGTCCAAACTGTGTACGAAAGGCAGTTTTATATAGACTGCAACGCCACTCGAAAACAATCACTGTAGCGATGTAAGAAGTCTACACACTCTCGAGTTACCGAAGCCCAACTTATGTTTTGCATTTTTGGACTGAAGCCCTTTGCCATAACTTCTGCAATGTAATCCCCTTAGACTATATCAAAAGCCTTAGCAATATCAACCTGCAATAAGAGCACATCCTGCTTGGTATATTTTGCATACTCTATGCCAACATAGACATTAGCAATGTTATCTGTTATTTGTCTATGAGGCACAAAACCATATTGTGCTGGATGGATGCCCCTATTCAAAATCTTTTTGTGTCAATTAGTGACCATCTTAGTGATCAATTTATAGATCACTGACATCAAGGTAATAGAGCACGAGTCAAAAAGTTTTCGACACAAATCCTTTTTTGGCACCAATCTTATCAGGCCCTCCTACCAAGCAAAAGGCATGATGCCTGAATTCCAAGCCTCGTTGATCATAAGCAAAAGCGATTCTTCAAGCATAGGCCAAAACTTCTAACTTGCCATTTTTGCAATTTTCGATGATCATTGAGAGCCAACGCATGCTTTGCATAGACATATGAGCCTCCTCTTGTTGAGATAGCATGCGAGTATGATTGGCCTCCTCCAAAAACTACAACATATTCTTCAGCTCATATATACGTCGTCTTTCATCCCCCAAATACCATTTGCCATATTCATTGATAACCGTTTGCATACGGGCAACAAAATGATACCATGCAATGTCTATGTTCTCATACATTTCAGCGTGTAAGGAGTCAATAACATCAATAGTCAGATCCTGAAACAGTGCACCTGAGTGATAAGAATTGTTCACCAATAGAAGCCATTTAGTGGATAAGGAAATCTCATCAAGAGGCATATCAAAAGTACAAACCTAGCCAAACCGGCGCATGCTTAGAAAGGTTCAAAGAGTAATCAATCCACATACGACATGGAAAAGTGTCAACATGATCTACATGCAAGAGGTACGAGCGATCCAATCTTGCACGATAATCCAAGTGCGCATTATGGTGAAAAGTAAAACTTCTCTTATCAAGAAAAGTGGCTGTCCATAAATCTCTCAATCCAAGATCAACCACAACATTTCTCCAAGCCACTTTCTCGGAAGAAAGCATATGTGAATGACCCCGAGTGTTGTCTTGAGGAGAAAGGGAGTTATAAAAATCACCACAGATAAGCGCATTGGACAACCGAGGATATGGACTCATGAAATGCCACAAATGAGTTCGACGTGCTGAAGCTGTAGGGGCATATAGAGACCCAAACTCATAGAGCTCCCCATGAGCATGCACTACACAATAATAAGTCTACCATCGGGATCATTATAAGCCATAGCAAGCTGTAAAATTTGCTTTACTAGCACACAGACACTACAGAAAGAACTCAAGCCAACATAGTATAGACAGTAACCACCAAAGAAACTTGTCTTGCGAGCACTCGCGCTCGCTGAAGCTCTCGCCTCCCCCCCTGCTCGCACCTTCGTCCCGCCTGCTCGCGCCGTCGTCCCCCCCGCCCCCTGCCATGCCCGCCCCCCTTTCGCACCCGTCTGCCCCCCGCCCCCTTCCGCACCCGTCTGCCCCCCCTTTCGCCCCCGTCCGCGTCCCGCCCCCTGCCCGCCTGTCCCCCCCCTCACGTCCGCCTGCCCCTTTCGTGCCCGCCTGTCCCCCCTCTCGCGTCCACCTGCCCCTTTCGTGCCCGCTTGCCCCTTCGCGCCCGTCTGCCCACTTGCCCCCCTTTCGCGCCCGCCTGCTCCTGCCCCCCCTTCGCGCCCGCCTGCCCGCCTGCCCTCGCCCTCCCCCCCCCCCTTCGCGCCCCCCTCTCGCGCCCTTCCGCTCCCGCTTCCTCCCCGCTCCCCCTCGCCTCCCCCCCCTCTGTCATCCGCCCCTCCCCCCCTTGCTTTTGGTCTTTCCCTCCCCGCTCCGCGCCTCCCCCCGTCCCGCTTCGCCCTCGACTCAGCTTCAGACTCTGATGGAGGCCCCTCCCGCCCCACCACCTCAGAGGGACTCTTTCGCAGCCCCCTCGCCCGTCCCTGAGGATACCCCCATCAGGCTTTCTCTTTCGCCAGAAGAGGAAGCGAGCCTCGCCGCAGAGGTGGAACGCCTCAAGGCACATTCCACCATCTGCCGTATAGTTGGCACCCGCCCCAGCAGAGGGGAGATCTGGGATCTTCTCCAGGCCCGCCTTCTTGCAGCAGATGTGGGCAAGATTCTGGACGTTCAGTTACTGGGCCGCGGCCATTACCAGATTGAGTTTGAGACAGCCCAGAGCGTGGCCCAAGTCCTAGCCATGAGTCCCCTTGACATCAGGGGCGCTCGGGCCTTCTTCAGACATTGGCAACATGGTTTCGACCCAGCAGCGGCCGAACAGGGAGATCGCCTATTCCATGTCACAGTTTGCTTTCCTGGACTTCGCCGCGAGTACCTTCCGCTCCTCTCCAGGATAGGATCATTGGTGGGCTCGGTGCTTGAGACTAGCCCCACATCAGCTTCAGTGGTGGCTAGAGCAGCGGGCCTGCCTTCGATCAGAGTTTTGGTTCCTGACATCTCCTCCCTTCCGAAGGTCATTCAGTTACCTAGGATGGGGGAGGATGGATCGATCACAGAGTGGAGTTTTTCGGGGCTCCCGAACCAGTGTTTTATATGCAGGCAGGTCGGCCACCTGGCCAAAGCCTGCCCTCGCAAGAGACCCCGACCTTCACCGCAGCAGCAGACCTCCGATGGCCCGTCCACAGATGCGGCTCGGCAGGCAGCCTCTGGGACACCTGCTCAGCCCATAGAGACCTCTGATTGGCAGCCTGGACAGGGGCGCCGTAGAGGGAGACAGCCACAGCAGCATGCCCCGAGACCGACGCAGCAGCAAACACAGCCTCAGCATCATTGGGTTCCAGTGAGGAACAGTTTTGCTCCCCTCCAGGAGGAGACCCCAGCGCAGACTGAGGATCAGGAGATGCCAACGCCCCCCCCTCCACCTCCACCTCCACCTCCACCTCCACCTCCACCCCCCCTCCCCCGTCCCCCCCTCGCCTCCTCCCGTTCCCACTTCCGCATTTTCAGCGTCGCCTTCCCCACCCCCTTCTCCCCCCCCTCCTCCCCCTCCGCTCGCCTCAGCTCCCCGGGAGGCACTGGCAGTGCCCTGGCGCTCACCAGTAGTCCGGCGGGCACTGAGCACCGACCTTGCTCGTGTACCGCAGAGGAGACCTACCATGCCGATTCGTGCTTCACGGATATCCTCTATCCGCAATCGGTTGAGTAGTCTCGACACTAGACAGCGCGCTCGGAGGCTTTCGACTACTCTTTTACATGCCTATTTGGAGCGGAGGGCCCCCACGAGCCAGCATCTATCAGAGTTCATGTGGTGATACTTCCGGCCCGAGGGGAGGAGGCACTTGATTCAGCGGTGGCCTTCTCCTTCCCTCTTTGCGGCACTAGCGACCAGGAGTGGACTCTGGATCTTGCTATTAGTATTTTGCAGACACAGGCAGTTGAGTTTTCTCACCATGTGAGCGATTTGGAGATTACAGACATGGTAGGCCGACACTGGGAGTTGGCACATTCCTTTGATACCGGGAGTGCGGATGCCTCCAGGAATCGACACTTGGTGGTTCGCATATTGGCAGACCTAGCGCGAGACCCTGGCTATGTATGCATACATGAGGATTCTTTCTCCGAGCGGGAGGCAGTCGCTATGGGACACAGCCCCACTGGCGCCTGGTACGAGACTCTTGCAGCACAACAGGTGGGCAGATTCGTAGTCGCTCGGATGGGGATTACTCTCCATCCAAGCCGCTTGCGAAGGCCCTCCGTATGGCTGAGACAGCCTCCACCTCAGCAGGTCATCCATGAGGATCATCTCATGGAATGTACAGGGGGCGCACACTATGTACGTTATCGTGGTTGCTTGAGGCAGGAGCTTCAGAGATGCCTGGTTGGGGGTAGTATTGATATTTTGATGATGCAGGAGCACCATTTGAGTGAGAGCAGGATTCGGAGATATGGTTCGGTGATGCCTGGTAGCTGGGACAATTTTTGGTCTGCAGGTTTTGGCCCCTTTGGAGGGCAGGGAGGAGTATGTATGGTCATTGCGGATGCATGGCGGCAGGCCATTGTGGATCGCGGGGTCATTGTGCCTGGTAGAGTGCAGTATGTTATTCTGAGGATGCACGATGAGCACATTGGTGTGCTCAATGTCTATGCGCCCAATCATGCTAGTGCCAGAGCAGAGTTGTGGACCCTTGTTATAGATGCACTGCTGCCCGAGGCCGCACATTGGTGTGTTGGGGGAGACTTCAACATGCTTGAGGACCCGGCCGATAGGGTGGGAGGCAGTCATGTTACAGTGCACGGCACGGAGCTTGCAGCTTGGGAGCGATTTTGAATGACACTGCGGATCACTGATGCATGGCAGCATGAGGCTTTCTCCCATTCTCAGGACAGCCTTAGTTTTTCTCGGTCGGATCGCCGGCAGGGAGAGACTAATTTATCACAGATTGATCGCTTCTATGTGGGCGATAGGGTCGGGGAGCGTGGTGGCTCCGTTGGCATTCTCGCTGGCACCTCTTTCTCAGACCATGCGCCAGTTATTCTCTTGAGGAGAGGACACGGGAGACCAGCTTGCAGTTGAGAATCCCAGAGAGGATACTTACAGACCCGAGTCTTTTTGAGGACATTGAGAGGATATGGCAGGATAGCCAGAGCTCTGACCTGGATGTAGCAGGCCAGTGTGCCCAGGGGCTCATCGAGCTCAGCTCTTTTTTGCACGCTACAGCCTTGACACGGCTAGGAGAGACATGAGAGCGGGAGCGTCGCTTGAGACGTAGCCTTGCTTCGCTCCAGTACCTTTAGGAGCAGCAGCCCACATGTGAGTGGGTGGCGTCCCAGCTGAGCCAGGCACGTCAGGAGGTTCGGAGGCAGAGGAGTAGAGACACGAGTTTTACTATCATCGCCAGGCCTCTCAGTGGACTCAGCTTGGTGATAGAGTGACTGGGGAGTTTTTTGAGATCACCGGACCCCACCATGCTCGAGCAGGAGTACGCCACCTTAGGAGGGAGGACGGATCGTTAGCCACTGAGCCCGAGGAGATTAGAGCTATTGCCACTGAGTTCTACAGAGACTTGCTGTCAGCGGAGCCAGCCACGGAGGCACGTGATGCTTGCAGACAGACTGTGTGGACCCATGTGCAGAGGAGGGTCACAGATCCTATGCGCACAGCTTTGGGTGAGCCCCTTTCAGAGGATGAGCTTGTTGAGGCTTTGAGGGCCCTCCCGCATCATAGTTGCCCTGGGGAGGACGGTTTGACGCTTGCCTTTTTTATGCGCTATTGGGACCTTTTGGGGTCAGGTCTTCGCAGGGGTTTTCAGCATTTTTTGGACACTGGGGTGATGCCACAGTGTTTTTCAGAGGGCTTGATCTTTCTTATCCCCTAGGGGGAGGGAGTGTCAGATGATATTCGGCAGTGGAGGCCTATTACGATCCTCAATACTGTTTACAAGGTCCTAGCCAAGGCCTTGAGTTTGAGGATCCAGCCCTTCCTTGGGGATTTGATTCATGCTACCCAGACAGGCTTTGTCAAGGAGCGCAGTATCCTTGACAACATCTTCACCTTCTGGGAGGCGACGGCCCGAGCTAGGTTTCTCGGCGAGGACTTGGTCGTTATGCTTCTCGATTTTGAGAAGGCATACGATAGAGTCAATTGGGGTTTTCTAGAGGGCACTATGCTTCGCCTGGGTTTTGAGCCAGGCTGGATTCGAGGAGTGGCGGCTCTATATTCCACAGCTCGTAGCTAGGTGTTGATGGCAGGAGAACGGGGGCCGAGTTTTGAGCTGACTAGATCAGTCCGGTCAGGGATGCCCTCTCGCTCCGTTCCTATTTCTTTTCTTTGCAGAGGCTATGAGCATGTATCTGACAGCAGAGGAGGTTGGCTTGAGAGGACTCTAGCTTCCAATCCGGGGTGAGGACTTGCTTGATTCTGAGTTTGCTGATGACACGGGATTGTTTCTGCATGGCAAGGAGGCCAATCTACAGAGGACAGAGCAATCTCTACAGGTTTTTGGTGTGGCTTCGGGAGCATTGATCAATTGGCGCAAGATAGTGGCTTTTTGGATCAGTAGCGCTCCCGCTCTGGCATGGAGCCCAGACCCGGGTTTTAGATGGATTTCTCCTGGCACAGCAGTGCGGTATCTGGGATGCCAGATTGGACTTGATTTGTCACCTGAGCACCAGATCGCCCCGCTTCGTCTGAGCATTCGGAAGAAGCTTCTATATTGGAGTACAGCTTGGCTTTCCTTGGCTGGGAGGGTGGTGGTGACAAATCAGGTGCTTTTAGCGACTATGTGGTATATCACGTCTTGCTGGATTTTCTCGAGCTTTTGCATTAGCTAGGTACAGAGGCTGATCAGGAACTTTCTTTGGTCAGGGTGGGATGGTCAGCCGGCCCAAGCAACGGTTGCTTGGGCAGTTATTACTCTTCCGCTGGCCCAGGGGGGGCTTGGGCATTATAGATCCAGCTGATCAGAGTAGAGCCTTGTTGGGGAAGCTTATTGTTCGGGGGCTGCTTCCAGGCGCTGAGCCTTGGAAGGAGCTTCTTTTTCAGCGGCTGCAGGCTAGAGCTCCCCCAGCAGGGGGCACTTGGGCACCAGAGATACGGTGGATCTTCATAGAGATGAGGAGGACAGGCCTCAGTAGAGGATGGGAGGACAGATTTGCCTTGAGCATCCTGCGAGCTTGGGAGTTGCTGAGACCGGGGCTTTCTCACAGACCTCCCACTTGTGATGAGGAGCGGGCCAGACAGCCGCTCATCTGGAGCCCCGCGGTACGCACAGAGCAGGGTCATATGCTGGGTTCTCGGCATTGGCGGCAAGCCCAGCACGCAGTTTTGGAGATTGGCAGGCCTTCTGTAGTCTCCCGGAGGAGATCCAGGCGGAGAGGCTGAGTCACTTTAGAGGGGGGCTGATTATGAGGGATGACATTCAGGAGGCACTCACTGAGGAGTGGTTCACTCCTTTCGAGCCAGTGTCCCCACGGTGGATGGGAGCCTTTACACAGTTGGAGATCATGATTGCTGTCAGAGCTCGCACTGAGGATGGTAGATGCCTCTACTATGAGATACAGGATGAGGGCAGACTTCAGAGAGTGGAGGCGGAGTCGCCTTTGGTTGCAGAGTGCATCTTTCAGAGGACACGGGTAGTGGCCGCCACTTCTCGGAAGTGGCATATTGATCCAGACCCTGCAGATGTGGACTCTGATTGGCATATGGGTATATGCTACACGCCCCTTGGCCCGGCTCCAGTGGGACCCTGGCAAGTACGAGTGGCATATGGGCATATGCTACACGCCCGGCTCCAGTGGGACCCTGGCAAGTACGAGTGGCATGATCCTTATGCGTCCCCCGAGGCCACAGAGATCACCTTTTTCCAGTACATTGTTCGGTTGGGGAGGCATATTTTGAGTGCGAGGAGGATGGTCTCTCTAGCTGCATCGGAGCATTGGCGGCTACAGGGACTCTCACAGGAGTTCTTGGAGGATTTTTGGACCAGGCTCTGGGCTAGCAGACAGGCACGCAGGATCTCGGCTTTCCAGTGGCTGGTTGCCCACAGGGGCTCTGCAGTTGGCACCTGGCTTGTCTACAGTGGCCTTCCACCGGCCTGCGTCCGATGCGGCCACCCATTGGAGACACAGCGACATTGCCTATGGGACTGTCCACAGGCGCAACAGATTTGGCTGAGGATTCTGCGCATTTTGGCCCCCCTCTCTCCAGAGGGAATGTATACGTAGGGAGCCGTTGCTTGGTCGACTTCGTCAGGGCTAGCTATGGGATACGAGACGGAGCAGTCCAGCCAGGCCATCAGATTCATTGGGGGCCAGCCAGGCCTTGTTCCTTCACCGGATTTCTCGACAGCCGGCTGGACATAGGAGAGGGATTTACGATGGGAGCTCCTCAACAGCCTCACCATATGGTTCACCTGGAGAGCCCGTTGTTTCAGGGCTTTTGAGGGGAGACTGGAGCCACCAGCAGAGACTATTCGGGCTATCTGGCAGGAGTTGATTCACACCCTGCGAGGACAGTATGACCGCATCCGGGGTGACTCGGATCGAGCGATCTTGCGACGCCAAGCTTTCCACACCACTTGGTGCAACGGCCCTTTCTATACTCTACACGCGGGTACCCCCGCTGGCACTACAGGCCACCTGTTTGGATTTTCCCCCCTCCTATTGTATGATATAGCCTCTCAGTTTATTTGTACTTGTCTGCACCTAGGGAGAGTCTCCCTAGCTGCCTTGATTGGTCTCTGCTCTGCCTTCTTATGAGCAAGAGAGGGTTTGTAGTCCATTGGGCTTTTTTATAACTAATGAAAGGATCTTTTCATGGAAAAAAAAAAACTTGTCTTGTGAGGAAATTCATAATGTTTATGTTCTTGAGAAAACATGATATCAGGATGCATCTTATGTATATATTCCCAAACAAGTCTCCATTTGTAAGTGGAACACAAACCCTGTACATTGTATGATACACATTTTCTAGGTGCATTCATCATCATGAATAGGAGAAAAGAGATGGTTAAGTAACCATCATATCTATATCACAAGTCCGGATGCCACCTTTCACAACATCAAACCAGAGCATACCAACATCTATCTTTGTAGAGGTAGATGCAGTACCAGATGAAGCACGTGTCTGTGCAAAGGAAGGATCAGACCAGTGATGGAGGGACCCTCCTATGAGACCTTGCGCACAAATTGGCACAAGATGATGTAGGTACATACATAACTATATCTATTTTTTGGGCACTTCTCGGTTTATGTTGTGTGGACTCTATATTGATCTTTTATTGTTTTCAAAAATAGGTTTCACTAGTTTATACTTCCAATATCAAATGTTGGGTGCAAAGAAGAGAAAGCTCGTGGCTGTATAATCTTTCTGGCAGCGCCCTTATCAAAATCAGGTCTATAGGGGTTTGCCAGCTACCCTTATCAAAACCAGGTCTATGCACATCTGTAGTAGCTTTGTCCTTGGAAGACATTTTTTTGCACTGCTACTTGTTGTGCTTGTTGGGGTGCTAATTGTGGTTGCACAGTGCCTTTTCCTCTAGTCTGTATATCAATCATGGGTCCTGTCTGACCTATCTTAGATGGAGGGGCATTATCATTAACCAACGTTGCCGATGGCAAGGAATCAACAAAAGTGGGCGTAATTTGAGGGTGGGGCTGCCATCTGTGAAGTGTCCAAATTTATGACAGCGAAAACAAGCTCCTGCAAATGCACCCCTTTTAAGCTCAACATTTTTCACCCATATGCACATCATCAACTTCCATACTTATCGATTCAAGGGTTGGTTTATCCTTGTCTCACAAAACACATAACTTATTAGGATTACCCATAGACATTGGGGGGGCAGATAACCGTCCCAATACTTTGTGCTAGATACGGAAGAGCATCACAGAAAATCACAGGGAAGTCAACAACTTCCACCCAAACTAGACAACGATGCCACACAAGTGCCTGATAGTCAGTAATAGGGGTCCAAGGTAGCACATGGACCATCTGCTGACCATAGAACAAAGGAGACTTTTGAAATAACTATTGCTTGAAGTTATACTGTCTGATCACCACTTCATAAAAACCACAGGCTGCAAAGTGAACAGTTTCTACATGTAAACCTGCAAGCATTGTGCTCAACCACTGTCCAACATCCTCTGCAGAGGGCACATGTCCTTGAAAGAAGAGAATTACAGCATGTTCAGGGAACTTTTTTACTTTGGGGAGAATTAAATTCTTCGGGATAGTGCACTTTGGTGTAGGTTTGGGCTTCTCCCACTTTGCATCATAAAGAAACTGCGCAGCAAGATCCTCATGTCTTGGCTTCTTGGAATCTGTGACATCAACAGATTATTCATGTCTTCTCTCATAGTGGATTACCTGTTCTTGCTGTCTCATGGTGTCAAGAGAAAAACCAGCCGCATCCATAACTGATGGAGAGGCTTGGAGAAGATGCTCTCAACAAAAACAGATGAAGCTGAAGATCTGTGAACTAACAGTTAACAGTGCACAGAAAAAGAAAACAGAAGCAGAACAATAAACTCTTGCCAATCTCTCTGTCTCTCTCTCTCACACACACACAAGGCAGCCAAGATGCTGAAGAGAAAGCGACAAGGGAAGCTATGAAACAAGAAGAGGCAGCGGGTAGCAAAAAGAGCAGCAGGCGAGCCTCACACAGACAACAGATGCATAGGCGATTAAGTGAACAGGCAAAACGAATTAGAAGGGGTAGAGCAGGCAAGTGTCTCAGCACACGCGCGCGCGCGCGCACACACACACACACAAAAGGGGGCGAGCAGGTCATCAGGCAAGGAGGTCGAAGCAGACGAGAAGGTCCACAGGCGAGCAGGTCTGCAAGCGAGTAGGTCTGTAGGTGAGAAGGTCCACAGGTCGAGCAGGTCCACAGCCTCCGAGCGTGCGTGCCCCCCCCCCCCCCTCTCTTAAAAAAAAGAAAAAACACACACACACACACACACACTTTTTTTAAAAGTGAAACCACTGCTTCATTAATAAAAGTAATGTACATTTATAGCTGTCCCAGAGTGGGACAGCTATGACTGAGATCAGAAACAATGGAGGAAAAAGGGTCAACATGAACAACAGGAAAAAGTAGCTGATTCCGGACATGGTAGATAGTTCAAAGTGCCCAGAATCCCGTCCAATCTAGAAAGACTCCATAAGTCGACCAAAAAGCCAAAACTGCCTCCCAAAATGTCTGCTTGGAAATCGTGCCGGTAGGTGCCTTGGCTCGAGAGTACCACTGAAGATGGGGCACTGTCTCACGTGGGTGAGAGCATCGCCTACATGAGGCTGAAGCATTGTGTCTACATGCCAAAAGAATCCCCACTGGAAAAACACCGACAATACATCTCCATAGAAACAATCGTTGCTTCAAGGGCAATTTGCTCATCCGGATCCTTCCCAATGCTGCTTTCCACCAAGGCAAGGATTTAGACATCCTCGGTAGATGATTGGCATGCTCATGAATCCAAGGGGGAGGCAAAAGGAGCTTGTATGCCCTAGAAACAACCCCCCCCCCCCCCCACCCCACACACACACACACACATGCGCGCGCCTGCGCGTGCATGCATGCATGGCCATGCGCACACACGGAGGGCCTCTCTCTATGCACATCCCCACCATTTCAATACCTACCAAGGCAACCACACGCTTGACACAATGTGGAATTTCATAGAGTTATTAGAGATGATGTCTGGCAGATATACATCCACAGGACATGGATATTGCGAGAGACCCAACCCCCTAGGATAAGCCCATACCAAGATCAGTTCCTTATACTCACACTAGATGTGTATGTTTGGTTCTCTTCAGTGGAGTCTTCGTTTTTGCAAAAAAGAAACATGGAAATGGAAGGAGTGTTTGTTTTCGTTTTTCCTGGCAATATCAGGGTTTTCTTTGCTATCATTTCAGTCATCGAGTTCTGATAGCTCTTTTCTATGTGATTATAGGGGCATGGTAGAAAAACTGAGTACGGTGGATCTTCGAGGTCTGACACACCAACAGAAACTAGCATTCTGGATCAACATTTATAATGTTTGTATGATGCATGTATGTATGTAGAGACCAGCATTTGCTTCGCCTAGTATGCTTTCTGTACATGCATTTTTATGATACCAGCTGTTAACATTTCGAGTTTTGATGGTGTTGTGTACAGGCATTTTTGGAACATGGAATTCCAAATAGTCCACACAAGGTGGTTGCCTTGATGGGCAAGGTTGGGACAACTTCCCTCCTTTCATGTACTTGTTTCTATGGGTTTGGAGACTAGCTTGGATGGGGTAGATCCCCCACTCAGAGTTGAGTGGTCTTGATAGGGATGATCTTCACAGTCTCTTTGGGCAAGGGAGATCCCTGCCCAAAGAGAACAGGTTGTCATCACAGGGTGTCTCTCCTTCATACCTATGTTAAACCTTCTGAATTGCTTATATGCAGGCAGTAATAAACGTTGGAGGCCATTTTCTTAGTGCTCTGGCCATAGAGCATTTCATTTTGAGGCTACCATCCAACCTCGAAAAGGTGAGTTTCTAGTTATGCTCCATGCTGCCCAGAAGGGGGCGTTGGACACAACAAAAACTACTGTGTTGGGTGTTTTTTTATGGTGTATGAAGTTGCTTTGATTCTTTTCAGAACTTCCTACAGGGTGAGTTGAAAAGCAGAGAGAGAGAAGGTGAGGCAGTAATGCGCAGCACGTATGGATTAGAATGGCCAGAGCCATTGGTGAGCTTTGCCCTTTGCTGTGGCAGTTGGTCATCTCCTGCAGTAAGTATGATCCCCTAAATCTCATCCATTTGAGAACGGAAGCATGTATGAACATGTACATTGTGGTGACAGGTGCGTGTATATACAGCATTGGAGGTGGAGACAGAGCTGGAGTGTGCAAAAACGGAGTACCTGCAAGCAGCAGTGGGGGTGACACCCACAAGCGTGGTGATACCAAAGCTGCTAGACTGGTACATGAGGGATTTTGCTAAGGATGCTGGGTCCTTGGTACAGTGGATCTCTGAGCAGCTACCAAGCTCCCTCAGCAAGCTAGTGCAGAGGTGTCTGGCTAACAGGAGCAGCAAGGCAGTATCAGAGGTGGTGGAAGTGATGCCTTATGACTTCAGTTTCAGATACCTTATTACAATACCACCATTGTAACTTGTGCTACACCCTCCTTTGTACCATTAAAGATAATTAGCTGTGAATCCACCATTGTAACTTGTACTACACCCTCCTTTGTACCATTAAGGATAATTAGCTGTGTGACAGTAATAGGTTCTTGCAATCAGCTGCTTTTGGGTTAATAATCTCATGAAAGACTGAAGATTGAGTCCTCCTAATGTTGTTTGTGGGCCAGAAAACCCTTTCCACAAGAGGCCCGTTGTAGGGCCATGGCTCCTCTTCAGCTCTTTTAACCAAATTGTTAGTTTTACTGTTTTGACACACTGGTAGTTTTAATGTTTGATTATTATTTTTGTATGTTTTGGGTAGCGTGTCCACTCTCGATGTTATTAAAATGTTTATGATAAGTTAGTGAATTTTAACCTTAGGATTGAAGATTTGAATCAATCAAAGGTTGTTAACCTTAGAGTCGTAGCACGGGCTACTTTGTTTGTCCTTTTGTTGACTTTGCACCACCCACCTACATGATAGCAATCATATATTGTTGACTTTGTAAAGCTTCTTGAAAACTTTCTTTGATTGTGATACATAAGATTATCTTAACTTGGTGTGGCACCTACTATACACATGTGCTTTTATTCCAGCTCCACACATTTGTGTATAAATATGAACTAGGCATGATGGCTATAGCATGTTAGATGTAGTAAAATCTTGTAGTACATTGTTGTTAGTACATTTCTTGTTGTGTGTGAGCTATAGATCCTTATACTTGAATTTTTTTTTTCCTTAATTTGTATTTTTTTGTGAGTGAGGCAATCTCGCTATCTACTCCATTAATTCTTTTTATGGTATCAGAGCTATCCTTTCTAGGCATGTGAATCCCCTTGTTCAAGGCAATCTCTTAGGAGAGGACACAGACAACGGTTTGAGCTACAGTTTAGAGTCCTTGAGACAATTCCATTAGCCTCTAAGAGTTTGTTCATCCATTTAGAAGATCAAGGGTCAAGCAAGACAACATCTTTCTCCCAAGCCTTCTTCATCAAAATAACTTGGGAGTCTATGATAACCTCATCAACCTATTGCATGTTTTCATTCTCTCAACGAGAACATTAGTCTTGTCTTTGGTTGATGCCATTAGCTTTGTAGTCATTATCAACAATTCGGTTGCCTTGGTTGTCCTCAACATCGGCATCAATAATATAGTATCAGTATTTAGCAATCCATATTGTGAGAGGAGTAATCTATGCTAGAAGAGATCTTTGGAACTCTAGGTGGATTTCCTCATTAATTTGGAGGGCACGTGCATGAGAGATTGATATCTTGATTTTGTTATGTTTCTTATTTTAAGAAAAATAATCATAAAAATTTGTAAATCGATATGATGTGATTGCGATCATTGCATAAGCACATAAGGTCAATCAAACAAAGTATTTTAGCCATGGGTAGTTGACAATGAAAGTCCTCCTAAGAGTAAGAAACTCGATGGATTGTTATGAGAATGTATTTTAAGCTCTTAAAAGATATTATTATATACTCTTAGATAATTTGAGGACTTGGATTATTGTTGCGTTGTTATGCCAAATTATGCTAATATTATGGATGATGCCATTGTAAATATTAATATGTTTGGTGTACATTGGCGTATATTTGGGGCTTCCAATGTTTGTTACAATTGGTTTGTCGTCTAGCAAGTTAATTCTTGGATTACTTACGCTTGGCAAATATGTGTGTAGTGATGGTTTGTATATTTATGGAATTCTTATTTATTAATTTATTGTTGGTTATTTTTTAGGTGAAGAGAATCTCTATCTCATTGCCGATTGGCGGGTTCCATAGCTGTGGAGAAAAAATTAAAAAGCTTATGTTTAAGCTTTGTAAGCTTAAAACCTTATAACATTTATAAGCTCTAAAAGCTTATATCTTTTATAAGCTAAAAAGCTTATACTCTCATAAGCTTTTTTTTTTATAGAGAGCTCTTCAATTTTCAGCTTGCATAATATATATATGGAAAATTTACATTAACTCTTTGAAGATTTAGTAAGCCTCTTGCAAGCGATTTTTGGTAATGCCAAAGGGGTTAAAACAAAATTTTTAGAGGTGCTCTTCGCAGGTTCTTCTTCATTAAATAAAGTTTCGACATGATTCTTCGATGCTCTACAAATTCAAAGTGGCTTAAAATCTTGCCGAAGTCAATTGAAAACTCAAGAGTAAAGGATGGTGTTTAGATCAACCTTTTGACAAATTTCAAACCCGAATTCAACACGGTTCAAGGTGTATAAATAGCTAAGTTTTTCGTCTTTATTTATTTATATGCATCATAAATTTATATTATATTTATTTATTTATTTGCAATGGACAATTTGATAAAGTTTCACAATGCGGAAGCAAAACATAAGAGGGGACAACAAAGGAGAGAGAGAGAGACATCAGACAATGAACATCATGTTATGTAGCAAGAGGCTTTTACAATGGTAATACCAGCCAGCAAATGGTGTAGGACATGTGCCTGCGAATAGATTAGATGATGAACATGAATAGATTAGAACATGTGCCTGTGAATAAATTAGATGATGAACAAGCGAATATGGGAGGGTCCCTTTTATAGTGACACTGGGAAGCTGGCCGAATGTCCCTAGGAGCTGGCCGACAACCCATGTCCTACTAAAGAGGAGAATAAATGGATAAAACCCATAAATAGGCATTTCGCAAATACACTCAGATGCACAATTTCTAACACCCCCTCTACAGCTCAGTGTGTGCAAAAATAGTTTAAACAAGATAAGCTGATGAAGATACAACCACAGACACTCCCATATTGCATAGTACCATATACACCTCAGAAAGAGCACCCACCAACCTATTTCCTCGAAACAAAATGCCACTACAAATAGCAAGGAACTTTACTTGGCTTTGAATTCCCACACAAGTGTGCAGTGAACTCTAAGAATAAAATGATGAGCTGTTGGGCACACCGCACCCATTGTCCCAAAACACTGGACGTGAACACATCATGTCCCAAAAACCTCGAACAATGAACTTGGAACTCAACCAGTCCATAAACTACTTGCTACACAAAGCAATAGATGTGGAACACATCCAGTCCATAGCTCCAAAATGAACTTGTCTCACTAGATATTTTTAATGCATGGAACTCCGACTCACGGATCCCATGCACCAGAAATGGAGCTACTAACAACCCCCTCTCCCGCCACAAGCCTCCTCTGGTTGGAAGTACATGGGGGAGAACTATTTGTTTAACTATAGAAGTTGACCATCTAGGTTCTCCCTGGCTTTTGCAACCTTGGGAACACTAGAAGTATCAGAGTCATCATCTTGTATAAGATAATTTCTCGTCTTTGAAAACTTGGTCTTGGCCTGGGTTGTACCTTTGGTCTTGTAATCCTTGGTCAAATGAACCTGCTTTCTAGAAGAGTAGCAGTGGCACCGTCCTGTCTGTTGATGTAGCAAGTGCCTAATCATGTTCACTAGGAGGGAACCTTACCTGCTTTTGAGAAACGAAGGTAGATGCCTCCTCCATGAGAGAACCCATATCCACGGCAATAGCGCACCTATACAAGCAAGACTTTGTGCCACTAATGATCTGAACACTCCACAACGAATCTCCAACAAACTCCAATGCCACGGAAGGAAAGGACCAATTAGCCCCCTCTGAGAACTAAGGTAGAGTGGGACTGGACTACAACAAAAAAGCCCACAAATCTTGCCGGAAAGCACCCACCAAGTAGGTAGATCCATCAAAGAAGAGGCAGGCTAAAGATGCCACTAGTTGGGGGCGCTCCACACTCGAAGAAGACTGCCAATTGCTAACTGAAAACATTGATGAACAAGATGGCAAAAGGAGAGAAAAATGCTACCACCCACCAAAACGTAGCACCTAGGGAAAAACGTAGTAGCTTGTGAAGAAACAAAAACGCAACCTCCTGTTGTTGTAGCAACAGCCTGTGAAGAAGCAAAAACACAAGCCTCCTCTTCTAGCAAAACGCCAGATGATGGAATGAGATGTGGATGCTAGCACCGAAGCGATTGATCAGACGCCATGGTGAAGTCTAAGGAATCGAAATAAGCCAACCCTACTAGGGCAGGCTCGTCTAAGGAAGGACCCAAAGGGTGGCAAGAGGAAATGATACATCAGATAGTGCCGATGACATCGTGGTTGCAACGACTGTCATCGAGGAAGTGGTGGTGCCGGCGACTGTGAAGAAAGCGGCGCGAGACGTGATGGCGATGGCGATGGAGGCCACAAGGAAGGTGGGCAACGCACGAGCGGGATCTAAGAAGTCAAGGTAACGGTCGATGGTGGGCCGGAGAGGAGCGACACTTCCAGGGAGGAAGTCAACCCATGGGTGTGGACTGCTGCAAGTTGCCAAAGTGGTGGTGTCTACGTCGTGAACAAGGCGCTCCTCCATGGTTGTGGGGACGGCGGACCGGCTCCAAGGGTGGGGTGAGGAAGTGAGAGAGAGGGGTAAAAAGGGGGGTCGGTGTGCTAGCAAAAGAGGGGGGTGGACTTGTGTGTGTGTGTGTTTGTGTGTGTGTGTGTGTGTGTGTGTGTGTGTGAGAGAGAGAGAGAGAGAGAGAGAGAGAGAGAGAGAGAGAGAGAGAGAGAGAGAGAGAGAGAGAGAGATGAGGCGAGCTTGGACAGTGAGAGATAGGGAGAGTGGAGTGGGAGAGATAGAGAGGGGGTGGGGGTGGTTTGTGAGGTGAGGTGAGAGCGGGGCGGTGAGAGAGGGAGAGGGGCATGCGGTTAGGAGAGAGAAAAAAGGGGGAGAGGGGATCGAGAAAAAAATAAAAAATAAAAAGGGGGTGGGAGAGAAGGGGGGTGAGACGTTTTTTATTTTTTATTTTTTCCTTTTTTGGGACGGTGGAGATAGAGGGGGGTGGTCGGTGGAAGAGAAGGAGGGGTGGTCAGTGGTGAGAGAGAGAGAGAGAGCGAAAGAGACTTTTTTTTAGGGTTTTGTTTTTGTTTTTTGTTTTCTGCTTTTTTTTTGTTTGTTGGTCATAAGAGAGAGGGGGAAGAGGGGGTGGGGATGCACAGGAGAGAGGGGGGAGAAGGCATGGTGAAGGAGGGGGCATTGGGGTGCGCAGGGGAGAGACAAAGAGGGGGTGGTGGTGGGGTGTGCAGGAGAGAGACGGAGAGGGGGGAAGGTGGGGTGTGCAGGGAAAGGGGGGGGATAGGGGGTGGCCGGCGGGTTGCAAGAGAGGGGGGAGGGGGTTGCAAAGGAGAGGGGGTGACGAGGGTCGCAAGAGGGGGGGAGGGGGTTGCAAAGGAGAGGGGGTGACGAGGGTCGCAAGAGAGGGGGGAGGGGGTGATGAGGGTCGCAAGAGAGAGGGGGGAGGGGGGGTGACGAGCGTCGCAAGAGAGAGGGGGGAGGGGGGGTGACGAGGGTCGCAAGAGAGGGGGGAGGGGGTGGCAAAGGAGAGGGAGAGAGGGGGTGGTTGGGGTGTGCAACAGGGGAGAGTCTGAGAGGGAGGGTGGTGGTGGGGTGCGCAGGAGAGTGGGGGGAGTGGGGGGAGAGGGGGTGTTGGGGTGCGCAGGAGAGTGGGGGTGGCGGGGGTCGCAAGAGAGGGGGTGGCGAAGGAGAGGGATAGAGGGGGTGGTTGGGTGCGTGAGAGAGAGACGGAGAGGGGGGCTTGGACGGTGAGGTGTGCAGGAGAGTGGGGGGGGGGAGAGGGGGTGGTGGGGTGTGCAAGAGAGGGAGAGGGGTGGCAGGGTGCATAGGGGCGAGATGTTGGTGGGGAGTGAAAGCAAGGGGGGTGGTGAGGTGATGAACAAGAGGGGGGGGGTGTGCAAGAGAGAGAAGGAGAGGGGGGTCGGGTGAGAGGGAGAGGGAGAGGGTGGGGAGTGATCCGCGGGAGAAGGGGGGTGGACACGTGAGAGAGGGGTGGCTCGGGTGGGCTAGGTGCACGAAACAAAGAGAGAGGGTGAGAAGGGGTTTGCGAAGGAGAGGGAGAAAGGGGGTTGGTGAGGGGGCTGCAGGGGGGTGCACAAGGGAGAGACTGAGAGGGGGGTGGTGGGGTGCGCACGAGAGAGAGGGAGAAAGGTCGGCGGGGAGTGAGAGCAAGGGGGCGTGGGGGTCTCAAGAGAGGGAAGGAGAGGGGGATGGTGGGGTGCAGAGGGGAGAGAGGTCGGTGGGGAGTGAAAGCACGAGGGTGGTGGGGTGTGAAAGCACGGGGTTGGTGGGGTGCACACGGGAGAGAGGGAGAGAGGTTGGCGGGGAGTGAAAGCAAGGGGGGTGGTCGGTGAGAGCAAGAGATAAGGGGGTGCACGGTGAGCCACGAAGGGGGGCGGGGAGTGCAAGAGATAAGGGGGGTGTGGTGAGGAGCGCAAGAGAGGGGGGTGGGGTCGGTGAGGGAGAGTTAGGGAGAGCAGGGAGTCGGTGAGGGGGGGGTTTGCTAGAGGGAATGAGAGAGGGGGGTGAGGGTGGTCGGTGAGGTGAGAGAGGGACGTTTGATGTTTTTTTTTGTTTGTTTGTGTGTGTGTGTGTGTGTGTGTTTTTTTTCAGTATAAAGGAAGAAAATACTTAGAGGGGGAGAGTTTTTTTTTCTTTGTTTTGTTTGTGATTTTTTTTGGGAAAAAAATACTACGAGGGGCTCTTTTTGTGCTTATAATGGAAAAAATACTAAAAAGGGGGGGATTTTTTTTTTCGGGTTGCTCTTACTCATTGAAAGAGCTATAAGGAACTTGTGCTCCCACAAGTTGTTTAAACTCACAAACATTGGTCGGTGAGAGGGGTGGCATGGGGAGTGAGAGCAAGGGGGGGTTGGGTGGTGAGAGGAGGTAAGAGGAGAGAAGTGAAAGGTGAGGGGGTAGGGTGGTCGGTAGAGATGGAAGGCAACGACCTTACCCAAGGGGAAAAAGAGAAAAAGAAAAATACTAAGAAAATCAATAAAGTGATAGAGAAGTTTTTTTTTAATGTATATGTACAACCGTTCTCATCTCGACCCCTTGGTTTCCTATTACACACTAGAGGAGGCCAATACTTCTTCACTCTTGATCCGTTCACCAATGGGAGGGAGGCACCTTAGAGAGTTTCTAGTTGCACCACACCCATGGGTAAGATCTCCATAACCCTGAAGGGACCCTGCCAAGCATACACCAACTTCCGAGCCTTTTTTAAATATTTAGAATTGTAGACCAAAGCCAAATCACCTTCAAAAAATTGGGGAAGTCACAAGTGTCGGTTGTGCCATGCTTTGCGCCGAAGTTGCTCCACCTCTGTGGCCCTCCGATCGAGTTGGCGGGTCTCTTCCAAGACTTCGAGCTGCTCCTTCCAAGCAAAGTATGCGGGGTGATAGGTGGGAGCCCTCCCACTCTGGATGATCCTGCATTAAATTCAAAAGGTAATACAGCCTCTAGCCCGAAAGCAAGTTGAAATGGAGTGTGCGAGGTGGTGGCCTTGTAAGCTCTGCGATAGGCCCACAATACTCCTAACAGGGCTTGATCCCATTGGTGAGAGTTCTCCTTGACTACCCGTAAATAGGGACTTACACAAGACCTTGTTGGTGCTCTCCACTTGTCCGTTAGCCCTAGGGTAGTAAGAACAGAACCTCCGATGGAAGATTTGATAAGGTGCCAACAAGGTATCTATGACTTTGTTCACAAAATGTTTCCCTGTGTCCATTGATGATTTCTATGGGGCACCCAAATCTGGTGAAGATGCTCTCATACAGAAACTTGGCCACTATGAGAGCAGTGTTGTCCCGAGTGGCTTTGGCCTCGGCCCATTTAGTGGCATAGTTGATGGCCACCAAAATGTACTTGCACCCAGTGGGGTGGGACTTTGGGGTGATGGGTCCGACAAAATCAATGCCCCACTTCTCGAAGGGCTCCCAGGATGGGAAAGCATGGAGAGGCAAGTAGTGCCTACTATCTTGTTTGGGTCCAGGCCTTTGACATATGTCGCATTGTTGCACACACTTTTTGCTATCAAAGAACAAGGAGAGCATAGACTAGACTACATGATCTTTCAGGCAGTGACATGGCCATGCAAGTCACATCCACTTGGTCTGCTAGAATGAGCATCCTCCATGATGAGGGGAACCTGATGAGGGTTGACACATCTCCTCAACACTTCATCCTCACCCATCTTGTACAACTGTTATCAATGAGGTGATAAGGCCTACTCTTAAGTAAAAGCCTCCTCTTTGCCTTGGCGCATTGGCATTCTGGGGAAACCTGGGTGTGCTCGATAGCATCACAATGCCCTCATACCAAGTAGGGGTGGCATCCACCGCATACAACATGCTGTGTGGGAGATCATCACAAGTCCCATGTTCAGAGGCTAGCTCCCCACTTGGGATTTTGGACAGATGATCAACCATGACATGGTCCTTCCCTAGGCGCGGACCATAATCTCAAAGTCGAATTCTTGAAAGAGAAGGAGCCATCTCCAAATCCTACCGTGGGCTTTATTCAACAAATACTTTAGTGCTTGATGGTGTGTGATCACCACAAAGTGATGCCCTAATAAATAATGTTTGAATTTATAAAATGAGTACACTATGGCCAAACCCTCCCACTCTGTGGTGGAGTAGTTTCTCTCGGCCCGATTGAGCTACCTGCCTGCATAGTGGATAGGCCTATCCATCTTCAGTTCTACATCTGGTTGCTCATCTGGTTGCTCTAGTATTGCTCTTACTGTTATTACACTAGCATCTGTGTGTGCGCATGGAAGATCAATTCCCAATTTGGGGTGATGAGTACCGAAGCGTGCAACAGCAGCATGTGGTTGAGAAAAGTGAATGCTCCCTCTTGATCCGGGCCCCAATGGAAGGGAACAACCAAGTGTAGAAAGCAGTTGAGTGGAAAACAGATATCTACATACATGCGGGCGAACCAACGTTGGTAGCCTGTATACCTGAGCAATTCCTTCACACCTTTAGGATTGGACAGAGGACCTAATCTGAGAATAACAATGATCTTGTCGGGATCCATAAAAAGACCATCGGTTGAGATGATGTGACCCAGCAAGGCACCATGACCCACCAGGAAGTGGCACACTTGAAGGGGTTAAGGCAGAGACCCGATACCTTGCACTTCACGAACACCAAAGTGAGTTGAGAAGGTGTTCCTCTAGAACTACCACCCTTGGCGGCATGCCCTTTTTCCCACTGAAGTTAGAGAGGTCATCCAAAAATATGCATAAAAATTTATTCAAATACTCCTAGAAAATCTTGGTGGTGGTCCTCCGGAAGGAAGCGGGGGCATTGTAAAGACCAAAGGGCATCATCCTGTAGGAATATGTTCCCCACTGTGTGACAAATGTTGTCTTGAGCTGATCCTTCTCATTGATCACTACCTAGTTGTAGCCGCTGAAGCCATCCATGAAGGAATAGATCACATGGCCAGCCACATCTTCCAAAACTTGATCTATGAAGGGCAAGGGAAACCCATCTTTGATTGTGCACTGATTGAGGGGTTGGAAGTCTACACATATCCTGATCTTGTTGGTCTTCTTTTTGGGAATCACCACTATAGGTGACAACCACTCGGAGTGCTCAATGGGAACAATGATACCGGCCTCTTCCATCTTGTCCAACCCCTTCTTCACCACTTCTAAATACTTTGGATTCATTTGGTAGATGCCCTTCCTGGCTGGCCAACTTCCCTTTTTAGTGGAATTCTGTGAGTGCAAATGTCTGGATCTATCCCTAGGAGATCCTTGTAGGTCTATGCAAACACATCTTGGTGTTCTCTGAAAAAGTTGGTGATTCTCTGAAGAGTGGAAGGGTCCTCCCAGACCCAAGCTACCACTAAGATGGGGCATGGCTCCCTCTATTGTGCCCAAGTTCAACTCTCAACTCCTCGTGGTTGGAAGAGGAGCGGTGCCTAGCGGGTATCTCTTCTACTAGAAAGGCTTCCTCCCTAGTCTTGAGGTTCTCTTCTTGCCTCTCCTTGCGAGTGCATCTAGGTGGGGTTATAGGCACCTCTAATCACTCCTCTTGAGAGACCTTCTTTCTAGGTTGTCTAGAAAACTCTAGTTCTCCTAGACCTATTACCTCTATTACTTCTTGTTGAGACACTAGTACAGAGGAGGAGGCTAGAGTGAGCAAGGATTCCATACAATCCCATAGTACTACTTCTTCTAAGAGCTCTTCTTCTTGGGACACCTCTTGAATGGGGTCTGGGTCCAACTCCACTATGTCCACCATATTGTGCTGGAACCCCTCATAGGAATTTAACCAATTCCATAAAGGTTCTGCCACCTCTCCTTCTGAGCCGAATGGATCCCAATCCTCATCCAATGGTAATCCTTGCCATTCCTCCTGCTCTTCCTCATCACTGGTTTCTCCCTCCCAAATGGGAATCATGTCATGTAGGGCAGTGCCCCTTGCACTCTCATCAAGGTATTTTTCCAAGGACAAGGTCACCGTCCCCTCCGAGTTAGGGATATGCAACTTGTCCAGGCCGCCCCAATCATGGATCACCTGCCCTCAACCAAGGCCTTCCAATGAGTAAGCTATAGGCCTCTCTAGCCGGTGGGAGATCTAACACCACAAAATTATTTTCAAATACTAATCCCTCAAAAGTGATCGGAACTTGCCTAACTAGTCCCCCAAGGGCATCACTTCCCTTTGCCACTTTGATGGGGCGAAGGAAGCTAGCTCGGTAATTTGGACACACAAAGGCTTTCCTAGCAGCTCTTCAAGCATGATGTTAACACCAAAACCACCATCCACAATGGCCCCTGTAATTTGAGTTCCTCCCATAAAGACTGTAACCCTCAAGCTTCAGTAATCAGTCACTCCGGGGGTAGTAAGGCATACCCTTGCTTGCTCCATGGGCGGTTGCCCACTACTACTAGATGTGGCTTCACCCACAGTTGCCTTTGAATCCACCCAATGCTGGACCAAGCCTAGTAGTTGCTCTCCTATTTCCTAGCTCAAACCACAATTGAGGAAGGGTGATTTCCACCTTTGCCCCTACCAACACTGCCGCCCAATGTAAAACATAAATTACTAACCTTGGGTTGGGTAGACTTCTCACCCGCCTTTGAAGGTGTGGTGGTTAGGGAATGACCAAGGTAGGCGCCATTTCCTTCTCAATGGTGGGGGGTGTATGAGTGAATTCCTCCATGGCCTCTTTATAAGCTTACTCCACAATGGATGGGTGGAATGCACTATCAGGAGGAGGATTTGGTGTCTTTGAGGCTTCTTGGGACCAGGTGACTACCGTCCCTTGGTAGATGGCACCACTACCACTATTGGAGTGTCAGCCTTAGGAGATGGCACCATTGCTTCCACCATGTTAACCAGTGGGGTTTCAGGACAATCCCAAGTGTAGTGGTCTCGACTCTACGAACAATGTAGGCATGGGGGCGAGCCCTCTAGTACATTGAATTGAGCTTGCATGTGGTCGCTCCTTCCACAATGGTAGCATATAATGGGTCGGGTGGGGTTGTTGAAAGGACGACGGTTGGGGAACCTTTGGTTAGGTCGGGCCCCATACGTGTTGTTAGCAGTCGAGAGGAGGTACTGGAGGAGCTTCTGCATAAACCACCAGGGCGGGTTTTGATAATCTTGGGGTGTTTGTGGGACTGGCATGGGTGGGAGGTACAGCTGATATAGGGTGGTAGAGTGCCTGCTTATATGGGATTTGCATAGGCAGGGGGTTGTATGTTAGGGTTGCTCCGGGATGAGATGATGTGGCCTGGGGCGGTTGAGGGAAGTGTATATGGGGAAGCTAAGTAGGAGGGGTTAGTGGTGACAGGGTTAATATAAGCTTGGGATTGGGGGGTAGCTATTTGTGCCGATTGGTGGTTAGGGACCTGGGCGAAAGTTGAAGCACTATTGGTTGGGGTCACCATGTAGCCTTTGGCAAAGGGATTAAGTGAGGTGGCATCCTGCTTAAGTTGTTGTTACATAAGTCGGAGTCCCTTGAGGTAGTAACACTCCTTGTCCTCATGGCCCACCTTTGAGAAAAATGAGCAATATTTCTTGGTGGGACAATGAACAAAAGTGAAAGAATTGGGAGAAACTAACCACAAAATCGGTTTCCTAGCATAGTGTTTATCCCAATTTTGACTCCTTGTGAAAAAATTGGGATAATAACATAAATTAGGAGAGAATTTGGCACACACAAAAATTTCTATGTTTTTTTGCATTAGTGTAATTAACACGAGTTAATTATGCTTAATTCTCTCTCTAATTGGGAGCATTTAGATTGGCTAGTCGCATTTAATGCATGTAGGCTTTTAGGCCACTGGCCAAAAATTTCCAATTGAGTGGCTAGATGCATTTAATGCGTGCAAGCCCCAAGTCAAAGATTCTAGAAAATCTTCTTTCGGTAAAAAGAAAAACTGAAACCGTAAACAATAAATCAAAAACGTAAAAAAATAAAAAAGTAAAAAGTAAACTATAAAAAGTGAAAAGTGAAAAAAGGTAAAGGTAAAAGGTCTGAGGTTAAAAAAATATAAAATTTTTTAAAAAATGCTCACAAACTTGCCGAATATATGTTTTAGGCTATTGTCGTGTTGATGCAACTTGTGTGACACCTGAAAAAATTACATTTTTACATAGTTAAGGCATCTTGCTTAAGTTGTTGCATAAGTTGGAGTCCCTTGAGGTAGTAACACTCCTTGTCCTCATGGCCCACCTTTGAGCAAAATGAGCAATATTTCTTGGCGGGACAATCACTGAACATTAAAGCGAAAGAATTGGGAGAAACTAACCACAAAATTGGTTTCCTAGCATAGTGTTTATCCCAATTTCGACTCCTTACATGGAGAAATTGGGATAGTAATAGAAATTAGGAGAGAATTTGGCGCACACAAAATGTTTTTTGCATTAGTGTAATTATCACGAGTTAATTATGCTTAATTCTCTCTCTAATTGGAAGCATTTTAATTGGCTAATCCCATTTAATGCATGTAGGCTTTTAGGCCACTAGCCAAAAATTTACAAAAGTATGTTTTGAGTGGCCGGACGCATTTAATGCGTGCAAGCCCCAAGTCAAAGATTCTAGAAAAATCCCTTTCGATAAATCTGAAAACTGAAACCGTAAACAATAAACCGAAAACGTAAAAAATAAAAAATAAAAAAGTAAACAATAAAAAGTGAAAAGTGAAAAGGAGAAAGGTAAAAGGTCTGGGGTTAAAAAATTAGATTTTTTTCAAAAAATGCACACAAACTTACCAAATATATGTTTAGGCTATTGTGATCGTGTTGATGCAACTTGTGTCACCCAAAAAAATCACATTTTTACATAGTTTAGGAGCTTCCTTAACTATGGAAGATAGTGCTTGTAGGACCTACACTATTTTTGCTTCTAGACGGGTTAAGAAACACAAAAGACGTGTTTCAAAAAAATTTGACCAGTCCAAAAAAAATATAGTTTTAAAAAAATAAAATTTTTAAAAAGATTCCAAACTTGTTCGGGGAATCCGTAGGACCTTCTAACATCCCATATTCACATGCACCTACGATTTGGGCATGTGTTAGAGACTGACATAGACGATACTGCTTCTATCGAGCTAGATGCGTACCTACCTGCACTGGGCTCAAGACCTTTGATCGGAACCCAATTTAGCATTGTACAAGGACCTGTACTAGGGACCAGTGATACATCATCAGATTTCGAGTCAATGGAAGGATCCCCAGTCCTCCCAAGAAGTGAGAACTCTCACCAGTCAAACCAGTTACCAGTCTTTTTGACCACGTAGCCAGCTATCTCAGAGATTCGGCCTCAACAACTACAATCATGGATCAACATCTTCTCACAATTGATTGGGAGTATGATGCATCAACAGAGAGTCTTTTTTATTTTGCCACAAGCCAACAAGCATATGGTGTTTGTTAGGAAGGGATTGTCCAATCCATATCTGGGGCCACAATAGAGGAGGTATCCGCAATTGCATATATAGGGTCATTGAACATGAAAGGATCTAGAGACCTATGGTGCAAGTTGGGACATCCAAAGCAAGAATACCCACAATGAGCAAAATGGTAACACCTCCTGTGAGCCTAGCAGATCCTACGTTTCTAGTATCACCCAGCTATACCATGAACCAACCCACATCTTCTAATCCACAAGGCCATGCTACAAGGACTCAAGATCATACTAGTATGAGCTTCGCCTTCTTAGATCCTAGAGTTGCCCCCACCCAAGACAATACTAGTATAGTGCCTCCTCCAGTGGCAAGAACCACACCACCAACTATGGCACCTATGACGACTGACACAGAATTGCCTTTAAGCCACATGCCCATGGTTACCACGGTAGCCAACACCACCTCACACATGGAGTCCCCTGCGCACCTGGCATATCTAGTATTACCATTCCTAGAGTGGTCACATCTCATTCTAGTGCACCCATGCAACATCCCTTCCCTAGAGTTAGTGTGCTACCAACTCCTACTTTGCGAGACCGGCTATTTAATGCGTGCAAGCCCCAAGTCAAAGATTCTAGAAAAATCCCTTTCGATAAAACTGAAAACTGAAACCGTAAACAATAAACCGAAAACGTAAAAAATAAAAAAGTAAAAAGCACCTATGACGACTGACACAGAATTGCCTTTCATCTCAAGTCTTTCTACTATGAGTACAAGTTTCCATCTTGTAACCTAACTGAACTTGAGTCCAAACTTAATCAGCTTACACTCATCACCATGAGTATTGTTCATCTTCATCCACCTTAGATTAGTGTTGTCGTTAGTATAGGATTAGATTAGGATTAGGATATAATTAGGTAGTTGATTAGAGAGCTTGATCCATGATTTCAACATGATATCAGAGCTTGATTTAAGCTCCCTATAGTTTAGCATTCATCTTTCCTAACTCCACATTACTCTAATCTCTTCACAAATCACCTCATTAGCCACTAATCACATTCTTATCTTCTCTTCTACTTGTGGTCCAAATTTCACAAGCTTTCCATTGATCACTCTTTTCACCATTTTCAAAACCCTTCTAGCCAAGTGTTGGCCTCACATAGCTATTAACTTTGACCAGAGGAATTAGATAGATTTAAGCGCTGTTGCCCGAAAATCGCTATAAACCGCCGACTGCTCTTTTGCACCATTCCGCCTCTATGCTTCGAATTGAAGCAAATTCTCTTAAACAAGCTTAGATCATAGTCTAAGCTTCCTACAGCTTGAATCTTGTGAGCATTGATGCACTGTACGACGCGGGAGAGCTCAAAAACCAGTCGTCACTAATCTACAAAAATTCACCTTTTTTCATGTTGTTTGAGCTCATTGGCCTAGTCAGTACTTTGCTCCTAGCCTAGGGAAATAAGCCTTGCTAAAAACCCCCTTCAATGGTAGCTTCCACAAGCTCAATTGAAGCCTCCAAAAAAATCGAGCTGTTAATCATCATGATTAAGCACTAATTACCATCATTAAGCACTAATTACCATCATTAGTACTGTATTACCAGAAATTGAGCTGAACCAAAGGCAAAATTAAAAAATTAGAGTGCTATTCCATTGTGGGAAACTTTTGTTGCATCAAAATTCATCTCAATCATTTTCATTGCTCAAACTTAAGTGATTTTTCACCGCATTGTTTATTTCTAGTTTTGCAAATCACTTGTAAAATGGTTAGACACTACGTGAGCACTAAAATCAAGGCACAAGGTAAGACCCCCTTCTCATCATGAAGCATGTGGAAGTCATCTCAAGATTTAATGGTGATGGTTTTTTCACATGGCAAAGAAAGACCATGTACTTGCTTATGCGGGGCTATGGCACCTTATTGAGGATGAAGAAGTGGAGATTGAGTCACTTCAAAACAACAAAGCATTGGGCCTCATTTCTCAAAATCTTGGTGATGATGTGATTAGTCACATTGCTGGAATCAAGAATGCCAAGTTGGCATGGCAGGAACTTAACAAGATTTTTGGCACCGACTCAAAGAGCTCAAAGATCAACCTTCTCAAATGCAGTTCTACAAGCTCGACAAGAAGGAGACAGAGACCATGGCACAACGTATCAATAAATTCAAAGGTATCAAACAAAAACTTAGTGCATTAAAGAAAGTCATTGAGGAAGATGAATCTATTGCTGTATTGCTAAGAAGTGTTGACAAAGAACCTTATGAATCAATTGTTGCTACACTTAAAAATGTGCCCAACACTAAACTTCAAGATGTAGAATCATCTCTACTTGAACAAGAATCCAAATTCAAAGAATCATTCAAAGCACATTCAAGTGAGCAAGCACTGTACACAAAGGGTGGGAGATTTCAAAGGACAAATCAATCAACATCTCAACTTCCAAGATGCTATCACTATGGAAAACTTGGTCATACCAAGAATGAATGTCACAATAAAGATAAACCAAAGCTTGTTTGTGACTATTGTGGAAAAATTGATCACCTAGAAGAAGATTGCTATAAAAAAAAAAGCAGGCAAACTACATCGAGGCCAAAGTTATCCCACCTGAAGACGTGCTCTTTTAGAGAAAGAACCATTGTACTTTTCACCCCTCTTGTCTCTACAAAAAGTGTGATGTAATCAGCCTCCTCTAAGGACATATGATGCACTCAAGCTGAAATTCATAGCCAAAGTAGCTATAATGCCAAAGTAGCCTAGCACAAAGGGAGAGCGATGAAGATTGAAGGCCTAAAAATTATACCCAATCTAGCATCAACAAGGGGGGGTATTGAAATGAGTGATGCTAGAGTGCCAAGTCACCTAGCCAAAGTTTATCCCACATGAGCTATAATAGCTTTGTTGTACTTTCCTCATATAAAAGGAGGACATTTAAAGCATTGAAATATAAGCATAACATCTCAAGTATTTCTATGAGTACAAGTTTCCATCTTGTAACCTAACTGAACTTGAGTCCAAACTTAATCAGCTCACACTCATCACCATGAGTGTTGTTCATTTTTATCCACCTTAGATTAGTGTTGTAGATTAGGATCTAATTAGTTAGTTTATTAGGGAGCTTGATCCATGATTTCAACAGTGGTGTACCTCCATCTACTCCTATCATTGCACTTGTTATACCAACACCCAGCTCTATCCATAGACCTAGTTTCTTTTGCACAGGCCCTGGGAAGATCGGTATAACGGAAAGCATAGCGCTTGTTTGTGAGAGATGGTGGTCGACAGAGCCATGGAAAGGCTGCCCAAATAGCCATGCTAACTCATAAATTCACTAGAGATGGTGATCCTCCTAGGAGACATTTGGAAATATTCAATCAAGTGTGTGAGGCTCTAGGAGGACGAAATGAGGTTTCCAAGACCAATGCCTTTAGTCTAACATTAGACGGTAAGGCTGGGGGCTGGTATAGAGCTCTCAGGGTTGAGGAATGCTTGAACTTCACTGCTCTTAGGAGATTGTTCTTGAAGAAATTTGTGTGTGAAGGAGTCTTATGGGGTGTAGCTTTATAGCTACATAAAGCCAAGAGAGAAGAAGAGGAATCGGTTAGAGATTTCATTAGCTATCTCAAGCATTTGAACTCTCGTTACCTTGCGCATGAACGCTATTTAAATAATCAATTGTTGGATAGATTCATCCATGGGCTTAACCATAAAGCAATCTATAATGGCTTAGTCATTAGAAGGATCATTACATGGGATGAAGTCACAACAAATGCCATCCAACTAGAAGATAATCTCATGGTCAAGGGAGCTAAAGCATCGGATTCTAAATCTATTGCTTCCGGAGTCACGAGATATAGCACTTTTACATTTAAATGCCTTGCTAAAAATAACACTTTAGCGGAGATTAATTTCATAGATTTTATGAAAGCACTCCAAGAGGGAATGAAGGCCAATAGAGCCCCCGAAAATGTACATATGTACCCAAGGAGAGAGCTTCAATGGTGCTCAATCTGCCGACAAGGCCATTCAGTTAGTGAGTGTCCAATCTTAAGAGCACACTATAATGGTAATTATACTCTTTTTGGATGTTATGGTCAATGAGACTTCACAGTGCATTTGGAAACCCTTGCTAATGCTTCTAGGCCTCAACGGTTGGCTTTACTGGCCCCGTCAGCCACCACAAGCCATAATGCCCATAGCAACATCTCAACCCAATGCTGATCAAATGACACAACAACATATTACACAAGGGGGATTTACAATGCACAAAATGTGTCGTTATCTCCATCAATTTTGGGACCTCAAACACCTTCGCCAAGGGTGACACCTCTTAATCAAGTAAGCTTTGAGAAGCCTATTGATTTTACCAAGAATATGATATAGATGTCAAACTCACCCCCCACCTCTTTGAGGACCCCACATAGATTTATCCTAACTATTATGTCGTGGATGGGAGAGGGAAAGTCAAGCCAATTTACCAACTTGCTGCTATGGGAAGGGGACAAGACATTAATCCCACAACTAGAAGAACGCCTCTTCAATGTTACCACCGTCAAGGTCCCCATTGAGTTTCGGAATGCCCTCTAAATTTTCCTCAATTCAACCGAGAAGTTCCCTCAAACATGCCACTGGCTACTTGTAACCATTGTGGCATAAATCATTGGATTAAGGACTACCCCAACAAGATTGTGGTGACAAATCCATAAACAGGACCCATCATCACACCCTAAACATGATTGGGGTAAGTAATCAAACTCAAAGGAATATCCTTAAAAATCTAGATCACACACCTTTGAATGCTATCACCCAGCTACAAGCCCAAAACCAACATGTTCTCAAGCAACGATCTGTGGACTTGGTAATGGAATCTACAAAGAAGAAGAAAAACAAGATAAAAAAGTTGGTTAAGAATGGGAAAAAAAGAAAACAAAAAATATAAATTTTGGGACGCCTCAAAAGCCAGTCTTCAAGGGACCTAGATGAGGACTCGCACTCCTTGGACACAAGGACTGATTTTGAACAGGGTAGGAAAATACCCTCCAAGACCAAGAGCGCACTGGGAAGGAGACCCCACGGGAACATGCGATTCTTGAAACTAGACCACACACGACAAAACTTGGCTCTTATCCTAACCCTCAGAAGGAGATTGAGCAAATCCAAGAATTTGGTGATTTAGTTACAAAAATACAAGAGGAGCGTGAAACAAGACACAAGCAAGTGAGAGTCTTAGATATTTTACACCCTAGTACCTTAATGCCTACTATTAAGATTCTCAAACCTCTAGATGTGCCGAGGGTCATCATGGAAGAAACTGAAGCCTACACCTCTCATAGTTTGATCCCTGATTGGTTCAAGGGACAACTACCATATGGAAAGCCTGAGACCATCTTGGAAATGGATTTTCCAATCTCACCCCAGTACCTATTTATGGAAAGGAGGCCATGAATGCACGCTGACCACTAAATATCCCCAAATTGTTAGAATTTATGGCCTCATAAACCATTACAACTATAACCACCCGATTGAGTGGAGATCTTGAATTATTTGAAGTGACGAGAGCTATCCTTAATAGATGAGAACTCAATGTCAAATTACCATCATTTGCTAACATGCATAAGGCACGTCCCCAATATACAATGGAGACACCTTGAGTTGTACCCAAATCAATAGTCCGAGTGGAAGAAGAAAATACCAAATCTATGGTTAAAATTCCACTTAACAAACTGGGACAATACTTTGAAGGTGATGAGTCTAATGCACTACTCTACCAATTATGACACGAGCATTACAGTAATGAGAGTCCTTTATGGTGGTGTGGGAGTTAGTATAATCACCAAGAAATGCTGGGAGAAATGGCCACGCCACGTCTAGAAGTCTCAGACATCATTGTCAACAAGATAACTGATGGGGCTGTTCGCCAAACCTATTGGGATGCTACGAGATTTCAAGACCAAGGTTCTCAAACATCAGGTTAAACATACCTTCATTGTTATGGTATTTTCCAAACAATAAGAATCAAAGAAAATGATATTAGGACGCCCGTTCATGAGAGAAGCAAAGATGATACATGATTGGTCTCCATCATCAGGGTTGATTTTAACTGGCCGCATACATCGTATGGGTAGTGGATGACTTTTTGAAAACCATTCAAACACCACCACTTATTCAGTCCCATTGCAATACTGGTTACTTGTAGAGAAGAGACTGATGCAGGAAAGGATCTAGCCCACAAGGATGCTGATGAGACAAACAAGCTATTGAGCTTGAGGATGATCTAAATTGGATACATATGATGGCCACAATAAATAGCTGGGGAGCTAGAGGATCTAAATGGGTTACACCTCATGGTGAGGAGCTACCTAAGGTCATGCCCCTACGACTGATTCATGCTCTACCTTCTGACATTGAGGGGATTGGTTATAGTGAACTTGAGTCCACATGGGATGACTCAAGCTCAAGCACCAATACTGGTGAGGGGTCTGAAATAGAGACTGAATGCGATACCAACTCCTCAGTCCACCACAAGAAAACAGAGCCCACAACATCCAAAGAAACTGTAGGAAGTAGCTCCGAATCTGATACGGATTCCCAATCTAAAGAAAAATATGAAGTTCATCAAGACACCAAGGAGCATCTCCAGTGAGGCGGAGACGTAAACGCTATGTAGTGAATCATCCTAAAAGGTTGTATGAAAGAACAACTACTGCCCAATGGCTCTAGTACATTGGTGCAGTTGACTTACATTGAAAGTTTATAAACGATTGGGGAGAGGAGTTACAAAAGGTCAAGTATTGTAGACCACCCCCGATTGATATAGCTAAGGTGAAAGTCTCTGATGAACCAAAACCAAGTCGCTCAGCTAGAAGGAAACAAAATCGTGAACTCGCACAAAAGGAACAAGAGGCTAAGGCTACAACTAAAGCAGCTAATGAAGGAAAGGAAAATGAGCTTAATTTGCATCCATCACCCTGAGAATTACAAGTTATACACCATAGGGGAAAACAAGTTAGTGTTTGATAATGCCAAATGTAACCCCACAAGTGAGAGTGGAGTCGTCTGTGAGACGGGCCTACAGAGGTCAAGGAAGTAGACTTGGCTAAACCAGGAGAAGCTCCTAAGCCTGTCTACATAGCGAAGGACTTAAATAAGGCCAAGAAGGCTGAACTTATAGCTCTCCTCAAGGAGTATAGGGATTGCTTTTTGCATGGACATACCATGATATGAAGGGAGTTCCTACAGAGGTGGTACAACACACCATCCCCATAGTACACGAAGCTAAACCAGTCTAATAGTGGCCCTATCTAATGAATCTCAAAAATGCAAGCATTGTTAAGGAAGAGATCAATAAACTCATTGAGTGTGGATTCATCTATGAGAAGATTGAACACTCTAAATGTGTCTCACCCATTGTGGTTGTGCCCAAGAAGAATGGAAAACTTAGAGTGTGTGTTGATCTCAAGAAAGTGAATGCTACCACGCGCAGGGATCACTATCCCTAGCCATATTCAAAACATGTGCTTGAATGAGTTACGGGCAAGGAGGCATATAGCTTTTTGGATGGATAATCAAGCTATAATCAAATTTTGATCGCACGTGAGGACCAAGCCAAAATAGCCTTTGTCATTGAGTATGGTGTATATGCTTACAGAGTTATGCCATTCATTCTAGCCAACACACCAACCACATTCCAAAGACTTATGAATACTACTTTTAAGGACTTCTTATGAAAGTTTCTCGAAGCTTTCTTGGATGATTTATGTATTCATTTGTCTTGGAAAGAGCACCTGGCGTGCCTAAGAAGGGTGTTTGAAAGGTGTAGATTTTATTGTATATCCTTAAACCCTTACGAATGCCAGTTTTGGGTGAAACACAAAGTTATTCTTGGGCATATAGTGTCCAAAATGGGATTTCCACTCATGAGAGAAAAATCAAGGTCATCTTGGAATTACCCCCACCAACAAACTACAAGGGAGTCCAGAGATTCATGGGACATGTCGGCTACTACCGTCGGTTTATTCTTTTGTATACAGAAATAGCTCGCCCTTTATACAAGCTATTGATTGTATTTATATGGACCGAGGAGTGTCAACAAGCTTATGATGCACTGAAGCAAGCCTTAGCTAGTGCTCCAATCTTGCAAACACCTAATTGGGATCTCATCTTTCATGTGCACATTGATGTCTCTAATTTCACAATTGGATGTGTCCTAGCATAGCCAGGGGAACACAAATTTAACTATCCTATTAGTTTTGCAAGTCGACAACTAGATGATGCTGAAATAAATTGCACCACCACACTGAGCGTGAAGGGTTAGCAATAGTTTATGTTGTAAATAAATTTCAACATTACCTTCTTGCTAACAAATTTGTTTTCTATGTTAATCACATGAAGCCTTGTTATATCTGGTAAACAAACCATGTTCCATGAGAAGGATCACAAGGTGGTTGTTAATTCTTCTTGAGTTTGATTTTATAGTGGTTGTGAGGCTTGGCAAGAAACATGTCATGGCAGATCATCTATCCTACATACCTAATAGCGAAGCACCAATCGAGGTTGCTGATGAGTTACCATATGCTACGTTATTCAAGGTTGAGGCTATACCAGAATGGAGTGAGAAAATCGTTAACTTTTTAGCTAATGGTTTTCCAGAAGGAAAGGAACTGAGAAAAGATTTAACAAGAAAGTTGCTGAAAGAGAGTGCACCTTACTAACTTATTTTCGGAACTCTTTATAGACGAGGTAAGGATGACATATTAAGATGCTTCCCCCGGGAAGATGAATACTTATACATCATCAAACAAGCACACCAAGGGGTAGCTAGGGGACACTTCACAGCCAGGCGATGTTACAACAAGAAAAATACTCCAATCAGGGTATTGATGCCCACGCTCTTCAAAGATTGTGTACTATTTGTCAAGGGATGTGACGAATGCCAACATTGTGCAAAGCCACATAAGAAGGACATGATGCCATTGCATCCTGTCAGAGTCAACAAACCTTTTGAACGCTTCATCATTGTTGCCATAGATTATATAACCAAATGGGCTGAAGTAAGAGCTTCACGAAAATTGGATGCCATGGCGATGGCTAAGTTTCTCTATGAGATCATCATTACCCACTTTGGATTTCCAGTTGAGCTAGTTGAGTGTTCAAGGTAAGCATTTCATCAATGATGGCTAAGTTTCTCTATGAGATTATCATTACCCACTTTGGTTTTCCATTTGAGCTAGTAAGTGATCAATCACCCTCAAACTCCATATGATAATGATGTCCCACCCAAACCCGCTATTTTTTGTATAGGGGACCCCTTGGACACTACAAAAAATGGTAGGTGGCAATACATTGTCCTGCCCATCCAGCGTCCTAAACTTTGCGAGCAAAGAGGTAGGAGTCCCATGGACTATCTCACAAAGTTTCACCACCATCAAACACTGTATGCTAATGATGCCCCACCCGAACTTACTATTTTTTGCATACGAGACCCCTTGGGCACTATTCAAAAATAGCAGGTGGCAACAGACCCTTCCGCCGATCCGACGTCTGATGGTGGTGAAAATTTATTGAAGGGTTAGAAACCTCATGGAATGGCTTGAAAAGTTTCACAACCATCCGACGTCGTATCATAATGATGCCCCACCCAAACTTGCTATTTTTTACATAGGGGACCTCTTGTGCGGCACTATGCAAAAAATAGCGGGTGGCAACACACTATCCTCCCCATCCAACGTCCGATGGTGGTGAAACTTTGCGAGCGGAGGGGTAGGATCCCCATGGAACCACTTGCAAAGTTTCCCCAAACATCGTATGATAATGATGCTCCACCCGAATCTGCCATTTTTTGCATAGGGGACCCCTTGGGCACTATGCGAAAAATAGCGAGTGGTCCCACTAATCTGGCTTTCAATGATGTGCAACTTTACAAGAGGAGGCACAGAAGTCCCATGGAACTTCTCGAAAAGTTTCACCACCATCGAACACTGTATGATAATGATGCCCCACCCCAACCTGCTATTCTTTGCATAGGGGACCCCTTGGGCATTATGTAAAAAATAACGGGTGGCAACACACCATCGTGCCCATCCAGCGTCCAATGGTGGTGGTGAGAATTTGTGAGTGGAGAGATAGTAGATCCATGGACCTGATATCAAAGTTTCATCACCTTAAGACTTCATCTGATAATGATGCCCCACCCAAACCCGCTATTTTTTGAATAGGGGACCCCTTCAACACTATCTGAAAAATAGCAGGTGGTGGCAACACACTGTCCCGCCAATCCGATGGTGGTTAAAATTGGCGAGTGGAGAGAGGTAGGAGCCCCATGGACTCTCTCACAAAGTTTCACCACCATTGCACACTGTATGCTAATGATGCCCCACCCAAACTTACTATTTTTTGCATACGGGACCCCTTGCGCACTATGCAAAAAATAGCAGGTGGCAACACACCCTTCCGCCCATCCGGCGTCTGATGGTGGTGAAAATTTACGAGTGGTGGGATAGAAACCTCACAGATTGGCTTGAAAAGTTTAACAACCATCAGATGTCGTATCATAATGTTACCCCTCCCAAACCCACTATTTTTTGCATAGGGGACCTCTTGTGCACTATGTAAACAATAGTGGGTGGCAAAACACTGTCCTGTCCATCCAGCGTTCGATGGAGGTGAAAATTTTCAAACGGAGGGGTAGGAGCCCCATGGACCCACTCACAATGTTTCGCCACGATCGAACATCGTATGATAATGATGCCCCACCCGAATCTGCCATTTTTTGCATAGGGGACCCCTTGGGCACTATGCGAAAAATAGCGGGTGGTCCCACCATTGTTGGAATTAGGGTTGCAGGAATGCACACACAACTTCAAGAAGATGAGGAAGCTTGAGCACAACACAGTAGTGTATTATGAGTGCCAAAAATGAAAGATCACAAGCCCTAGAAGATAATGGGCGTATATACAATGCACGGGGGAAAAAACCTCCTAGTGAGGGAAAAAGTGCCCCGGCGGTCCTAAGTGTGTTCACACACATCACTACTATAATATGGTAACAAATCCCCCCTGGAGTGATGCGGTGAACAAGAGCTAGCACTCATGTATAGGGAAGTGTCTAGCTATGTGGACGAATCCACAAAAGGGAGTAAGCCCAAAGCTTTGCGAAAAGCTTCGAACTTCTCACGAGGCAGAGCCTTTGTGAAAAGGTCTGCAAGGTTATCCTGTGTTGGCACATAAGCCAAACTGATCTCTCCTGCAGAGAGTCTCTCCCTGACATAATGGTAGTGCACCTCAATGTGCTTCGTACGAGCATGGAACACTGGGTTCCGCGCAACTGCCAATGCGCTCTGACTGTCAGTGAAGATGGTGGTGGCAGATGGCTGCCCAACACCCAAATCAGCCATAAGGCGTCTGAGCCACACACACTCAACCGTAGCTGTGAAAGCTGCCCTGTACTCAGCTTCACAACTAGAAGTGGCCACAGTAGGCTGCTTCTTGCTCAACCATGATATGCATGAGCTTCCAAGCATGAAGCAAAAACCACTCGTGGACACGCGTGTGTCATAACAACCAGCCCAGTCAGAATCTGAAAAAACATGTAAATCTGGCGGCAATGATCCCCCCTTGGGATAAAACAACCCAAGATGCCGAGTACCACTCAAATAGCGAAAGATACGCTTCACTGCCTGCCAATGCTTAATGCCTGGGCTATGCATAAATCTGCTCACCTGTGAGACTGCAAACTGAATGTCTGGCCTCGTAATGCATACATAAATGAGGCAACCAACAGCTGTCTGATAGAGTGTGACATCAAAGTGATCTCCAGCATCATGAAGACTCAACTTCAAACCTGTCTCCATTGGAGTAGCAATAGGCTTGCAGTCTTCAAGGCCAAATCTCCACAACAATGTTTCAATATACTTTGTCTGACACAAAGCAATACCTCCATCACACTGCTTAAATTGTATCCCCAAATAATGATGCAAATGCCCCAAATCTGACATCTCAAAAGAGGCATTCAAATCAGCCTTAAAATCAGCAATATGACTCTCATTTGGTCCTGTGAGCAGCATGTCATCGACATAGAGAGCAATGATTAGATGTACACCATCCACACGTTTAACATACAAAGTGCTTTCTGTTGGACTATTCTGAAACCCATGTGCAGTCAAATATGCATGTATTTTTTCATACCAAGCTCGTGGAGCTTGCTTTAAACCATATAAAGCCTTTTTTAACCTGCACACTTTGTTTTCCTGCCCTCTTTGAACAAAACCACGAGGCTGCGATACATACACCTCCTCATGCAAATCTCCATTTAAGAACGCAGTCTTTATGTCCAGCTGATGTACATTCCAACCATTATGAGCTGCTAATGCACAGATGCTACGAACAGTGGTCATACGACATGTGGGAGCAAAAGTCTCATCAAAATCAATGCCCTTCTCTTGAGCATAACCTTTTGCAACAAGCCTAGCCTTATGGCGATCCACTGTGCCATCAGGCTTACACTTCAATTTGTATACCCACTTAGTGCCAATGGCCTTCTTGCCAGGGGGCAAGTCACATAAAGACCATGTACTATTCTTCATAATAGCATCGTATTCTGCTTGCATAGCAGCCATCCAATTTTCTGAACTTTGTGCCTCATCAAATGAAACAGGCTCACTTTCATCGCACATACTAGAAACAGCCAATGCATAACAATCTGACGCATAAGAGGCACCATGAGAGCCAGAACGAGTGCGACTAGACAAAGGGGCATCCAACTTGCTGTCACGCAAAGTCTGCACCAGCCATCTAGGCATGTTCCTAGAGCCCTCAATCTCTTGTCTCTCATCCTCAAGTGCATCATGCACATCTGCATCAGATATAGGCTGATCTGTGCCATCATTTAAAACCTGCATAGGCTGAAAAACTGCCTCATGAGGTATTGCACTTGACTGTGCACCACTGAAAAGAGGCAACAATGTATCATAGACATCACGTGAGCTGATATCTGTCTCCTTAGTACATGAAACCAAGGGCTGAACTACATCTTCCACAAATACAACATCACGGCTAACCAAAATGCGCTTTGTCTGTGGATGATACAAACGATAGCCTTTGCTCTCAGCACTATATCCAACAAAAATACATTTGACAGCTTTGTCATCCAATTTTCTGCGATGTTGCACAGGCACTAATGCATATGCCAGGCAACCAAAAACACGTAAATGGCCAACAGATGGCTTGCGGCTATGCCAAGCCTCATATGGAGTGACAACCTGTAATGCTTTGGTGGGACACCTGTTTAGTACATAAGTGGCACACATGACAGCCTCAAGCCAAAAACCATGTGGTAGACTTTGACTCTTAACCATACATCTTGCCATTTCCATGAGAGACCTGTTTTTTCTCTCAGCCACACCATTTTGCTGTGGTGTATACGGCACTGTACATTGGTGTTTTATCCCACGCTCAGCCAGAAATGCATTAAATTCTGAAGACATATACTCCCCCCCTCGATCTGAACGGAGGGTGCCCATCTTACTTTCTGACACATTTTCAGCCATAACCAAAAACTGTTTGAAGCACAAAAACACTTCGGACTTTGCCTTCAAAGGATATACCCATGCATGCCTGGTAAAATCATCAATGAAAGTCACGAAGTAAAGGTAGTTTCCAAATGATGGAGTTTGCATGGGACCACAAACATCACTGTGAACAAGCTGCAATCTGCGTTCAGCTCTCACTGATCCATCTTTGGGAAAGGAAGCACGCTGCATTTTTCCCAATATGCAGCCCTCACAAACATGCTTGACAGGTGCCTCAAGCTTAGGCAAAGAAGACACCATTTCAGATTTCTGCAGGCGCAGCAAACTTGCAAAATTCAGATGACCAAAACGTGCATGCCACAGTTTTGCATCTGAAATAGCCTGTGTATCCATAATAGCACATGCTGAATCCTCTACACATTTGCCATCCATATTGAGCTTATACAGCCCTCGACATAGTGAACCAGATGCTACAATGATGTCACCACAAGAGAGATCATGAACAGTACATCTGTCATCCACAAATTTTACAACCAAACCTGTTTTGGCAAATGCGGAGACTGACAGCAGATTCTTTTTGATCCCTGGCACATACAATGCATCAAAAAGTGTAAAGGTGTTGCAATTTGCAACATTCAGCACAATCTGTCCAACTCCTTTAACGGGATAAGAGGAGTTATTGGCACAAGTGACAGTATTCCCTGTGGGAGCAGACTCAAGGAAAGTGAATAAACTGCGCTGCGAGGTGATATGCTTAGTGGCACCACTGTCAAAGTACCATACATCTGAATCTACTGCAGACATACATGTGTCATGCAAAGATGGGTCATAACTGCACTGCGCATTGAATGCCCATTCTGTATCTTGAACAACATTAGCAGATTCATTGTTAGAAGGAGAGGCATCTGCAACAGCCATACCAGCCTCTTTCTTCTTAGCCTCTTTCGCAGCCAGCTTAGGACACGCTTTGATGACATGATCATTTCCTTTACAGTACTTGCAAAATGTCTTCTGTTTGTCACCCTTCTTCTCATCTTTGTCTTCCTTCTTTGGTTGCGCAGCATTTGCAGATTTCTGCTTACTAGAAGAAAAGCCAGCTTTACCTTTCCCGCTTCTCTGACTAGCAACGAAAGCTTGATCTGCGACACGCATAATATTCCTGTTTTGCCTTGACTGGTCTTCTTGCAGCAAAACAGAAACTAACTCCTCAAATGATAAGGCATTGGGATTGCCTTTCATCATCAAGCGAAGAGTGGAAGCAAAACCCTGATAAGAATCTGGTAGACCATTCAAAACAGTCTGCACAAGTGAACTGTCTGACAGGATTTCATCTGCAGAAATGAGCTGCTCTTTGAAATCCTTGATCTTTGTCAAAAAGCTATCCATAGAATCACCTTCGTTCATATGCTCACTCTCCAACTGTTTTCGGAGATAAGCAACACGAGCCTCATTTCTTGCCTGATACAATGTGGCAAGTACATCCCAAGCATCCTTAGAAGTCCTGCAGGAGCGAATATGTGGGATAATGGTACGTTTGACAGACAGCGCAATCAAGGCATGAGCCTGCGCATCTCTACCATCCCAACGAATCTGCTCTGCTGAAAGTGGTGGTTCTCGAACAGCTGCTACAGCACTTGTGCCTGCACCATCATCAACAGTACCTGTTTCTGATGTGTTTGCAGCATTCCCAGCCACAATAGGACGTGCATCAATACCCTGCACAATGTTCCATAACCCCTTTGCTACCAATACATGTCGCATCATATATGCCCACAATGGATAGTTGGTGCCATCCAACTTATCCTCAGCAGCCAACATGCGGAATACATCATTGTTGTCAGCCATGGCCAATGACTGTACTACTAGATGTAAATGCTGTCTGTAAGAGGTAAACCTGTATAAAATCGACCTGTGCTATGTAGCACAGCCCAAAACAGACGAATGGGCACCTGTCCTGCAGATTTTAATCTTGACAGAAAATCTGCACAGTAGGACGATTTTGCCTGCGCAGTACTTGGAATGCAAAAACGGAGGGCGAAATGACTTCAGATCAAAATTCTGAAACGAACAAGCCCTACGGGCGTTCCCACGGCATATACTAACCTGCAGACGCTCGTGAAACCTCGTCGCAATCGGAGGAGATGAAGCGGCAGGTGCCGGTGATGCTGCCCGGGAGGAGGAAGCCTGCTCTGATACCAATTTTTGGAATTAGGGTTGCAGGAATGCACACACAACTTCAAGAAGATGAGGAAGCTTGAGCACAACACAGTAGTGTATTATGAGTGCCAAAAATGAAAGATCACAAGCCCTAGAAGATAATGGGCGTATATACAATGCACGGGGGAAAAAACCTCCTAGTGAGGGAAAAAGTGCCCCGGCGGTCCTAAGTGTGTTCACACACATCACTACTATAATATGGTAACAACCATCCGGTGTGCCGATGGTGTGAAACTTTGTGACCAAAGGGGTAAAAGTCCCATGGAATGGCTTGCAAAGTTTCACTACCATCAGGCAGTGTTTGATAATGATGCCCTACTCCAACCCACTGTTCTTTGCATAGGGGACCCCTTGGGCACTATGCAAAAAATAGTGGGTGGCAACACACCGTCCCGCCCATTCGGTGTCCAATGGTGGTGAAAATTTGTGAGTGGAGTGATAGCAGCCCCATAAACTTGCTCTCAAAGTTTCATGACCTTCACACTCCGTGTGATAATGATGCCCCACCCAAACCCGCTATTTTTTGCATAGGGGACCCCTTGGACACTATGTGAAAAATAGCATATGGCAACACATTGTTCTGCCCATCCGGCATCCGATGGTAGTTAAACTTTGCAAGTGGAAGGATAGGATTCCCATGGACTCTCTCACAAAGTTTCACCACCAGCGAACACCGTATGCTGATGATGCCCCACCCAAACTTACTATTTTTTGCATACGGGACTCCTTGGACACTGCAAAAAAAAAAAGCCGATGGCAACACACCCTTCCACCCATCTGGCGTCCAATGGTGGCAAAAATTTGTGAGTGGAGTGGTAGTAGCCCCATGGACTTGATCTCAAACTTTCATCACGTTCAGACTTCGTCTGATAATGATGCCCCACCCAAACCCGCTATTTTTTGCATAGGGGACCCCTTCGACACTATCCGAAAAATAGCAGGTGGCGACACACTGTCCCACCCATCGGATGGTGGTTAAAATTGGCTAGTGGAGGGGTAGGAGCCCAATGGACTCTCTCACAAAGTTTCACCACCATTGAACACCGTATGCTAATGATGCCCCACCCAAACTTACTATTTTTTGCATACGGGACCCCTTGCGCACTATGCAAAAATAGCGGGTGGCAACACACCCTTCCGCTCATCCGGCATGTAATGGTGGTGAAACTTTAAAATAGGTGGGGTAAAAACCTCATGGACTAGCTTGAAAATCTCACTAACACATTCATAATCGCTCATAAGTCAATGCCATATTACCCACAGGCAAATGGCTAAGCAGAGAGCACCAATAAGGTTCTTATTTCAATATTGACAAAGACTGTTGAAGCTCAATACACTTACTGGGAGTCTAAGCTCACAACAGCTTTATGGGCCTATCGCACATCATACAAAGTTATAATTAGTTACATGCCATTTAAGATGGTGTATGGACTTGAGGCAGTAATGCCTTGGGAACTAGCTTAAGGGGGTTGATGTAAGTGAAAAGCTTGATGGTAATGAATTAGCTGACCAGTTATTTGTTTTAGAACAACTTACAGAGGAAAGACAATTTGCACTGTGGTTTTACCAAAATCTCAAGGACGAGGAGATCGAGGTAGGAGATCTTCTACTTATGTGTGGAGTCTGTAGTGAAAAGAAAAAGCTTAAATATATTAGAAAGGGACCCTTTAGAGTTTGTGAAGTTACTCCACAAGGTACTATATGTGTTGAGACTCTTGACGGAGTTGAAACTGTTTGTTTCATTAATGGTAGTAAGTTTAAAAGATAATATAGACCTCTTGCACTGAAGAATCCTTACGTGTTTCTCATGACAAGAAAGCCACCAAGAAAAGTGCCGCTCAAAAGAAGACCCAAGCCTAAGAGGAGTCAAGGGAAAGACGAGTTAAACTACAACAACGTCGAGAAGAAAACCTTGAACCTACTGCACAAGCCTTTATGGGAGAGGTTCAATGCATGGAACCAGTTTTGGGAAAACCCCAACTCGTAGATACCTCCTTAAAGGTGAAGGGTATCCATGGTAAAAATACCAAGGTTCTTGAGCTATTACAAATAGAGATATATTGTGATGGTGGAAAGCAACTAGTGGGAGACTTCCCGATTATGCCTACCAAAACATTCCTTGAATCGGTAATACTTGGTCGTACATGGATGAAGGCTGTAGGATGTATGATTGACTGATCGACAGGGTGTATCTTTGTGGGTGAAACTACAACTGAACAATCTACTCATAAACCCCTGCCACCTCTCACTATTATCGAGGGTCGCAACAAGGAGGAAGCTTCAACATCCACAAAATCTATGGAAAACCCCTCCACTTCAGCGTCCACTATTCAAAAAGCTTCAACATCCACAAAATCTATGGAAAACCCCTCCACTTCAGCGTCCACTATTCAAAAAACTCTCGATTCTTCTACCTCCACACAGCAAACACCTGCATATCAAAAGAACAAACAAATACGATGAGCTATAAAGTGGCAATCTAAATCGACCTTCTTGAAATGGGTTCCCAAGATTTCTCCATTCATACCACCTCAACTAACCAAGCAAGGAGGACCTCAACACAAGAATCGATGCAAGAAGTCCAAGTTATAAGCTACCCCAAAATGGACCCTTAAACACTTATTAAAATCTCAAGGCTACTACGAGAGTAACCATTATATTTGGATACCAAAACATAAAAGTATACCACTAGTCTCATTGCCGTCGCTTACAAATTCCCAAATCTCCCCATCAATGATAAAGACTTCAATAGCTCAAATGCCAACAAAGGGAAAGCTATTGTAAAATAATCTTCACTACCAACACCCAAACAAGACTGGATCCCAAAGAGAAACCTTATCACATGAGACATGATGATGGAAAGTGAATCTCCTACATCACTAAAGGTTACAAAACCATTGTTGGCTATCCCAGTCCCAAACCCATTGATTTCCCTAAGAGCGACCCACTACGCAAGTGTCAACTCCATTGCTCATCTATAAGGCTAGTCTTATGAGATCCCTTTGTGCCATTAAAGCTAGAAGTTGACATACCACAACAAGTAACAAAGGGCGCTCCGAGCCAACAAACATTGATAGAGAAAAGTTGGAAGAGATGGTTACAAAAAACCTACAATACCTTCCACGTGCAAGGTGAAGGTATGATAGAAAGCTGGAAGGAAGGACTTATGCTAATAGCATTACTTTTACCCTCCACGTTTTGCTTTTGCTCCCCCCACAAAGATCATTTCCATATCAAGAGGGAGCCTATTGGAAAAAAGGTAACCTATGGCAATATAGCTTGAACCAATAGTGTACAGCAATATTACAACTATACACATACTAAGAATCCGACTAACCATACAAAATTTTTTAAAAATTAAAAAAAAAGATGATGAGAAAGAGCACATGTCAAATAAAAGAATGAAGTATGACTCTGATGTGGACTTTTCAAGGACCAACACGAGTGATCCTATCCTAGACCCAAATTGCCAGGAATTGTACTATCGAGGGCAGCTAAGTATTCCTCCTTTCCAAACCTCCTCATGCTACTTTTATGCACCACTGGGGGAGATATGTTGTGGAGCCACCTTTGTGGACATGTTCTACCTATAGTTGCATCCTGCCTTACTTGTGGGCATTGCATGTTGTACGCAGCATCCTACTTATGTTGGCAATGTAGAACTTATTTTAGGCGCTATATGGGATAGGACTATCGTAGTCCATGGTAAGAGAGACACCACAACGACATAATCACGTGAGTGTACGTTACCTAGTGGACGGATCCTATCAAGCTAGAACTGCATAGGAATAGCTTGTAGAGTAGGGGAGGAGGGCAAGAACTTATGGACTTACACCATCCTTTTTTGGAGTAATATTTCCACTTCCTCGTCCCTTTTAGAGCATGGTGAGTGATTACCTAGATAGCTTAGGTCACAGTAGCTACTTAGCTCCCATGCCATATCACTATGAGGATGCACTTAGACAGTTGCCTAGTATAACAGAGAACACATATATGTATGAAGCACACCCAAATGAGGAGGAAAATCAACCTAGTGAGACGACAAAGAATCAGAGCATGCTTACAAACTATGGTTATCTAATGATGAGCTTGCTAGATGAGTTTAATTTACAGGTTATTGAGGTGCAGTCATGAAGACCATATCTAGATTTACATGTGGTGGACGTGCAACCTCGATATGGACGGGATTTTCCTCATTGTCTAGGTGTATTTTAAACCCATCCTCACCTTTAGCTATTTTTTAAATCTTTTTTATGATTCTCCATTTAGTATTTGTTTGAACACTTGCTTGCATCATTATGTAACTAGTCTTTCAAATTTCTAGTTATTACTTGGATAACCCTTTAGGCTTTGGTCCTAGTTCAATCCTCCCTGAGCCTTCTAGGTGAATTGTGAAAGTGAAACTTGTTTATTAAAAAAACAAAAACAAAACAAAGCATTAGGGAAAAATGGGACTCATTCTTGGGCCTTTTAGCGAAAAGAAAAATAGACGCCCAACCAATGAGCAACAAAGCTTACGTAACGTAGAAATGCAACAAAAATGAGGAAAAAAATACGAAAATAGGCGGATTTCTTTGCTCTAAAAAAAGAACTAAAATGGAAATTCTCTCTTTCTTTCCCTTTCATATGTCAGATGTTTTCATCATTGAATATTTTCTTATGGCTTAAATGTACATTTTCCGCCTACACTTTTCAACTCACATCTCACATTTAACAACACACGCGCGATTTTATCATTTTTTTGCACTCTCATCACTACCAAATGCCATTTCCCGTTTACGCTCTTGCATTCCTTGATAAGGCAACATGATCTAGAAGACCATCTTCAAATGTCCAAATGATTACAATTTATAACATACTTGATGTACAAAATCCATGGAATCCCTTGACAATATCAAAGGGGTGGTTGATTTTTCTATAGCCATTATAGAAAAGAAAGCAAAGAGGATCAGCCCACCAACGATTTTATATCACGTTAGAAAGAAAGAATCAAAGGATTCAAACATGGGATCAACAAAACATGTATCAAAGATATTCTTGTCCACAAGATCTTCCTTGACGACACAAACCAAATTGTAAGTTTATTTCATTTGTTTGTAAAGTCAATAATAAGAGTTACAAAGATAATGGTTGTATGTAAAAACGTGCAAGAGAGAGATATGATTGAAATCCTTGCTGAAGGATGGGATAGAAAGGAAGAGAAAAATGTAATTTTCTCTTCTAATTGAAATTACGGTCAAATTCAATGATAGAGTAATTTCAACAATCACTATTGGCGGGAACGACATTCTTCAACAATTAAGAGAAGGTATCATTGATGAGAGCCAAATAGATTTACCCTTTGAGTTTTAATTTAGAGTAAAAAACAAGAATGTAAATGAATGAGCCAACAATGAATCTCAAAATGCATAACATGCTAGTTTTTTACATGATTCTCTTTGTTGTATAAGTATCATCACTCAGAGCGTGAAAAATGTATATTGCGCAAAGAGCTACAAGAAAAAAAGTGACTCTAACATGTAAGTGGCCTCTATTAAGTAAACCTTAAAAATTATAGTTAGTTATTAAAGTTTGCAAGATTTTATCATGTGAGAAACAATCACAACAAAGCGATTTGGGACATTCTATGTTAGTTTATGTCTCATATCGCATTGTTGTGGTCTTTCCTTGATTGATTTGATTTTGTGATATTTTACAACATTAGTTCATTTTTCCACAGTTCTAAGATTAATGCCAATTGAGCGTTTAGGTTTGGAAGATACTCTTAAAGCAAAAAAACAACCACAATAACGTGATATGGGACATATGCTGTATTATTTCCCATTTTGTGTTGTTTTGGTCATTTTGGGCACTTGGTGCAAGATAGTATTAAAGTAAAAAATGACCACAACAATACTATAAGGGACATCCTATGTTGGCATATGTCCCATATCGTGTTGTTTTGATTATTCTCGGTGCTTGGTGCAAGATACTCTTAAAGCAAAAAACGACCATAACAACGTGATATGGGACATCCTATGTTAGCTTATGCCCCATATCGCGTTGTTTTAGCCATTTTGGGTGCCTAATGCAAAATACTCTCAATGCAAAAAACGACCACAACAACGCGATACGGGACATCTTATGCTGACTTTTGTTCCAGATCGCGTCGTTCTAGTCCTTTTGGGTGAGTCATTTTTATCCATGTCTATTTTCACCATATTTCTTCTTTACTTGGTCATTAAAAGCACTATGATCCACTGCTCCTTTACTAAACATTATGAGATGGATTTGCTTTAATTAAAAAATATATCTAAAGAAAAATCCATCACATGTGTTGAAGCATAAATTATAGTAATCCAACAAGATTAGTATTATGAATCATGTTATTATGATTCAATTTTGATTTCTACTCATGGTCTCTCCTTAATGCAATATGATATGATTTCTAAGACTCTAAGACTTGTATGATGTTGCTCCAATAGTTTTTGTGATTGAAATTCGGTGTTTTTGACATCACAGACGTGTCCGGCATGCCTCAAAACCCCAAGAATGACTCTCGGATCACTACATTGCGATTCCGGAACGAGAAGATATGGCAAAAATAGACATGGAACAAGAATGACCACTACAATGCAATATGGGGCATTCTTAAAATTTAAGAATAACCCCAAGAACAACTCTTGGATCATTGCATTCCGATGCCAGAATGAGGAGATATGGCAAAAATAGACATGGAACAAGAATGACCACTACAACGCGATATAGGGCATTCTTAAAACGCGATATGGGGCATTCTTAAAATTTTAAGAATGCCCCATATCGTGTTGTAGTGGTCATTCTTGTTCCATGTCTATTTTTGCCATATCTCCTCATTCCGGCATCGGAATGTAGTGATCAAAGAGTCGTTCTTGGGGTTTTGAGGTGTTCCGGACGCGTTCGTGATGTCAAAAATACCAAATTTCAATTACAAAAACTATTGGAGCAACATTATACAATCTTAGAGTCTCTTGTACTCTTATCTTGAATGCAATATTGTATTTTTGGAGTAGTTCTTTAATTATTAATTGTCATTTCAATGCATTCAAGCACTAAAATCACTAAAATGAGGTTATTCTAAATTGGCCATAATAACACGATATGAGATATTAGATCCCATGGATGTCCCATATCTCATTGTTTTATGGTCATTTTCATATAGCAATAATTATCATAAGATAAATGGTTAAAGGTGGTTTCTTCAATGTAAATGGATTTTTTGAAGAGTGGTGTACATTCCTTTCAAGTGATTATACTCCAACTGTGCTACTAAATTTAAGTCTTTTACAACTCTGGTTGATTTGCTTAGTGCAATGTAATAGCCAAACAATCCTTAGTGACCATCTCCAACATATCTGATTGATGAGGTCAAATTAGAGAATGGAGGTATGCAGGAGTCTAGAGGATTTATTGGATAAGGAATCCTTGGTGACCATCTCCAATATATCTGATCGATGAGATCGGATTAGACAATGGAGGAGTGAATGAGTCTAGACAATTTATTGGATACATAGATCCATCGCACCAAAGGCCTAAATGCTTTGAACCTAAAACTCTTATTTCATTCTTTTCTCTTGAATTGATTGAAATGGGCTTATTTATTTTCTTCAAAGGGAGCATAATCTTCTTAAAGATCAATATGTATATGATATGGCTCCCTTTTCTCTCCCATGGAAACTTAGTGTATTAGGCTAAATGATAAAGTTGCAATAGAATCGGGAGAGAAAAAACACTTAAACAGAAATGCTTTACTAAAGAGGAAAAACTCTTTTCATATAGTGCATTAATTGTTGAGAGCTCGTTTCCCAATAGATACATTGGGGACTAATTATTTCTTGGATATTTATTACATACAAGGAATATTCTATAATAATAGAATATTCTCTTTTATTCTCAAGAATTTAAAAACACGCTGTCAGAGTAAGGACCGACTTGTTGATTATCTCTCTCTACAAAAACACGCGAAAATGAGCCTAAATTTCATCATTTTTTCTTTTTTTGACTCACAAAAAATAGAATGACGTGGATTATCTTACACGGCCTGAAATGAGTCCCGTTTTTCCCTAATGCAAAAATGCCAAAAAAAAACCACAAGAAGATAACCATTACCATGTGCGATCTAGGTAGGACTTTTGGCTCTTAATGATGGAGCCTTGGGACTGTAGCCTTGATCTCCATGGGATGGGACCTTGTGGCTGAAAACCTATCAATAAAGGGCTTTAAAAAAAACCATCACTGTGGAGATATAGGGGAACTGCTGGAGTTGTGAATAAGACTCTGACTTAAGGCCTTGCATGAGCTCCCCTATGGCAGTGGCATTCCTACCTTCCCGCTCCACTATGGCAGTGGCATTCCTAGCTTCCCAATAGATAGGGGTGTTGTTTCGGTTCTCCCTTCATTAGGTTCCAAGAAGCTTGGGAAGTGAAAACCTATTCCATAAGGTTAGCCCAGGTGGTGTAATTAGATCCATTGAAACGAGTCTTTTCTATGAAAGCATTTTTGGACATAGAGACATGAAGGGAAGAAGGTGGTGGGGTCCATGATGGCTAGTACCCATATTTGGAGTATAGAGAGTTAGGTGGAACTCCAGAATATTCACTAATATCTAGCAAAAGTGTAGGACTTGGCGAGGGTACTCTATAAGATGGGATATAAGGCTTGGAAATCCACGCAGGTGAAATACCTGGCTGAGGCACAAATCCTTGAGTAGGCACATAAGCTGGTACTGGTGTAGTGCCTGTGATGGGTTGGTAAACTACCTGATACTCCGAAATGTTGTGGGTGGCAACACAATGCTAGTGGGCATAGTGCCGAGAGATCCCTGTGTTGGGTGAAACCCATACGTAGGTCCCTGTGGAGGTGTGCCCGGTAATGGATGCATGCCAACACCTGTAGAAGAAACATGGGTTGGGTGGGAGGGTTTTGTGCTTGTGATGGTGCACTATTTTAAAACACATTAGGAGCAAGAATAGAAGATGAACCAGGAGAGAAAATAGTGTTTCCTCCTTGTCCACCACCAGTAGTCTAAGAGCGTATCTTGCTCCTAGACCCTCCTCTATTTGGGTTCACATTAGTCCAAGGATCGAGGGTAGTAGTTGGTATAATAGGCTGAACTTGTGCTCTATAGAACAAGACACCCAAGTAGTGTTAGGCACATAAGCACTCAATGGTACATACGGGTCTCCGGCTAAGTTGATGACGATGGATCTTCAAACGACCATGGCAGTACCTGTCCTCCCTGAGAGAATGTCCCAAACCAAAGTCCAAGCTATCGCCTAGACTGTGCAGTAGGGCTCTCCAGATGAGGCTGGAAACCAAGGTCCAGTACTAGCACACATTGTGTAGGTATATATCCCCCTCTGGAAGCAAAGTCTGATAAGCTCAAAGACGAAGGCCGTGGTGCCAAAGGTGTAGAGAGTGAGTAGGTGTAAACAGGCTGGTCATCTCCCAATGTAAGACCTCGAATGGGGCTCTCCAATGAGCAAGAAGTCCCATCCTCGATGTGGTCTAGATCTAAATAAGGAGAATCAACTTTTGGTGAGAAAGGCTGGTGGTTCAGAATCATGGATAGATGATTCTTGCTATGTGCTCTCGAGGTATTTGTTGCCTATGCTCATGATAGCTTTGATACCATGTGAAGGCAAAACGATGAAAGGACCATATGTGTGAGAGATCAAAGCAAATCAGCACAACAGGAAATGGATGAATGAGTGTATGTACAATGATGAAGTAATCCAGTACAAGAGGCCCTCTGATGTGAGGTGACTCTGAGCAGTAGACCGGCGAGGAAACAAAAACAAAGTTGAAGCAAGAGGCTCAATCGATGAGATGAAGGCTCGCGTCGGGGACGGCGGTGGCGCTCTGTGAAAATATCAAAGTCGAAGGATGCGAATGCAGGGCTACACAAGATCAGTGTGCAGATCAAGGCCTGCAAAATGCAAGTATGCGTGCTGACTGGAGTAGGGCTGCTCTGTAGATGAGTACTAGGCTGCGCACAAGGCAGACTGGTGGCTGTGGATGGGGAAGGAGGGTGCCATGCTGAGTATACTGGATGTTGCAGGAGGACAGGATGAGGAAAGAGGGGCAAGAGAGAACTGATCAACTCCTGTGGGAGAAAATCTCCACATTGATCCCAATTTGTTGTAGTAGTGTGTTGGAGGCCTTGCGTTGATTGACATTGAGTTGGTGTGTAGACGGTGAAACGCTACAGTGGCTGGCTGCAGGTTAATGATATGATCACGATTGTTGATGTAAGATGTGTAGGAGATAGAGCACTGGCCAGCCCCAACCGACCACCACCACCCTTGTTTGTCACACAAAATCCACCAAAAGTTTACAAAGGAAGGCCAGCATACACTATACATTGTTAGTGAAACTATTGCTAGGATGGTACATAAACATCCATCTCTTAAACCTTTCCTAAAAAAAACAATAAGCTTGCTTTTGAATACACAATAATATCTATTTTAATAACAATTGAGTTTTCAACAATCACTTTTCTTTACTTCAAGACTATAGACACAAGGAAAAATAAAGACATTGGTCGGCAATCCTATGAAAATGGGACAGGCCATTAGAAATACAGAAGTAAATGAAGAATACTTTAATCTTCGTGATGCCCTTCAAGGTAATGCTGCTATCACAAAACACCTTCACAATTCGAGGAATTGATTCAAACATAGACTACCACACGATGATCATGAAGCTACACTACTAGGCCCATGTATTGATATAAACTCAACCCCTATATGGAATGAAATTGGCGGTGAGTGCTTTAAAAGATAATAGATTGCATCGGAAGAGTATTTCACCATACTTACAAGTGTTTATAAACTACATTCCAAAGGGTGACAAGCTGTATTTATTTAACCTTGTATCCACTGTAATTGATGACAATGGCGCACTTGTTATCATTGGGTCAATGTATAAAGTGAGACATGTCCTCCAAGGAGGGCAGAAGTAAAAGGATACAAAGTAGGGTGCCTCCTTAGTGTACGTTGCAATACTGAAGTGGGGAGCATTCGTGGATCTATGGTGAGCCATAATATTTTTATATTATTTGCATACTTTGATAATATATGCTTGATCACATTTGTAATCACTATAACCATGTCACTTGAGTAGGCCTGTAGTGTCCATTTTATCCTAAGAGAGCACAAATTTGAGCATCCTAAGCTAAATTTTGTGTATGATACTAGCTGTCTGACCCTTTGGAAGAAACCAATAGATGGAGGGTTTTGTGAGGTATGACTTGAAGGATTTTAACAGTAGCCATTGTAGGAATGTATTATTTAATGACACTACATTCATTTAATAGCACTACATTCAGACTAACATGATGATGATATTTGTAGGAAGGATGCATCGAGGTAGAGAGCGATGGACATTGATTCTAAATACCTTGGTAGTAAGAGAAACGAATTTAGTGATTAACCTATATGATGGTGGTGGAGAAATTGCACATGTGGCTTGTTCAAGAGGACTATATGTAGTCTAAGTAGATCCAGATGAAGAAGTAGTTAAATTTGCTTTAAGATAGTTTTTACTTAATTAAAATTTGGCAGCATTCAAAAGTTTCATGTTTTTGATTGCGTAAATGAAATTCCTTTTCTTTGTCTTAATCCCTCTCAAATTCAATGGTATCACAGAGCAGTATCCCTCCGTCTCTCTACATGGTGTAGTAGAAAAGCAAAAGACAAGTGTAAAAGATGATTCATAATGTGACATGCTCCTTCCTTCTATGGTCGTCAAGGGGGAGAGGGGGTAATAATAGTTGTCAATTCATGTGGTTTTTGTAATGATGGTATTAATCACTCTTAGACGCTCACTCTCTCTCTCTCTCGTCTTTAATGTGAAAATCATTTAAATGAATTTGCTTTGCCAAATTAATGTGGTATCTTGAGGTGAGGGTTAAAAAAACAAAATTACAACAAGAACAAATATCATACATAACTTGTCTACATAAATGAACGTAATATGATTAGAGAGAGAGAGAGAGAGAGAGAGAGAGAGAGAGGGTGAGAGAAGAGATATAGAAAGAGAGAGAAGAGAGTGAAGGAAGAGTGCGAGATAGTAGGGAGAGAGAGAAGAGAGCAATCGAAGAGTGAGAGGAGAGAGCGACAGAGAGAAAAAGAGAGAAGGGATAGTGGGACGAGAGAGAGAGAGAGAGAGAGAGAGAGAGAGAGAGAAGGGAGATTGAGAGAGAGAGAGAGAGAGAGAGAGAGAGAGAGAGGATAGAAAGAGAGAGAATATATATATATATATATATATATATATATAGAGAGAGAGAGAGAGAGAGAGGATAAAAGAAGAGAGAGACAGAGAGAGGTGAGATTGTGTGTGTGTGTCTGTGAGAGAGAGAGAGAGAGAGAGAGAGAGAGAGAGAGATGATAGAGAGGAGAGAGAGAGATGGTAATAGATAGAGAGAGAAAGGGAGAGGCTAGGTTTGACGGAAGGAGCTAGAACATGATAGGAGGAGATGGTGGTGGAGAGAGTTAGAAAGAGTGTTGAAAGAAAAGAACATGATAGGAGGAGATGGTGGTGGAGAGAGTTAGAAAGAGTGTTCAAAGTAGAGAGAGAGTGTTCAAAGTAGAGAGAGGTAGCCAAGAAAAGCTCTCTCCACCAAGATCCTTCATTGAGAACCCCCATGCAACGAGTAGTAGGACTACTCTCTCTCTCTCTCTTTGTAGAACGAGCCAACATCCATGTTCGTCTCTACTCCACACGGTGTCTCCCTTCTGAGACATACTACGAATGGCAAAGTGCTCAAACCTCTTAATGTGGAGACACAACACAAGAGGTAGTTTCCTCGAAGACATCTTCTTGACAAATCTTATGGCACCTTATAATTTTGACAGTAGAACTTCTCATTGGAACCTAGCTTCTTTGACCTAGTAAAGCAATCTAAACATCCATGCAAGGTCGTCCCTAAGCCCAAGCTTGTCTCACGAATTGAGTCCCTCTGCCAAATCGTCCACCATTCTAGATGCAGTACTGCTACATGAACCAGAAGTAGGGTCCAAGTCCAAAGTCCAAAGTCCAAAGAAGTGTCAACATAGGGATCATATGTTGTGGAGCTAAAACCACACATTGTACATGCCACATCCAACCGCAAGAGCCTGGCCCAAAGGTTTAGTTGTATTCCCATTGGTAAGCATGACCACAAGGCTTGTGCCCATGAGTGGTGAGCTTCCCCAAGCCTTCCTACAATCTTGGTGATTATACTGACACTAGCACCACTATTTAAGATTGTGGAGATCGTCGTGCCTTTATAAACAACAGGTAACATGGCATTCATTTCATCGCTTTTTCAAAGGATTGTCTTAGCTTATTCATGGGCACTTTCGACTCTCCCTTTGTCTTGGAATGGAGGGAGAGTGCTCAATGTGGCACAGCTCATTCTCCTCCTCTTCAGGTTTAGGTTCAACACTATGTGGACTCTTAAATTCACATTCATCCAATAAGACAAGCATCTCTAAAGTTGATAATTTCCTTATAAAAGAGAACTTATCGAGACTCAAACTTCAAAGGATAAGAAGTCTGTGAGGCCTTTATGTCCCTTGTGAAATATTCTACCTCACTCAGCTTGTACTCATTGAGAGGCGGCCTGGACCTACAAATGTGTAGGGTATATGCATTCATCCTTCCCTAGGGTGCAGTGCCTCTACCGGGGTCGAAATGAAGTTGTCAACTATCATATCAGAGAAAATATTATGGTGACTATGATGACCCATGGAAGGCCAACTTTCACCTCCCACTAAGTCTTGCTTCACTACATCTAGCAATGCAAAATCTGGTCGTATTAATTCTAAAGGTAGAGGTTCCAAAACTAGCACCTTTTTTAGATAGTTATTATGATTTTGATTAAGACCTTTGGGTGGGCACTGTGGTGGCAAGCACTGAGGTTCCCTCATTGGTTCTATGATTAGATTTGGGATTAAGTCAGAGATCTCCTCACGTGGGGTCAGTGATTCATACTCGACCAGTTGCGCAAGTACTTGGCTCTAGTTCAGCCTGCACCTTCCTCACAAGCTCTTGGGCTTACTTCATTCGCTCTCTCTCCCCCAACATGGGTTTGGGGTACCCCTTAAGTTTATTTGGAAGGTTCGCGTACTCAATGGGTTTCTTTTCTTTAGGAAGATTTGGTTTGAATGAGAGATCATTCGTTGTCTCAGGGAGGAGACAACTTTGGAGCTATTGTCCGAACCACTTTCAATGGTCACGATATCGTTGCCCTTAACAACTGATCATGTGCATTATGTTTTTCTACATAATATTTAAGATCTTCTTCTTCTGGATCTCTAGTTCTAGTTTATTAGCCTTTTTAGGAGCTGCTATAGCCTTTGGGGCTTGTGTCTTAGGCTCTTGGACTACTGGCTTCGAGATCGAACCTTAAGTTTTCTACTTCTTTGTGTTGCCTTAGATGTTTCCTTGGCAACTACCCTCAAATTTGTTTGGATCCTTGTGATGACATTAAGGGGGATTGTATGAATAAGTACACCTTGTAAACTAAAAAAATTAAGGCTCATCAAAGTGCCTATACCCCTACCATGGACAGTTAGCACAATCCTTGAAACACTTGTAACATGTGCCTCCATATAGAATGACATTGGGTTTTGGCACTAGATTTGGGATGGAGTTGGGGAACTAGATGCGATGGTTCTATGTAGATACTCAACAACACAGTGCACGTCTTTACAATGGAAACATTGAAAGGACACTAGATTCAGGGATGGAGTTGGGGCACTAGGTGCAATGGTTCTACTAAACAACACAGTGCAGGCTCTTACAATGGAAACATTGCATGGATGGCCTGCTGTTAGCTCTCAATTTTGGTAACAAAAAAACTAAAAGAAAGTGGTTCTACATCGGCAAAATTAATTATTTTATCACTCTTTGTTATCTTTTATGCCTTTGTAAAATTTCTTTTTTTTTTTACCAACAAGCGCAAGAATTAATTAATAGAAACAAAAATTACAAAGTCTGAAAATTTCATTTTATGACCACTTTATAAGTGATTGGCTTTAATAGCAGGTTTACAAATTTGTAAAAGCTAATGCACATTTAAATTTGTTCCTTTCTTTCATAATATGAGAACCTTAGTTAACTAGGAAAATAAAGCCTCAATTTAGAACCTTAAGAGAAGATGTATGCATTTTAAATTTGAGTAAAATATCAAGAAAATGTGGTTTGGGTAGTTAGACGAGTGCACGACTCCTTTCTCATGAATAGAGGTTATGTCTTTCTTTTCTCCCTCTCTTCCACTTTCTTACTTCTTGCATCTCTCTCTCTCTTGTTTGTGTGCAGCAATGTGATAAGATCAAGAAAGAAGCATAGGTTTGTGTCTGTAGGTTTGGGCATTTTCTTGTGTTAATTACCTTTTTCATCTCCTTCCCAAAGCTTAGAGCCAAGCTCTTAGCATAGATTTTGCTGGCTTTTTACCCACAATTCTGGACTTCAAAGAGGATTCTTACGAGAGATTCATGTGATATGCCCGGTTGGAACAGTTGGACGTACCCAAGATATCCCATCGCAGCAGCCAGCAGAGAAGCTGGAGGCCATAAGATCTCACAGAGAAGTTGGAGACCATAAGATCTCACAGAGAAGATGTCCTCGTAGGAGATGAGTGGAGGAGAAGGAAACTTTGAAGTTCAAATAGTCAGAGACATCACCATAGCCTGCAATAGCTGCCTGCCACACACCAGTCTATCGCCTCTGCTTATAGTTCGCAATGCCCACAACCACCACCATACATTGCTTGCAGGCTGCAACACAAAAACTCTGCTTACAGTCCACAACGACCATCATACATTGCCTGCAACACAAAAATAGGGTTTTTATAGTTTTTAAACCTAGTTAAAATCAAAGCTTAAAATGAACTTCATGGTGTGAATGTCCTCCATAAGCACCCGTTCATATGTAGAGTGCTCGCAAGGCTAAATTTCATGACTTCTTAACAAACATGGTGGCCGAAGCTTCATAAGGGGGACCAAGGATTGAGAAAATTTCACCAAGATGTTCAAAATGCAATTAGTTTTTCATTTTCAATGAAAACCAAAGAAGTAGAGAAAATGGGTGGAAAGCTCCAAAGTTCAACCTTTAGTGAGGGAGTTTTTCAAAGATTTATCTTTTGCAGTTTTTCTTTTTAAGTGCACTTTGGTCTTCAAAGTGGCACTTTAGGTAATGTACTTTCATGGTGGAGCTATGATTTCTTTTCATGCTTGGTTAGGGAGATGTTTTGCTTGCATCTGGAGTTATTCTTTTGCCTTACCTTTTTGAAGTGAGAGAGAAGAAGATAGTGTTTATGAAGAGTTCGAGGAGATGAAGAGAATGAAGTGTGAGAAGGAGGGTGTCTAAATGACATTAGGAGTATGTGATGTGATTTCTCAATGGGAAAGAAGTTTCTTTTTGTGTTCGCGGGGACGCTCACAAAGCTAGTATGGGAGGAATGTTAGCCTCCAATTTTGGCACCAAAAAGGCTAAAAGAATGTGGTTTTACATCAATAAAATTAATTATTTTATCACCCTTTGTTATCATTTATGCCTTTGTAAAATTTCATGGCAATATTTTACGACCACTTTATAAGTGATTGGCTTTAATAGCAAGTCCGCAAATTTGTAAATGCTAATGCACATTTAAATTTGTTTCTTTCTTTCGTAGTATTAGAACCTTAATCAACTAGAAAAATAAAGCCACAATTTAGAACCTTAGAAGAAGTAAAAGATATATGCTTTTCAAATTTGAATAAAATATCAAGAAAAGGTGGTTTGTGTAGTTGGAGAAGTCCTTTCTCGTGAATATAGGTTGTGTCTTTTCTTTTCTAATCTCTCTCTCTCTCTCTCTCTCTCTCTCTCTCTCTCTCTCTCTCTCTCTTGTTTATGTGTAACAATGTCTCCTTTTAGTGATGGAGAGAGTGACAAGATCAAGAAAGAACCATAGCATAGAGAGTGTGCAATTTTGGGTTTTTCTTGTGTTGATTATCTTCTTCATCTCCTTCTCCTAAAGCTTAGAGCCAATCTCTCATTATATATTTTGCTGGCTTTTTACCCACAATTCTAAACTACAAAGAGAACATTTCACCTACGTGCCATATGTTAAGGTCCCTAGACCTTTGTTGCATGCACCATGGCCTTGAACAGAGAGATATAGTCTATGGTTGGAAGTTGCTCGGGATATCCATATGAATCATATTGCACATATGACTCATTGCTCTCCTGTTTTGGATGCTCAAAGCTCGCAATGTCACCGAGTTACTGTTGTACTAGTGTGGTTCCACGAGGAACCAATTGGGATGGTGATACTGAAGGTAGGTATGGCATCGGTGCAACTCACGGTATGGGTTCTTGATATGTAGCCCCTAATTTATATGCCAGTAGAGAAGTATTTGGTATGGGCAGTAGGACTAGCGGTCATGAAGCCTCTTGCTCTTAAGACAGATCATAAATCGATCAATATGCAACAAGTCATCCAGTCTTTTGTACAGGTAGTACATCTTAGATGGAGATACTTGGTTCTAACAATATAGTCCCGCATTATTTCGCCCTCCTCCTTCTTGAGGTTATAGATCTATGTGCAATGGGGCTCCATATGGCTCCATTTGGCGAGAATCCCATTATGAGAGTGTCTCAAGTTCTCATAGTAGCTGGCCTTTTTTAGTGGGTTTAGAGATAGACCTAAACCACTGGCTTGCTTTGCCTTCAAGGCAAAGCCTAAATGAGCAAATCTTGATGGGATCATCAATCCATCCCATGGCCTCCCAAATTTGATCGAACTTCTCTAGGTATTGAATGGGATCTCTAGTTTCAACAAATTTGTTCATCATCCTTACGATGTGGATTGACTTGGTTTTGCCCAACTCTGAGCCTCTAGGTGTTATGTTGGTCACAACCCTCCTTTCCATTTCAAATGCCATCCTGGGAATATCTTATGGGCAATGAAACGTAAAGAGGTGGTTGTGCAAGACTCTCTGTTTCAAGAAATGGAATCTCTTTCTCTATGGTGTTGAGCAGCCCGGCTTTCGACCTGCATGCTTGTTGTGCGACTCTGGATATATTACGAGATTGCTCTCGTGGATCCCTCTGGTTTGAGGTAGTCTCGGACATTGAATCTTTACTCTTCGCCGCGTTCCATGTTCCCCTCATCCAAATGGACAAGAACTAGAACTTCATAGTAAAAGCATTTCTATAATGGACTCCTCTCTAGAGCGGGACTCCTGCTTGTGCTATTTGGTGAATCCAGAGTTCGAAGGATTGATATAGCTCCTGCTTCCAAGTGTTTCACTATTCCTCCAATCATGTATGTGCTCATTTCTTCCCAAAGCTCCTCACTTGCGGTGAATCTAAAGAAGTTAGGACGCACTCTGATAAGTACTGGTCATTTGTTAGAATCGAAGGCTTGGTAGGTTTAAAGAGGTCTAGTTTGATACGCTACAATTGATTGTATTATCCTTTCCAACAATTAGTCTTGATTGGGTTTGCATCAAAGGTCCTTGGTGTTTCTAGATCAAGCCTAAGAAGTTCGAGATGCACTTTTTTCCTTTTTTAAAGATTTTTTTATGTTTCTTTTTTTTCTATCAGGCTCACGTGTTCAGGTTTCTTTTTTTTTCTATCAGGCTCACGTGTTCAGGTTCATGCCTCTTGACTCACGTCTCTAGTCTCACGTCTACAAGTTCACATCTACAGGCTCAATGTCCAAGCTCACGTGTCTAGGCTCACATCTACAAGCTCATGTGTGTAGATTCATGTCTCTACACTCACATATCCAGGTTCATATCTCTAGACTCACGTCTCCAAGATCACACTTTTTTGTATGAACTCAGCTTATGTTTTCAGAATGGATTCCCCTCTTAATCACACTTACTAAGCTAATACTTGAATCAAAGCAATGAAATCTAAGCCTCTTGGCTCCAATTTCATACGTAAATCACAAAAATCTAAGGTTTTAACCTTGCCCAATAGATAAACATAAAATGCCCTAAACTCCAAATCAAAACCAAAATCAAAATCAAAATCAAAATCAACAAACAAACACATCCAATGCTCCAAAACAGTATGTTTTTCCTCCTAATCAACACCAAGCAATATTGGGTGACCCCATTAGCTTAGAATGGAATGAAAATTTGAGCTAAGCCCTAGGCTACTCCTTGGCAGTGGCATCAAATACATTCTCATTGTGGATATGACAGCTTGTCCATCACATCCTTCCTCCGTTGTCACACCGAAATACTCCTTGCCAAAGGGAGAGCTCTCAATGCTTCGATGGAAATAAGTAGAGATGGTCCCTCGCAATGGTTCTCTTTCACAAAGACCAAGAAAGAAGCAACATCTATTACAAGAAGAAAACCTATAATCAAACTTATCTAGCATACATCCATCAAGTAAGCAAGATTCAAAAGCATACACGCACACAAGAAGAGGTAAGAAGAAGAGCTCACAAGTAAACTACTGTAAGAGAATGATTGTGTCTTGCTTATTATAAAAAATTACACATACGAGTGACTAACTTTTCCACTGGTCAGCCAAACTTAAAAATAGTACAACCTCTATTACTAGTCTTAAGCAACGCGAAGTCCATAGACTTTCCCTATTCGACATTAAGCATATGATAAGGCTTCTTTATATGTTCCAATGTTGTCTTACAAAAGTCAAGCGCGCATTTGCACGAGTAAGATGAGAAAGTGTAAGGCAGGTGAAACCATGTTAACCTATGGAGTGATTAACAATGATCATCGTATCAACCTCTACTTTCAAAGAGGTGTGTCAAATTACTTTCTTTCGTTTTCTTTTTCTTTTCCATAATGAGACATACCATAGATAGCATTGTATCACTTTGCTCTCTCTCTCTCTCTCTCTCTCTCTCTCTCACGTCATTTTCTTACATTTTCTACACACATTTATTGCATGCCTTTTTACATTGGTTCTTTGCATCTCAAAAATAGATGTCTTTTGGGAGTTTCCTTATACATCTGTTGCCACTCATGAAAAGCAAAGAATCGGATCCTTCTCGATTAGATGGATGAAGACCAAGACATAAATCTTGGAAAGAATGGAGTTCAAAATGCCAATTAAGTCTTCTCAGGTTAAAGTCAAAACTGTAGGTATATATGGTGGACTATTTAGTCCGCTTTATCTGAAAAAAATTTAAAATTAAAATAGGCATTGCACCTTCACCCTAACCTTGTAAGCTTAGCAAAACTCTTTTGGTCGGTGAATCGAATCACAGAAGAATTCAGTCCGAACAGCTTGAATGTAGTTCATGGATACTTTGAATCCCTCAAAGAAAAGTCACTCTTTGTTCCCATGATACATTGTCATGGAAAAATCCCGCTAACTTTGTAACAAGTTGCAATCCTCTCGATTGCCACAAGATATGCTGCTGTTCGAAAGTTGCAACCCTGCGAATGTTTTTATTAGTTTTGGTTTCATGTTATGTGTCTTGCACATGTGTAAGTCTGGTGTGTGCGTGCGTGCAAGTGTGCGGGGTGAAGGTGGATTCTGTTTTTCTTGCAAATTGGAGAAAAACTCATACCCTCTGTTTAGCTATATTCCTGACTTTTTCCCAGCTTTCAAGCATTGTCTCCTCCAGTCCAGAGGAAACAAAATCTGCCTCTGTGTTACTGCACTATCATGCAAGTTGCAACATTTAAGAGCCGTGTCCCACGAAAGACTTCATAAGTTTAGGTGGAAATAAATGCAGCTCTCTCATTGGTTAATTGGCTGCTAGACTTCACAAGTCTAGCTGCAAATAGTCGAACTTATCAAGTATGCTAGAGACTAACCAATGAGGGATAAGCATTGATTTCAACTCATCTTTTTTCTGGACTCACCCAGTCTACATGAGACACCGCTGTAATACTGCTGGTGTATTATGTGTGTTTTTACCTTGACCCCTACCTCAAACTTAAACTTGCCACGAGCTTTTGATCAGAAAAAGATAGCAAAACTCATGAAAACTATCTGCTTTTCTATGGAATTTCCACAAACACTATCATATTCAGTGTCAGAAATAAACTTTTTTCTAACCCATGAAGGAAAGGATGAACTTCAAGCTCAACCAGTTTTTATTGAAAAAATGCATGGGCTAACCGGTTTTATAACTAAAATTTCAAAAATTTGGATCTTTAAATTCAAGGCTTAGCTGGTTTTTCTCAATGTGAGCCATGAAAATTACACTAAAGGACGATTTTTTTCTGACATTGATCATACTCCTATTCTCATTAAATCTACAGTTAGGGTTTCAGGCAAAGTCTAAGGGCCTTTACACATACAGCATGCCTGTTCCCGCCATCAGAGAATCCAATGATGGGCGCGAACTCCAGCTGATAGGCAGGCTCAATTACCGTCCACAACCTGTGTATGTAACAGACCTAAAGCAACTTGGAAGGCATAAATTCTCACTCAAGTTTTCATGTAAGTGTAATTGGACCATAAAGCAATCAATTTTTACCCTTTTACAAGCTCTCTACGAAGGTCTTCAGAAAGCTTGTGCCCATTGCCAAACTGATGCTCGATTGCATCAAGCAACACCTTTCAAAATCAATGTATTTGTTTGTCAAATATTAGCTTTTATATGTTACTCAACTTCCTTATTATAAACTCTTTGTTAAGGTTGTAATTAATCCTATAAAATCTTGTTAAGGTTGTGATTAACCTTTCATTGCCTTCAGGCTAGCAAGACCTAGTGATTTCTTACTTGCTTGCCATGCTCTTCCATTCTACGGCTCATCCGACCAAAGTGGATGTGATTGAGATTCTTGAGCCATTCAAAATATGATGCAGTCACTCCACCCTGAACAAAAGAACAAGTGCACTCTCTCTCACAGACCTGATCAGATAATCATTTACAAACAGTTTTAATGGTGCCAGATCTTTCTCTGCTTGTTGGCTGTGTGCCTTCGACAAGTGCTTTAATTTTTGTTTGAGTGTGAAATGTGATATTTTAGTGATAGGCAACATTGTCTCAAGCAGCTGCAGACAGGGGTTTAAACCTGGGCACCCGCCAAGAGATTTAAACACCTCAACAACTCGGCTACACTGCCGGGATAATTCCTTTTTTTAATCACTAGAAAAAGGGCCTTCACAAACATACTGCATTGAGCAACAAGTCTGGCAGTATGATGATGCCTTTATCCTCTAGAACCTTTTCTGCAGGAGGAGTGACTGGTCCGTTGGCAGCTTCTGCTATAACTCTTGCCTATGAGAGTGGACAAGCTGGGGGTGATAAGAGTACAGCTTACCTTGATTTTACATACGTGTCTTTGAAATTTAATGAAAAACACACTGGTGGAAACTCAAAGATGGTAAGAATTTGAAGAAATGCACTACTAGATTCTTACTATGTACAGAATATTTTACTTATGTTAGTAGAAATAATCTTTTTACTGCTCCAATCTGAGTAACTCCCCCTGTCAGCCTTCGAAAGATACCTTGTGATGGGATAGAGAAGCCTAAGATTACTAGTATCTCTTTCCCTTTTTTAACAGTGAAGTACATCTCAAAACACCTTAAGTCTCTCAATATGACATCTGTGAAAATCTTGCGCAGTGAAGCTGATTGTTTCTTGGCTCTTGCCCAACTTCGTCCATGGAGGATTTGAGCCATTAAAACCTTCAACTGTAGTCCACATCACCTTGTGGTAGACCTCCTCCTCCCCCCTCCCCCTCCCCATGGAAAAAGAGATCCTTCTATTAGTTGAAAAGACCTACCTAGAAGGCAGAGGACAAACAGTGCTATAGCAGTAAAAGAAACACAACATAGAGGGGCGCTCCTTCCATGGCTGGCCGCTCTCGGAGGAAGGCTACATTGCTAATACAAGATAAAATGCCACACTAGGGGCCTAGTCTGAGTGTTGACACCTACCTCCTAAGCTCGAGAGAGGAGCAGCAGCATCCAACTGCAGAAAGGGTCCTCCAGCATTCTGAGGATACACAAGGGTCATCTCATGCGTGTAAGGAGAATCATCTCGAGGGCGAAGCCTCTCTACTAGACTGCGACAAAATAAATCGGTAGCGAGCCCGGCAGAGGGGGGCCCCCAACTGCTCTCCAAGAGCTGCACTGACCCCAGGCCCACACAGAGGGGCATCCGACTCTGCAAGATCTGGAGCTGTAGCCAGGGGAGCCTTTGAGGTCACCGACGATCCAGCTGGATCTCCCATATCGTCCGCGGGTAATCCTGTAGCTGCCGTCGGGGACACTGTTTGGAGCTGAAACCAAGGGAGCCTGTGAGGCCGCCGAGGATCCACCTGCATCGTCTGGGGGTAAATGCTCGAAACGGTTCTCAGATCAAACCGTAACCTCGGGGGTCCTGCGTGCCAGGTTAGATCCACGGGGACGAGGGGGGCACCAATGTCGGCATCGTTGGCTAGGCTGCCAACCCTCCACAACCATTGGCTGTTGTTGTTGCTGTTTCAGCGGTGGAATGGGAGGCACCTCCCCCTCAGGAGGAGCGCCACACGATGGAACTGAAGCTGGGGGAGCCGGGGTCCGCCGGCCACTCCCTGAGCAACGAGAGTGTAGGATCTCACTACGTGTCCTATCTAGCGACAGATGAAACACCATCTAGGGAGACCAAAGTACTCCACCCGCTGCTGAAACATCTGCCGTAAAGGCGGGGCAAGGTGATGACCTTGGGGAGCAGCTACAATCACCCTATTGGACGGAATGCCAGCCACCCTAGCGACAAGCGAGGCTGTCGTCTGAGGGGACTCAACGACCTGGTCCAAGGTGCGGCCAATCACCTCGAGAAAGGGATAGTACTCCTTGCAGCCTGGAAAGCAAACTGTGATTGGGAATCATGCAACAGCTGACACTGGGTTGGATGTGGGCTCGAAGGCGTGCAGCCATCGAGCGAATGCACGTGTGCTCTACAACGCAATGGGGCTTTGACTGAGCACTCTATCCGCCATGGTGGCCAAGGAGCTGGATGTCAGAAATCTGCCCTTGCCCGCCTAACAAGGCGGCCTGCAGGAGATTTCGAATCTGACCCCTGGGGGGTCGGCTACCCACAATCTTGCAAACCAGGGATGTCACTTCCAATGAGGAGACTGCCAATGCAAAACGCTAGAGGTCTGCTTCTGAAAATGGCAATGGGCAACGGCCTCGGTCAGGGAAGATGGAACAGCTGCCATGGCATCCTCCGAAGGGGGGAGACCAAAAACAGCTGCCAATCCTTGATTAAGAGCAAACTCAAACCGAGCAGCAGGAAACCGGAAAGAGGCGGGGGAAGAAGCAGAGGACGGAAGGCGGAGGCAAAGAGGGAGGGAGAGGGAGGGGGGCACATAATAGAGAGAAGGAAAAAAACATGGAAAAAAAGGGGAGGGCGAGGAGAGAGGGTGAAGGGAGCAGAGAGGAAGGGGTGGGAAACGATGAGAATGGGAGCTTTTCGTGGAATAGCAACATTCAGTCACTATTGTGGTAGACCATTTTTTTTCCCGGGAATAAGATCCTTCTATTAGTTAACGAAAAAACAGTCACGAAGGGCTACATCAACCACAAAGGGTTAGATGCAATCTCGCCCCCATGTGCGGGGC